>NC_138771.1:569376834-569916834 GCF_965119305.1 Pelophylax lessonae | reverse complement strand
GTTTCAGGGTTTCGTGATTCTCCGAGTTGCATTCTATAGCATTTCTTGCCATTGGCCTCTGCGTGTCATTCAGCAAAAAAAGGCTAGAGTAAAGTGGCAGCTCACAAATTGCTTCTGCCTAAAAGATGTGTGACCTATATTCACTGAGACAGAGTGGAGGATATAGCAAGATTTCAGACTTGTCTCATACAAATGGGTCACTGACCTTTTAAACGGTATCCTTGTGCGATGCCTCCTGGACTTTTTTTTTTATTGATTCTAATAGGGAAATTTAATACAAAAAGACACAGTAAAACAGATAGTAAATTCATTTGCAACTTGTTTATCAAGGGAGTTGCACGTCTGGAGATGTTGCATATATTGCAGATATGCTTGGCTGTATAACTTCTTCACTTTGAACTGGCACATCCAATGGCACCTTGTAGACTGTCGTGGTCTGGGGGAGCCACTAAAGAGGTTTTCTGTGTCTCATCTTTGGTTTCCTTTTTTCTTCAGGGAAAATCCCTAAGTATTACATGCATCCTAACAGGCCTCAGAGTAAAACTGTAATGCAGTTTTCCACAAGAAATTTACCTTTTTTGCAAAGAAACCAGGTCAAAGCAATATGAGCCATTTTCGTCCCATGCTATTGATTGGTTTAGCCTATTGTTGGCCTTCGACTCTCCTTTCTGGGATTTTTGATTGATATTACATAATAGGCAATGCAAGGTGAGGAGTGGAAACACTCATTGGTGAATTGGAACAACAGATCTTCAAGATAAGAGGAAACAGAGCCAGGATCCATAGCAAAGAGATCTTGCCATTTGGGTCTTCAAGTGATCACTCATGAGACCTACAAGATCCTTACCTTCCATTTTCTGTTATTAACAAGACTCATATATCCTAATGGGGATCTCCTCTTTCTCAAAATCTTCCACAGGACGGCTTTACCCCATTGGCCGTAGCTCTGCAGCAAGGTCATGAGAACGTTGTGGCTTACCTCATCAGCTATGGGATGAAAGGAAAGGTCCGACTGCCAGCTCTGCACATCGCAGCTCGAAACGATGACACCCGAACAGCCGCTGTCCTGCTTCAGAATGACCCCAATGCAGATGTATTGTCAAAGGTCAGTTTGTACTGCTATGCAGCTGAGAGTCATTTTTTTGCATGGTTATAGCTATATTGTGAGGGTTTTTTTTTCCCTTACTTTATTTGCTTGGTTACTTAATCACTAAAATCTCATAAATTATTCAACACAACAATTTTAAAAGTAATTTTCATTATTTTTAAATCTGCAGCTTTTATTAAAATAATACCTGGCAACCCTGCCATGCAGGCCCTTGTTCAGTCACTTCTGGTTATAAGTTGACAATGCTCAGTCTTTGTCTCTCAGTTGTGCACTTGTGTCACAGAGCTTCTGATGAAGATGGCAAGTGGCCATTTCAACACACATTATGCGGACATGGTCCACTGTTGTCTCCATCGGGAATCCCTCCCTGAGAAAAGCCATGCAGCTATTGATCAAGTGCATTTAGTCAAGAAGAGGCTGCAAAATGTAAAAAATACATGTGCATTGATGTGCATTTAACATGCATTTTTATACATATTGTGTTGCATTATGTTACGTTTTTTACGTCTGTTAGCATTCATTTTCATGTCACCATTGGGAAGGGCTAGGCTCCAGAAGGGTCAAAATACTAACAACAATTTTTTTTATATATCTCTACTTTCAGTTGCGTTGCATTTACATGCATACATGTGTGTTGCACTAAAATGCAAACAGGTAGCAATGCACATGTACACAAAATTGTGGTGTGAACAAGGCACATGGAAAACAATTGGTTTCTATGTGGCCTTTCAGTGACCTGTACTAAACCATTGCATAAAAATGCACCAGGCCTAAAAACATAAAAATAACATAAAAATAAATTTAAAAAAAAGACAATTGCCTATGATATGCAGGGCTTTTAGTAAACTAATTTTTAACTATTTTAGAAAAAAGAAAAAATAATTATTGGTTGCCACCTACTGTAAAACCCCATGAAAAGGAAGTGAGTACTCGAAAATATAAAAAGAAAAAACAAAAAAAAAACAAAAGTGTATTAACAACAACAATTTGGCTAAAATGCACATAAAAACATATCTAATAGAATACATTCCCCATGTAGATATGAGATAAATAATTTGTGTCTCATCTTTTGTTTCTAATTTTTCCTATTTTATTTATATGTGACCATTCACTCAGGGCGTACTATAGCATACACCCATGCAGGGCTGTTTACCAGCATGGGGATGCACGGAAAACCTATGCACGCTGGCAATCCTATTGATGTTTACTGGGATGCAGCAGCTCTAGGGACACAGACGCTGCTTCCAATTTGACATCTGTGCAGGTACAGGTGTACGGCCCGGAGTGCATGCTGTCTGCATCCTTGCAGCTGCTGCTTCCCAAATGACATCAGTGCGGCTGCCTGCAAAGGGATGCATGGAACACCTGTGTGAGTAAACACAGACCTTCATAGGCATACGCTATAGTATGCCCTATGAAAATAAGGCCTAAATGTACACATAGAAAGAACTTTTAACTGATTTTCCCTCAGTTCTATGGGTGCAATAAGGGTCTAGCAGTTTCATAAAGATCCATTTTATTTGCAATGTCACATTGTGAACATGTATTTAGCGAATAGAGAGTACAAGTGGCCGCACAGACTCATAAAATACACAGGCATGGTCCACTGTTGTCACTAACAGGAAACCTGTCCTAAGAAATGCCATGAGTTGATCCACTAAGACTATGCATGTAGACAGGACGTGTCTGAAAAGAACTTGCAGATGCTCAGTAGTACTGAAATGCAACAAAGGATCAGAAAAGGTAAAAATTGTATTTTGCTTGCCAACACAAATGACACAAGTGCTTTAGCAAACTAAAGGTCATTCAGTTTGAGGTTTCACCTAAAGTACAGCAGTGACCTTGTCTTGCTTCTCCACACTTGTTTAAATTCATCAGCCTCAGATAAAGGTTTTCTGTATTCGTATTTGATCTATTTCTCAATTCCTAATTCACTGTGTTTTTTTTTTTTTTTTTTTTTTGTATTACAGACAGGATTCACACCCCTACACATCGCAGCCCACTATGAGAACCTGAATGTGGCCCAGCTCCTCCTGAACAGGGGTGCAAATGTTAACTTCACTCCCCCGGTACAAAACATTGACTTTGCTTAGACTTCATTATACTAAAGGAAAGCTGAGAGAAATACATAGGCTGAAATGCCCAGTTGCCTGCCTGTCATGCAGATCAAAAGACTTTCTGGGTCCCTGAGCTGGAACCAGTATGCAGATTAGGATTTCAGACTTCATTTGCTGCATGCTTGTTCCAGGTAAGTGCTGTAAACAGTCAGGCAACTGGCATTTTCAGGAGGAAGATCAGTAGTGGAAGCCACTGTATGAGTTCAGGTTTCCTTTAATAGAGTAGAGAGCTCCTTCCCATCTGATACACTGAATTCTATGTCAATGTGTTTCTCTACAGAATGGTATTAGCGCTTTGCACATCGCTTCACGACGCGGGAATGTTATTATGGTGCGGCTGTTATTGGATAGAGGAGCCGTGATGGATGCACGCACCAAGGTAACAAGCTGTTTCAAGCAGAACTTGTACAATAAAATGTTGGAATGAGGATTGATAAATCAGTTCTTTTCCTGAATTAAAATTAAAGATATAAAACTTGACCTGAGTGAGTGTATGGCCACATTTACAATGGTTGTGTCTGGTGAGATTCTTGCTGGCGGGGCTAAAAGCTTTATGCAAGCAGTGTGCACGAAAGGCCTTGATCAGCAACTGTGGCCTTCAGTTTTTCACTTAGTACAAATCAGTGCTTGGCACCACCGCTGTTCACTTGTAAGGCTGGCCATACAGTATACAATTTTCTTGTACAATTTTCCTTTTCCATTTCCCAAAATCATATAATATGAGGCCAAACCTATACACTTTCAATTGGTGTGCAATCAGTCAGGCCTTTGCAATGCGTAGTTAAAAGTAAATCTTAAGGAAATTGAATAAGAAAATTGTATGATGTATAGCCAGCTTAACCTCATATTATCCTATAGCAGCTGTTTTGCAGATATCTTAGACTAGTACAGTGTTTCTCAGCCTGGGAGCCGGGACCTAATTTGCCCTAGACCAGCATTCTGAGTTGCCATGGTGTGGGCAGGCCTGCCACCTGCACCATAACAACCAATGATGCTCTAGGGCAGTACGCACAGTCATTTGTTGCTATAGTGTTGGCAGCCAGCCCGCCCCCACCATGGCAACTCATGACGCTGATCCAGGTCAGGCAACATGCAGAGCCCTCTCAGCATTCAGAAAAGAATGGAAGTCTGGCTCCTCCAGACTTGCTCCACCTTCTGCCCTCTGCCATGCTGCTGATTGGGGTGCTATGTGGTTTGATGGGGGCTTTCTTATTCGGGAGACTGTGATGCGATGAGAAGACTTGGTAATGTAGGGAATCTGATGTGATGGGAGGAATCTGATGTGATGGGGGAACTCTGATGCATAGGGGTCTCTGATATATAGGGAAGACTCTGACATATAGGGGGACTCTGACATATAGAGAGGATCCTGATGTGATTTGGGGACTTCATGGTGGGAGCTTATATACTTTTAAAGGATAATGTGACTGCAAAAGTTGAAATAACTAGTATTCAGAATTATGTTATAGTATAGAAACAGCATTCACAGTCTCTATAAATCCTCTTTACAGATAATGGAGATAAAGAGAGATAAATTCTGTAAAGCTAAACACATTGGCTAATCGAATGCTGGATTTCCAGGAAGGCCGTTCGACAGAAGCTGGTCTAACGATTGGCTTCTGTTGAACAGCCAGGTGAACACGCACACTGAAATTAGGCCAGTTCCTGCTGAACCAGCCAAACTTTGGTCCATGTGTACCTGTAACAGGGACTTCAAAAGCAATAAAAACCTGATAAGAGTTCCAGCATTACCCTACTCTACTAAAAGAAAAGTTTCTGTCTAAACTCTGTTTGAGATTGTCCCCTCGCTTCCTGCCTGGTGAAAGTGTTGTCACCAAGACAAGAGGTGAGGGGAATTACTGTATCGGAGCCACAGATAGCACTAAAACTGAATGTTTAATCCTTCTCTTCTGTATCCGAAATCTGGAAAAAAAAAAGAAAGTCAGGACAGGACATACACTTTAAGGCATGTAAATCGCATGTGTTCTCGTACCCGCTGCCAAAATGTGCTGCCCTTGTGCAGATGCATAGGGATGCCATTCATTCTTGATGGTTGAACCCCCATGCATCTGAAAGTGCAGCGCATTTTCAGGTGTGGGAAATTGCAATGCAAAAGCACCATGTGACATTTATTTGCGTCTGCGAATTTAAAAAGATGCAGGAAGTTTTTCCCTGTGTTTTCTGCAGGTACAGCAGCCCTATCACGAATGAGCTGCTATTCTCGTGCAATTGTCAGCTGCACAAAATGCAACAGTGTGAACCTAGTATTAGACTGGTAGCCACACCTGTATGTTGTAGATTTCCAGTAGACACTGATATTTACTTCTGAGGACTCAAGGTGGTACACAAGATCCAGAAGAACGCAATGCAAAGACCTGATGCAACTGTACCATTTCTATTCTTCTCTTACAAAAAGTTATTAAAATGTATGAATGGGAAAAAGTGTCTGAACTGATTTGTACATTGCCTATTAGAAAATTTTGTGTAGAAGCTGATAGCCTGCATGTTATACATGATACCAACATCCCAATGCTCCCTACAGGATGAGCTGACACCTTTGCACTGTGCTGTAAGGAATGGACATGTCCGGATTTCAGAGATTCTTCTGGATCATGGAGCTCCCATACAAGCCAAAACAAAGGTAGGACTAACCAGGGGCACAACAGATTGACATATCAGAAACAAACTGTAACTAATACTGCGACAACCAAAGGGCCAATAATTATACAGCTCTATTTACCTTAACACAAAATGGTCCCTTGTTGAGGGTGGGCACTAGAGGTGGTGGCTGATTCCTGAGAACTGACATAGTTTATAGGCTTTGTGATCAGCTTCAATAAAAAATGAAGTCAGCGCAGATCTAATCTCCCCTGGATAAGAAGAAACAAAAAAGACATACCGTATATCTTTGTGTATTATCACTTAAAGTGTCAGTACACCTATTATAAATAGTAAACCATCACTCTTATGTCAACATATGTGACAAAACTTCTTCTTCTATCTTCTATATATATGTAATAATGTATAAAAATGATGTAAACTATAAATTCATATCACACATAACTATGATATCCTGTGTGTATAATGACAAAATGATTCTTACTGATACCTACATCATAATACATGGTAATACATATATAATAAAATAGTAACGTACACAATAATACATCTAGGTATATATAAGACTACATAAAAGAATTATTAGTTATTTATGAGTGCAGTTTGAAGTATAAATATACATTTATAATGTGTTTTTATAATCATAAATGCAAAGCTAAAATGGCGTTTGGAATATGTTTTCAATTAAGATGTTATCACAAGTGGCCAGGTATTAGAATGACAAAGCATAAAATGTAAATGTATTGTATGTGATAAGGATCCCTATAAAAGGGAAGTTTGAGCTGTATGAGACCAGAGCATATAGGGCAGAGTTACATATGCTCTCACGTAGCTACGTTTGATAATAAATTTCTTTAATTTTGAACTTTCTCAGTCTGCAGGTTGATTTCTTCAAAATTCCCTAAACATGTGAATCTAAAAATAGAAATAAAAAAATAAAAAACAGATCAAAGTGATCCAAAAATTACACTCTACAATAATTGTCCCATGTTTCATAAAGTCCCATAAAGAAAGACATTTTTTCAAAGTGCCAAAGACAAGATCTTCAGCAAACAAACTCAGCTTCACAGAGCCATATGTCCTTATATACAAGAAAAACCTAGCTGCAGCCTATTTAGGCAGATAGGCTTATTTATTTTTATTATTTTAAATGGGTTGAAACTGGTAAAGATAATAGTTGGAGCTGACATTATTTCATTAAGCAAATCTGTGCAAAGGCTTAATTTGTTCCCCCCACCCACCTCTGTCACTCCATCTGCTTGCTGGGACTGAGGAAAGGAGCCAATGTGTATGCTCCGAGTCATTCTAGTCAAAGCTTACACAAGGATGAGGACTGTCTCTCTGCCCCCATGTGACAGCACTGAGCCAATCATCGAGCAGCAGCCCTGTGGCACTGAGAGGAAGAGTCACATTCTTCACTCCTAAAAGCTAAATGGAGGGGTGGGAGAGTAAACACAAGGTGTGTAGACAGGGCTGCTGTTAGAAATCGCGGGGCCCCATACAGACTACCTGGCAGGGCCCCCACAAGAAAATATTAAAGATATATTTAGCTAAAATTACAACAAAATCACTATTATCAGACACAAATATAACATAACTCACATAATTCCTGCTAAATCTAAAAAATAAAACCCATGTTAATAAACAAAAATGAAGATGAGATGAAAAAATATAAAGGGGGCAGTTGGAGCTCAGTGATCAGAGGGAGAGAAACAAAGTTACAAATAAACTCCTGAGCAGAGATAACATTAGAGCCAGTGCTGGGAGGGGGGCCCACACAGGGAGGGGGGATTAGTGAGGAACAACTGTCTTTCTCAGCAGATAAAAAGCAGATAGCAGGGAGAGGGACAGATCAGATTCAGGTGCTGGAGGAAGATTTCTGTATTTGTTGTCCATCACTAATCCCCCTCTCTGTGTGGGCCCCCCTGTGTACTCGGGCCCCCTACAAGAGGGCTGGTGGTCCCCCCCTATCAGCGGCCCTGTGTGTAGGTACTGTTGGGAAAGAGTGGATGCTTTTGCATTGGCCCTCAATGGGAATGTGCTCCTTGGTTTCAAGCCACTGAACTGTGAAATAAGCATGCAGTACAACAATGGAAAAACAAAGACAGTCTCTTTCGTAAGTCAACTGTCAGTTTCCTCCAGCACAAGAGTGTAATAAGAACCTGTAACTGCACAGTACAGTACCCATAACAACCAATCAGATCCCATCTTCCCCATTGTGACTTTAGTAAATGGAAATCACATGTCCTCTGCTAGCATGCCTAGTGAAGGACCCTTGCTCTCTGCATTAAAGCAGTTGCCCCTCTGTAGAGGTCTGATGCACCCCCTGCTGAGTCAGAGCTTGAGTTAACTAATCAGCAGGGACCTAAGCTTTACTGATTGCTCAGCTATACATTATATCACAAAAGTGAGTACACCCCTCACATTTTTGTAAATATTTTATTATATCTTTTCATGTGACAACAGTGAAGAAATGACACTTTGCTACAATGTAAAGTAGTGAGTGTACAGCTAGTATAACAGTGTAAAATAACTCAACACACAGCAGTTAATGTCTAAACCACTGGCAACAAAAGTGAGTACACCCCTAAGTGAAAATGTCCAAATTGGGCCCAATTAGCCATTTTCCCTCCCCGGTGTCATGTGACTCCCTAGTGTTACAATGTCTTAGTTGTGAATGGGAGCAGGTGTGTTAAATTTGGTGTTATTGCTCTCACTCTCTCATACCGGTCACTGGAAGTTCAACATGGCACCTCATGGCAAAGATTTCTCTGAGGATCTGAAAAAAATAATTTTTGCTCTACATGAAGCTGGCCTAGGCTATAAGAAGATTGCCAATACCTTGAAACTGAGCTGAAGCATGGTGGCCACGACCATACAGTGGTTTAACAGGACAGGTTGCACTCAGAAATGGCCTCGCAATGTTTGACCAAAGATGTTGAGTGCATGTGCTCAGCGTCATATCCAGAGGTTGTCTTTGGGAAATAGATGTATGAGTGCTGCCAACATTGCTGCAGAGGTTGAAAGGATGGGGGGGGGGGGGGTCAGCCTGTCAGTGCTCTGATCATTTGACCCACACTGCATCAAATTGGTCTGCATGGCTGTCATCCCAGAAGGAAGCCTCTTCTAAAGATGATGCACAAGAAAGGCACAAACAGTTTGCTGAAGACAAGCAGACTATGGACATGGATTACTGGAACCATGTCCTGTGGTCAGATGAGACCAAGATAAACTTAATTGGTTCAGATGGTGTCAAGCGTGTGTGGAGGCAACCAGGTGAGGAGTACAAAGACATGTGTGTCTTGCCTACAGTCAAGCATGGTGATGGGAGTGTCATGGTCTGGAGCTGCATGAGTGCTGCTGACACTGGGGGGCTACATTTCATTGAGAGAACAATGAATGCCAACATGTAATGTGGCATACTGAAGCAGAGCATGATCCCCTCCCTTCAGAGACTGGGCCAGAGGTCAGTATTCCAACATGATAACGAACCCAAACACACCTCCAAGACGACCACTGCCTTGCTAAAGAATCTGAGGGTAAAGGTGATGGGCAGGCAAAGCATGTCTCCAGACCTAAACCCTATTGAGCATCTGTGGGCTATCCTCAAACAGAAGGTGGAGGAGCGCAAGGTCTCTAACATCCACCAGCTCCATGATGTAATCATAGAGGAATGGAAGAGGACTCCAGTGGCAACCTGTGAAGCTCTGGTGAACTCCATGCCCAAGAGGGTTAAGGCAGTGCTGTAAAATAATGGTGCCACACAAAATATTAACACTTTGGGCCCAATTTGGACATTTTTGCTTAGGGGGGGAATCACTTTTGTTGCCAGCGTTTTAGGCATGAATTTCTGTGTGTAGAGTTATTTTGAGGAGACAGCAAATTTACACTGTTTTACGAGCTGTACACTCACTACTTTACATCGTAGCAAAGTGTAATTTCTTCAGTTTTGTCACATGAAAAGATATAATAAACTATTTACAAAAATGTGAGGGATGTACTCACTTTTGTGAGTTACCATAGGTCCTGCTGTCCAGGAAGCATGTCAGACCTCTGCTGAGAGGCCTCTGCTTCCACACAGAGAGCTTGCATGTAGGGGACAGGCTGCTGTATTCAGGATGTGGCTGCTTTTCAAAGAAGATTTTGCACACCGTTTGTTTTGGTGCACTTGCATTATATTTACTGATATAAAGTGAAAGTTAAATTGGCTTTAATCATATTTGTATACTTCTCTGTCTGCAATGTCCCAGGCCAGTTGAGCACTTTAGCGTACATGCAGTACTTTGTGAGTTATCAATTGTAAAGCTTTAACGTGTATCTGACAGGTGCATTTTAAGATTTCCTTTACCATTATTTTCTTTGTTACCAGAATGGTCTATCTCCTATTCATATGGCCTCACAAGGAGACCATCTGGACTGTGTTCGGCTACTTCTCCAGTACCAGGCTCAGATTGATGACATCACGTTGGATCACCTAACTCCGCTGCACGTGGCAGCTCACTGTGGTCACCATCGCGTGGCAAAACTGCTTCTGGACAAGGGGGCCAAGCCTAATGCCCGGGCTCTAGTACGTCTCTGCCAGGCAAAACTGCTCCCAAAATATGCAGTTCTGAATGTCTGACCAATTATCATATTTCTCTTCACAAAACCCATGAAACATCGCTTTCCTTCCACAATTCTTTTTTATAATTTATCAGCCCCATTAGTATGCCTTCCTAATGCTTTCCTCCTGGGTCTCCTTTCTGCGCTGTGCCTGATTCATTTGATCATTTTTCCATTGTCTACTTCTGTCAGCTTTTTACTGCATTTATATTAAATGTTCATTGTGTCACCTTTTCTCCCTTTTTTTAACGCTTGCCTTGTCTGCTTTGTAGAATGGCTTCACTCCCTTACACATAGCGTGCAAGAAGAGTCACATCAGAGTTATGGACCTTCTCCTGAAATCTGGGGCGTCCATTGATGCGGTCACAGAGGTAAGGAAGCCATGCTAAGTTGTTCTTTAATTGGGCATGATTTATATGTGAGTTTATTCACATGAATCCCTTTTATTTCCTTTATTCAGCTGGGTTTCATTTTGTTTTGACCTTAACCAGTTCCTGCCCGCCCTATAGGCAAATGACGGCGGGAAGGTGGTTGCATTATCCTGACCCGGGGGGCGTGCAGAGTGGCGATCGGTGATGTGGCATGTCACTCTGACACACCGCATCTCTGATCTCGGTAAAGAGCCTCCTGAAGTAGGCTCTTTACCATGTGACCAGCTGTGTCCAATTACAGCTGGTCACATAGTAAATAGGAAGTGCCGTTGATCAGCTTTCCTCAAAGTGCGAGTAGAGGAGAGTTGATCTGCAGGTCTCCTGACAGGGGGGGGTCTGCACTTGTAATTAGAGCATTAATTACCAGTGCAGACCCTTGGGGGGGGGGGTGCCACTAGAGCCTGCCAGTGCCCTCCCCACCTCCCCATCAGTGCTGCCCACCAGTGCCCTCCCCATCAGTGCTGCCCACCAGTGCCCATCATTGCCATCTATCAGTGCCACTCACCAGTGCCCATTATTGCCCACCAGTGTCGCCTATCAGGGCCCATCAGTGCCACCTATCAGTGCCCATCAGTGCCACCTATCAGTGCCCATGAATGCTGCATATCAGTGCCCAGCAGTGCCGCCTATCAGTGCCCACCAATGCTGCATATCAGTGCTACCTATCAGTGCCCATCACTGCTGCCTGTCAGTGCTGCCTATCAGTGCCCCATATTAGTGCCACCCCATCAGTGCCACCCGATCAGTGCCTCCTCATCAGTGCCTGTCAGTGTGGCCTCATCAGTGCAGGAAAAAACGTATCCATTTACAACATTGTATAACATAAACAAAAAAACATTTTTTTTTTCAAACTTTTCGGTCTTTTTTTATTTGTTTAGCAAAAAAGAAAAAACCTTGCGGTGATCAAATACCACCAAAAGAAAGCTCTATTTGTGGGGAAAATTAAATAAATTTGGTTTAGGTACAGTGTTGCATGACCGCGCAATTGTCATTCAAAATGCAACAGCGCTAAAAGCTGAAAATTGGCCTGGGCAGGGAGGGGGTGAAAGTGCCCTGTATTGAAGTGGTTAAAATCTAATTGAAGTTGCAACAGTAGTAGTCAGATAAATAATATACTAACTACCCCTTTGTGCCAATCCTTCACTGGCTTCCACTAGCCCAGCACATAAAATTCAAAATACTAACTACAACATACAAAGCCATCCACAACCATGCCCCCAGCTACATCACCAACTTCATCTCAAGATATTGCCCAAATCCTCCTCTCCGCTCCTCCAAAGACATCTTGTTATCAAGCTCCCTCATTACCTCTTCCCATGGTATTTAGGACTTCTACAGATCTTCTCCCACCCTCTGGAGCTCCCTACCCCCGTATGTCTGGTTAGCTCCTACCCTGTCCACCTTTAGGCAATCCTTAAAAATTGATTTATTAAGGGAAGCTGACCCCACCTCCACCAAAAAACTGTACATCGACCAACTCCATCATATCATCCCCTGCAGCTTCGACCTTTTGTAGCACCTCCTATGTAAGCTCCATTAACATGGCCCTCTATTTCTTCTGTAATGAGCTGTATAGTAATTGTACTGCCCCCTTTTATATTGTAAAGCGGTTGGCGCTTTATAAATCCTGTATATTATTATTAATAATTATAATAATAATAACTTCCTCCACTTTCAGAGCCTTACATTCACTTTCCTGTCATAGTAGTTGTACATTGTGTCTAAATATGATTGCACAGACCAGTAGGTATGAGAGTTCAACCACACTGGCCAGTGCACCCTGGAATCTAAGAGACCCGGTCAGACACCCCATCTCTACCTCCACAGTACAAGTGTGTATGAGGATACTGTGATGAGGTGAGGCCATTTGCCATAACATAGAACACTGGGTTGGGTAGGAAGTGCATTTCAGCTAAGATAAAAAAATAAGACATTGCCAAGTGAGTATGTGTTAAAGATCATAATATATAACAACACTATGAAGAGATGTGAAACTTCAGATGGGCTTCAAAGGGGTTGTTCTCCATCCATTCTATGTTCATCAAACTCTTGTTTCACCATTTCTGAATAGTCACAGACAACATATTTAACTAGATAAACTCTTTTGTTTTTAAGTCCTGCCCCAAGAGCAGATTCCATTGGATGCCTGCTATTGCATTTACTACCCAGAAAAGCCTCTTTTGTGCCCCTCTCTAGTTAGTTTCCTTTTATTACTGGGTTCTGACATCAGGGCTAAATTCTGTCAACTGCCATTCCACAATGAGACTGTCTGTCTAGGATTCTGATTAAACAGAGGGATTGTAATTGGTGAAGTGTATAGCAGAACCAAATCCATTGATTAAATAAAAGTTGAACTTTAGCCAGAAACTCAAATTGGAACTTTACCCATAACAACTTGATAAAAAATAATGTTATTTAGCAAGAAACATACGTATATTCCACATTAATAATTATGCTAACAAAATTAGTATGTGCTGTAAATTGCCTCCAGCATTGCTCCTGTTTCTTCTTGCCGGAGTTTGCCATTTTGCTGAAGCCCTGAGACCCTGAACAGCAGTAAATCATAAAGTGGAACTAAACCTATCAATTTAACAGTTTCAAAAAAAAGTTACATTTCTGGAATGCTGGGATTGCTAACTGTCACATTTGCTAGTGTTCTCAACCAAACTGTCAAACCATCAAATGGCTGGTGTCGTAAATGATCACACAAGCAGAACCATGACAGTTGCAGATTAAACAGAAGCAGCTTCTTTACCTGTAATGGATAAAAGGATTTGATTCTGCTTTAAAACTGTCGAGGGATCATCCTCTACAAATTTGTCAGTACCTAAAAGTGCCTAAAAATGGAGCGCAACTGAGCATGTGCAGAGCAGGGTGAGGCAGCGTATTACTGAATTGTATACAGTATAGACACTTATTTTAAATGTTTTACATAGCGATAACTGCAACATGGGTCAGCCTGAAGTGATCTAGCAGGACTTCATTTTCTGACTAAAGTTCCATTTTAAGTCCTGCTAGATTACTTCAGGCTGGCCCCTTTTGCAGTTATTGCTATGTAAAACATTTCAAATAAGTGCCTAGACTGTATAAAATCCAGTAATACACTGTCTCACCCTGCTCTGCACATGCTCAGTTGCTCTCCGTTTTTAAGCACTGCCGAGTTTGTAGAGGCCAATCTGCTGACAGCCTCAAAGCTGAATTAAACCCTCCTTTACAACCAAGTAAGCTGCTTTTGTTTGATCTGCAATGGCCATGGTGCTGCTCATGTGATCATTTATAACACCAGACATTTGATGGTTTGACAGTTTAGTTGAGGACACAAGCAAAGCTGACAGATAGCAATAAGGGCATTCCAGGAATGTTTTTTTAAACCGCTAAATCGATGGGTTTAGTTCCTTATTATGATTTACTACTGTTCAGGGGCGATGGACTTCAGCAAAATGGCAGCCTCCAGCAAGAAGAAACAGGAGCAATGCAGGAGGCAATTTACAGCACGCACTAATTTTGGTAGCATAATTATAAAAATGGAATGTATGTTCCTTGCTGAGGAACATTATTTTTTATCAAATTGTTATGGGTAAAGTTCCACTTTAACAGTTTAAAAAAACAGTTACATTCCTGGCATATGCCCTCTTTCACACTAGCGAACTGATCGGGTCTTCCTGTCAGTTATTCAGGCGGGCCTGATCGCACCCTCCAGTCTCCTTTATGGAGCGGCGGGTGTCAATGGACTTGGTTGATCCAATCCTAGCCACTAAAAACAGACATCGGATGTTAGTCGGGTGTAAACAGACAGGCGGCCTGTTTACATCTAACTGCCCATAGAGGAGAGCTCTGCATAAGTGGAGTGGACACAGACCAGCCATCTGCCAGCTCAGTGGGGATCAGCGGACAGATTCCCCATTGAGCAGGTGGAGTCCAATGGAGCCCGCCCTGTGTGAAAGGGGTCAAATTGTCACGTTGCTTGTGCTCTCAACCAAACTGTTAAACCATCAAATGTCTGGTGTCATAACTGATCACATGTGCAGCACCATGGCAGTTGAAGATCAAACAGAGGCCAAGATTGCAGCTACCTTGGCTGAAAACAATAGGAGGATTTCGTTTTCCTTTAACTATGAAGTTATGGAAAGTCAAGGCCCAATAACAAAGCATAACTTACTAAGAGAGGGGCACAGAAGATGTTTTTGGTTGATGGCATCGTGTTATATTTGTTCTTAAGCAGGACTTGGCTTTTAAAAGTTTAAAATAGAGAATATGCTCACTTTAATTCTGCTCCTAGTAAACCTATGTCTCTCCATTTCTTGTTTAGTCTGGCCTCACCCCTCTCCACGTTGCTGCCTTCATGGGACATCTACCCATTGTGAAAACACTGCTGCAGAAAGGAGCATCGCCCAATGTGTTCAGTGTGGTGAGCACTAAACTACACCTCTACTACATATCTTCTTAGCCACAGTCCCGTAAAAAGGAGGCAGGTTGCTGCTGATGTCTTTAAAATGTATATTGTATCAGAGAAAATTTTTGCAATCATCAGCTTCCTCAGGTCACATTGAAGAGTCTTCACAGCATCTGTAGACAGTAGAGCATTGTCTGGACGTTTCTTAGGCAGCTATATTTAAACACATGGCACTTTCTCAGCCAGATGTACCTTGAATATGAAGCAGAAGGCTGCATCTGGTCATAAAAGCCATTGAATTCACTTGAAAGTATGCTGCTGGGTCAGTCCAGCCAAGGATGATGTTTTAGTGTTTGGGGGATGATATAGACTTAATCAACCTTATGGTTTCTACTCTGATGGCAATCAGCCATTACAATATACATTGTAGATCATTAAAGCTACGTTTTTTTTTCTGCTTTTTGGACATGGTCAGTTTTGACATCCTGAGGAGGATAATGCCTCGTACACACGCAACGATTATCGGCCGACCGATCGTCCGACTTTTGTCCTGAGTTGTGTTTTGTTGGTTGAAATGTGCTCTAGACTGCACATGAATTTTCTCGGCCAATAAAAATCTACTTCAGAAGTGATGTCATGTGCTGGTTTACTTTCCGTGTGTTTTTTCTTTTCTGAGCAGTCTTGCCCAGTCTTGCTCATCAGATTTTTGTCTGCCGAAATCTGTAGTGACTGACGGAAAATCAGCCGTTGTGTTGACGGCCAACAAAAATTTTATAGCCTGCACACCAGATTTTATTCGGCCGAAAAGTCTGAGTCGGTTGTCGAAAGCATCATACTAACAAGCCGAAAATCGGCCGATCGGACGTTGGCCGAAAATTCCCGGCCAATAATCAATGCGTGTGTACGAGGCATAAATCTCCAATGAGGGGTGAACACTGGGAATTTTGGCAGTGAGATCTCAGTGTTGCATTCCCCAAAGAGAGTTTACAAACCATGGGGTAATAAGCCTACCAGACATCAAGTGTAACCAAAACATTACATTTTGGGTTTAAAGATGGAAAAAACATAAGGACATGTTTATAAAGGATTTGTCAGTACACATGCAAGGCTTTTTGGAGCTTTTGCAGCTTTCTGCACTGGTGACATTCTCTGAACATTTTCCAGCTGTCACATATACTATACAGTATTTTAAATATAGTAAATGCTCACCCAACATCTGTGTTTTAAAACATTCAAATGTGCCAGCAACTGTTATATTAATATGCCCATTAGTTCCTGTTCTGTAGGCAAAGCCCAGAACAGTATGGGAAACAAGCTTTGCTTTAGCTATGGATAAGTGGAGTGATTTTGGCAAAATTGGTTTTGCCGTAAGATTACTGATTTCACCATTCATGGATATTATCATTACCACTCATTGAGCTTCTTAGGCAAAATTTCCTTTAAAAAATGTACTTTTTTTGGAGGGGGTTTAGTTTATTTCAGTTAGTGTGCTTTGTAATTGTGTTTTTTTTTTCTTTTGTTTTTAATGTATATTAAATTGTTAGTTTTTTTTTTTTTGCTGTTTTCTTTTTGTGAAAACGCTTAAAGTGGATGTAAACCCCATTCATGAAATCTGACCTGAGCAAATATATCTGTAGTGTTTACTTATCTCTCTCCAAAGCTCTGAGTACCGTATTTTTCTGCTGCTCCATTCCTTTGTTATCAGCATGATTCCTTTGTTATCAGCATGATAACTTCTGACAAGCTCTCTGACACACGGAATAAAAGCTGCTGGAAACTGGTGTCGGCAAAGGGACTTATAGATAGATAAGCAGAGAGCTTGTCTATTCACAAGTTTCTGCAAGTGTCTTCGTTCCTCTGCCTATGTGGAGGAGGGGAGGTTTCCTCCAATCAGCTCACATACGGTATATGCCCAGACTCTACACCCACTGCTGAATGAGGAAGAAAGATTTGTAACACGGTGTGCAGTTTCTAAAGTATGTAGAAAGGGAAAGACTGCAGATATACATGTTAAACCTATGTAGGGAGATTTGTTTAATCTTTGTGTATCTTCTGAGACTATTCACTTCACTGGGTATAGGAGAGGGTTTACATCCACTTTGAAATGGTTGTAAACTCTTGAAATAAAAAATGAACAAAGCATATCCTTCTATAGTATGTATTTGTCTCTATCCAAAACACCTAGTGTGATTTCTGTCTGCTCTGTCATTCCTCTGCTGTCTGAATGAGTCTTCTAAGAGTCTATACCAAGCCATCCTTGGAGATGGCCTTGCCCCACCTTCAGCACACAGAAGGTGATTTGAAGCCTCAGCTGTGCATATTTTCCTATGTGACTGTGTGTGTGACTGTGTGTGTGTGCGTGCGTGTGTGTGTGTGCGCGCGTGCGCGTGTGTGTGTCCTTTTCCTCCATTTACTGTTGGTCTCAGATTACACTCATCTCTCCTCTCTATGGGTGCATAGTGTAACAGCATATTCTTGCCCCCTGCCTCTTTGTAAGCTCAGAAGTGCTGTGCAAAATGCGTGCTTTAGGCGGCTGTACAGGATAAACAGGTACAACCTACAGTATCTAGGAGAATTTGTTTTATCTCTGTGTATCACCTGAGTGTTTACAACCACTTTAAAATAATGAGGCTAATTAGGAAAAATTTTTTTTTTTGCACAAGAACAGATCCAAAATTGTTGCAATGAACTTTGGTAACCTTCAGGAGACATTTAAACTGACTGCATCCTTGAAAACCACCAGTCCACCTCAATTTGCCTTCCTTATTACCTCTAATGTATTTTGCCAAAATAGGTAAAAGTTGCTGAAATCCCCAGATTTAACCAAGGTTTCTGGGAAGGGAAAACTCGCAATTTCCCTCATCCCTACTAGAGTTATATGTACAGCATGGTTGGCACAGCTCCAGGCCGACTTCCACCAAACATATAGCATCATATAATTGATTTTAATGACACAGTGAATCTTTTTTTATATTTCAGAAAGTAGAGACACCATTGCACATGGCAGCCCGTGCAGCGCACACAGACGTGGCAGAGTTTTTACTACAAAACAAAGCAAAGGTGAACGCCAGAGCCAAGGTGAGGAGAATGAGGGAGACACTGTGAAACTTTTCTATACAAAGGGGGTAAGGGAAACGCATTGATTTCCACACCCTCAACCACTCGCAGCGGAGTTACACTGGTCTTGCGAGACGTGCAGGGCTGCCATTCATTTTGAATGGCACCCCCATGCATCTCAGCCCACAGCGCAATCGCCAAAAAGACCATGCAGTTTCTCTGCAAACACATTTTTAAAAAGGTGCACGCACCTTTTTTGTGTGGTTCACGCGCCACAGCAGTTCATTCAAATGAATAAGCTGCCGTGCCCGAGCAAACACCAGATGTGCGGCCTGCACTAGTGTGAATGAAACCTTAGAGTCCAACTCCAGCCAAAACATTTTTAATTTCACACTGAAAAAACGGAAAGGGTTGGAGCCTTTGTTAACATTTTATTGCAGTCTATGCCTTTTTTGGGGGGAAGATTTCTTCTCACTTCTTGCCAGGAAAGGAAGTGAGGCCAAGCTCTCCAACAGGGACACAGATAAAAAGTTTGAAAGAGTTAGAATTTCTGTGCCTTTCCGTCTTGGTGACAACTGCACACTCCTTTTCTTGTATAGGTGTCACAAGGGCAGGAAGTGAAAGGAAATCTTATCTCCTTCCCTTTTTGGGCAGAACTAAAAAAAAAAAAAAAAACATTTTGTATGGAGCCAGCCCTTTCAGTTCAGTAAATGCTGGTTTATGGTGCAAAATGTCTGCTTGCAGACAATAAAAGCTTTTAAGGCAAAACCCATTCTTTAAAATGTTCCTACCTGTGATCCAGTCACTACAGAGGCAACCATTTTGTTTGCAGAATTATAGGGGATATAATCTATGGATTCAATGGTCGGTAGAGACAAGCATGTCATGTTATACAAACATATTTGATCCCTATGGAATTGACAAAATATTGTTCCACGCCACAGAATAGATGCCTCCATTTTGTAAGAGTAACAGGTACACTTCAAAATGTCTTACATTTTGTGTTCTGATTCTTTAATTCCTCAAGCCATAAATCGGTGTTGTTCAACCAGTAAACGCGAACCATCTGTACAGTAGTTCTAAACGAGACATTATATAAAAAGGCTCTGCTTGAAGAACTGGTATTGAGAAGAAACAGACTATTGCTTTCTTTACAGTAAGCAGTTATTTAAATCAATAAATAGAACCAGCTAATATCTCCACTTTATTTCCTTGTGATAAGATAGGAACTAAACCAGGGATATGGGAACGTGGCCCTCCAGCTGTTGCAAAACTACGAGTCCCATCATGCCTCTGCCTCTGGGTGTCATGCTTGTGGGTGTCAGAGTCTTGCTATGCCTCATGAGATTTGCAGTTCTGCAACAGCTGGAGGGCCACAGTTTGCAAATCCCTGAACTAAACTATGTTCCAGCACTTATTGAAAAATATATAAATGAGTGTGCCAAGGGTCAACAGCAAAACAATGTTTTACCAAGTAATAGGGTTTTTCAGGTGCCATAAAATTCAAGACAGAAGTATTTAAAAATATTCAATTTTATTCGTACAAAATGTTAAAAACCATAATAATTCTTTTTTTTTTTTTTTTTACATGTTGGTCAAGCAGCTATTCCAGTTGTTCTCGATATGTTTCGCTTCATATACATAGCTTCTTCAGGAGATATCTAACTCTGGATATTAATTATGAAAACTAGTAAAGTAATAAACAAACAATTAGTAATTGCGTACAAAAATTGCTTTACCTAGAAATCACCCAAGTCCTAGTGGGAACCACAGGTTACACAGGATACTTTAACTTGAGGAGATATAAGTATATTGAAATAGTCCAATTGTCATAGATGGTAAGGAACACAATAAGGTCATGCTACCTCTAAGAGAGGACACAACAGATGACCTACACAATCCCAATATGTAGATATCAAAGGGTATATGATTCAAATTCTCATTGATGTTTGCCTAAGCTGTCTCCAAAACACAGAATGGCCTCTTCCAGGATGCCCACAGAGCTAAAGAAGCGCTGCTATGTTCCAGCACTTGACACCCTAAAAAGTTTGTGTCCTTATTTACTCATCTCTGCTCATTGATAGCTCAGCTTTCTCAGGGCAGAATTGAATAGACTAAAGCCACAACTAGCCACCAGAGCTTTTTTGATCTGCACAGATAGGACAAGCCAAGGAAGAGTAGACATTGGTCCTAATTTTCTTAAATCCTTAGACATGTGGCTAATAGTGGCTTGGGGGAAGTATGATAATTGAATAAGCACACCAAGTACTGCGGCAGAATCTTTTAATATAATTAAGCACATCAAGTTGACATTATCCACAAATGTGTAGTATTAGATTCAAATTTAGAATTACATGGCATATTAGCAAGAACAATAGCATATGATACATAGTGATATTAGTATATGAGGATACAAAAGTGGATCCAAGTCTGGATTATATATACTTGAAAGATAAGCATGTAGCATACGACACCTGCATATAGAGGGAGGACCTAAAGGGTTGCAACATTTTGGGGTTAAGCAAAGACCCCCTTTAGCTGTTTTCACCAGATGACTTTAAAAAGGGGGTCTTCTATTAACCCTGAAATGTTGCCACCCTTTTGATTCTCCCTGTGTACACCCAACAATATAATAGATAAATTAGGATAATAACAAACATTTAATAGGTGTGCAAACCTTATCACAGCAATTGTAATAGTGGCTTGAGAACATGTAGGGTGACAGAAAGGGTGTTGTTTTTTTGAAATTGCACTCCATGTTCTCCATGTTCTATTAAATGTAATGTTCTGTTCTAAATAATATTTGAGCTTCATTTTCGTTTTCATGTTACCTGCATTGCAATATCCAAAATTTCCCTTTAATTAATTTCTCAGAATTTCTCTTTTAATTTTCTGTTATTTATGATCACACAGGACGACCAGACCCCTCTCCACTGTGCAGCCCGTTCTGGGCACTTGGACATGGTGCGCTTGCTGTTATCACATGGAGCTCATCCAGACCCTCCCACCACAGCAGGGCACACACCCCTGCACCTGAGTGCGCGGGGTGGTCACACACAAACTGCCGAGCTTCTCCTGGATAACCAAGCTGCACATACCTCCCTGACTAAGGTAATAATTTGCATCACCTAATGTTCTTTTCTGACTGTATCCTACTGTACCATCCACACTCCTGTGCCTGTGTACCTGTACTCATGGTACCTGCTCTATTACGGATGCTGCCCAGAAATAGCAGATAGGGAAAAGGGATTGCAAATGTGGACTTCTTGTTAGCATGGTCATTGGACTGCAGTTCTTTCTGCCCTAACTCCTTTCTTTTCTTGCTGTCATTCTCACTTTTTAATAGCAATACTCCAAACTATACAGCGCTGACCTGTTTTCTTACCTTAAACACTAATAACAGAAAGGTGTATTGTGTTTATAAAAATCCAAGTACCTATGTAGCTGATTCTCTTTAAAGTTACCATACAATATAATGATTTTTATAAAAAATAAATCCTATATAAAGTGTCCATGCATTTTAGCGCTTGTAGTGTTGCTACATGTACCATTTTAGGGACTGATACATAGCTGCTTTATCTGAATATATTATCCTAGCGCTGGTGATACTAATACAGATTTCTCACGTTTTTGTCTAAATTTCAGTATATGTTCCAGAAAAGATGCTATGGTAATAAAAATTTCTACATAATGGTTCCCAGAGTATTTTAGTAAAGGCTAATTATGAGGTTCTGTTCTTTTAAATATAGCTTTTTTGGGGTTTTGTGTAGGGATTGTAGTACAGGCACATCTCTTGCAATGTATCCCTGCAGTGTTTCATTGTAAGCATTCATTTCCTGACTCCTTGTCCCTCTCCTTACCCATCTCTTTTCTGTCCTCAGAAAGGTTTCACTCCCCTCCACGTAGCTGCCAAATACGGGAAGATCCAGATTGCCGAACTTCTACTGGAAAAAGGAGCTCATGCCAACAGTGCCGGCAAGGTGACTGCTATACCTCACAAGTTATTGTCTGTGTTCCACAAGGACAGCTCAGCAGAACATTGGAATCCATTTTTGGCTACATCATAAGGGCATGCTGTCTTTAGGTTTAACTCCGCTCTTTCCCTTTTAAGAAATATTATATTGTAGGCAGAGTGGGATGATAACATAATGATTTCCCTGTTTTCTTCTCAATATTTGGGGATATTTAGAGCTGTCAATAGAATGTTTTCATTAGCAGTTGCCTTGTTTATTAGTATTACCACTTGGTGCCCAATTAAATTCAAACTTTCCAGTGGGGGATAAAATCTAACTGGCTACTATGTAACAAAACTGTCAGTTATTATTTTGAATATACTGATAAATTAAGTTCAATGTGGTGTCTTCAGGACACATCTTTTTTGGTGGACAGCAAGGTTAACAGTAAATTTCACATTGATTATAATGTCTTCAGAGGTGTCAGATTGGTAATTCAGAGTGGTGTATTTTTACAGTAATTCTCAAGAACAATTTTATTTAGGAGTTTCCCATTCACTTCTGACCCAAAATAAATCAATAAACCTACTGTTTTACCTCTATCAATATTTATAACGTGTTGACACAGTGGGATTGATTTACTAAAGGCAAATTGACTGTGCACTTTGAAAAATGCAGTTGCACTCTGCAAGAGCGGTTGCTTCACAGCTTAGTAAATGAGCAGAAGCTCTGCTGACTTCCATAATCCAATCATGTGCAAGCAAAAATGCTGTTTTTGTTATTTTCCTTGCATGTGATTGGGTATTCTCTGCAATGTGAAGCATTACCTGATTTACTAAGCTCTGGAGCAATTGCACTTGCAGAGTGCAACTGCACTTCCAAATGTTTGTGGACACCTGGCCATTACACACACTTATATGGTCACCCCTATAAAATACTGAGTTCAAGGGTTTCCAGTGAAGGGTCCTGTTGATGCTACAGCATACAAAAAGTGTTCAACTGTGTGTCACCAGTTTGAAAAAGAGCCTTTCCGGTTTCAGCATGATTGTGTCCCTGTGCACAAAGCTATCTCCATAATGGCATGGTTTGATAAATTTAGAGTGGAAGGACCCAAGTGGGCTGCACAGTCCTGACCTCAACCCTTCTGAACATCTTTTGGTTGCATTGTGAGTCAGGTGAGTCACCTGTGATCTGTGATTTAGGTGTTTTCAGCCAACATCAGTACCTGACTTCAAAAATGCTCTTTTGCAAAATGGGCACAAATTACCACAGATGCACTCCATCTTATGGCCAGAAGAATGAAGGCTGCTATAGCCACAAAGGTGTGTATAGAGCTTCCATTTAATATTAATGCCCATGGCTTTGGAATAGGGTACGCAATAATTTTATATAAATGTGACAGTTGGATGTCCACAAACCATTGGCAATATAATGTATTACTAGTTTCACCCGGCATCTTCTTACTTATCTTTGAGAACTTATTAGAGATATCTAAGCTCCGGCGTGGCCAGGATGTAGACGGCGCCGGACGTGTGTTAGCAGAGCTCTCCACCATCCTGATCTTATCCGGCTCCATCCACGGCCCCTGTGCCTCGGATCGCGGCGGTTTTGCCCTCCTCCGCATCGGGCACAGGTGGGGCACGGATGCCGGGGAGAAAATCCCGGGTTTCAGCACCGACCCCGCGGCCTAAACGAGCGGTCCCGCCGCGAGGCGCGAAAGCGGCCGCCGCCATCTTGCAGGTCCAGGCCTCATCTTCTTCCTCTGCAGCCACAGGCGCCCAGGCCTTCCTGAAGTCGGGAAAGATGTCCGCGGGGGCCGGGGACCCTCCTATGGCACAGCCTATGGACTCAGGTACCGGGGGGTCTCTGCCGGGGACCGCTGGTCAGAATGGGGGGTCGCATGGAGGGGGGGATATTACTGCTCCCATACTGGCTGCTATAGACGCCTCAAAAACTGCCCTGATGCTCCGGATTGACCACCTGGCCTCTGAATGTACCCTAATCCGCCATGATCTGGATAAAATCAGGGGGCGCCTGACTGAGACTGAGGGCAGGGTGTCTGAGGTGGAGGATGTCACCGCTTCCCATTCGGCACAAATCATTGCCATGCAGGCCCAGGTGAATGCTTTGGCGGACAAGATGGAGGATGCTGAGAACCGACAGCGTCGCAACAATATCAGGGTGGTCGGCTTGCCAGAGAAGGCTGAGGGATCTAATTCTACATTGTTTGCTGAGAAGTTCTTTTGTGATCTACTCAAATTGCCTCCCCCTCCCCCGACATATGTGGTGGAGAGGGCCCATAGGGTTCCCACGGGACCTCGGCCACCCGGGGCCCCCCCGCGCCCGTTTCTGGTCCGCTTTTTGAACTTCCGTGACAGGGATCGTATCCTCTCTGAGGCCAGGAAGCAGGAGGAATTGCAGTTTGAGAACAGCAAGATAATGTTATTTCCTGACTTCTCTGTGGAAACGCAGAAGAAACGCAGATCATTTACTGAAGTGCGCAAACTCCTGAGAACCAAGGGCCTGAAATATGGTATGATGTACCCGAGCCGCTTGCGTGTGGATTACAAGGGATCTGTCCTTTTCTTCAATTCGGCGGGGGAGGCTGCTGACTGGTTGGACTCCATTTAATTTCCTCTGATGCACCTGCTATCTTGGATGATATGGGGCTCTTGGGGCCCTGCTGCACTGTACTCCCTATTTGCAGCTCCTGTCTACGCACGGTCTGCCTCCTCAATTGCTGCTGGGGGGACATCTACGGTTCCTGTATTGTTGATCCTGCCCTGAAGTTTCCTGGGTTGCCCTGGGCTGGATCCATGCTTCTATTCCTGGGGCTGTGGACTGGTCTACAGGTCATTGGAGCTCTGTGTGCTACACGTTGTTGAACTGACATTTTTCTCTTTTTTTGTTTTGACTCTATTTTTCCTCTCTTTAGGTTTTTTTCCTTTTTTTTGAGGAATGACTATCTAGCGGCCCCCCCTTTTTTGGGGCTGCCGTTGGTGGACAAGAGTAACGCCGGCTGCGGTTTTTATGTTGCAGCCATGCCTTTAAAATTTTTGCTGGGTTTTGGGATTCGGCTGGGTACCCTGTTGCACTTTTTTTTGTTCCAGGTTTGGGTATCACAGCAGGGATGTTTTTTTGTTTTTGGCTCCAGGCTCCATCCGGTGGTCACTGTTCTTTTTTGCTTATGTGTCTGTATTGCTGAATGTCTGGATGGAGTTGGGGGATCGGGTTGGTCCTCGGGCTGTGCTTGGTCCTCCGGCTCCCTCCTGCTATATGTCCCTCTGCTGTTCTATGGCTGAGCTACTTAAAATCATGTCATGGAATGTGCGGGGTCTCAATGACAAGGTGAAACGCACAGCCATTTTTAGGTACATTAAATCTGTTCAACCGCATGTTATCCTCCTCCAGGAGACGCATTTGGATGGGAGCAGGGTGCTTGCCTTGAAGAGGCCTTGGATTCAGAGGATCTTCAATGCCACTTACTCCACGTATGCCCGTGGGGTGTCTATTTTGCTGGGTAGAAATGCACCCTGCTCGATTCAAAAGGTAATTACGGATCCTGGCGGACGGTATGTTATTGTTCTACTGGAGATTTTTCACCGGCAGGTGGTACTGGTGAGTGTCTACTTACCTCCCCCGTTCCACTCTCAGATTCTGGTGGATCTCCTGGTGACCTTGGCCCCTTATATGCATCTTCCTCTAATTATGGCGGGGGATTTCAATGCTGTTCTGGGCGGCGGGCTGGACTCCTCTAACCCGGGTAGACTGTCGTCTCCTGAACTGGTGTCCTGGTCTTCCGCGGCTCAGCTTACGGAGCTGTGGCGCTGGAAAAACCCTGGGGTGCGTGGCTACTCCTGTTGGTCTGGGGTGCACAGAACGGCGTCCAGGATAGATCTGGCTTTTGCTAATGGGCCTTGTCTTGCTTTGGTCCAGGATGCTACATATTTGGCGGGTGGCCTCTCTGATCACAACCCACTGCTGTTGACTCTGCGGGTGGGAACGGGTAGAACTAGGGGTGCATGGCGCCTTTCGCCGGGTTGGCTGCAAACTGACAAGGTGATGCAACAGGTGGAGCCCCAGATGCCTACATATTGGGAAGATAATGCCTCGTCCACGGTAGGGGTGGTCCTGTGGGATGCTTTCAAAGCGGTTATGCGGGGTCATTACATCTCTGCGATTAAGGCATCTCGTAGGGAGGCTAATGCTGACAGGGAAGCTGTTCTGCTGGAGGTCCGTAGGTTGGAAGATGAATACTCGGCCACTCCGGGACCGGCGGCCTATGCGGCCCTGGAGGAGGCCAGGAGGCGTTTGGCTTTGTTGGATACTGATTTTGCGCATGCCAACCTTAAACATAGAGCGGAGTCACTTTTTGAGAAGGGAGACAAGAATGGTAAGCTTTTGGCCTTTTTGGTGGCAGATCAGAGGGCTTCGGTAAGTGTTCCGTGCATCCAGTCTAGTTCAGGGGAACTGGTTAGGGACCCGGGGGAGATCTCCCGGGTCTTTATGGATTACTACTCTGACACCTATTCCCCCCTACCTGCATATGACCTGGAGGAGTTGGAGCGCCTTTTATCTGGCTTGCCGGTTCCGGTCTTGGAGGGTGAGGACAGTGCGTGGCTGGACAATGACATCACGCTGAAGGAAATAGAGAGAGCCATCTCATCCTTTCCCTCCAATAAATCGCCGGGCCCTGATGGGTTCCCGGTGGAATGGTATCGGCAGTACTCAGACTCCCTGGCTCCCAGGCTCCAGGCATTGTATGCTGCGTGTTTCGATCAGGGGGCCCTGCCGGGTTCCATGCTCGAGGCGTATGTTGTTCTCCTGCCCAAGCCGGGGAAGGATCGCACCCTGTGTTCCTCCTACCGCCCCATTGCCTTACTCAATGTGGATCTCAAGATACTCACGAAGGTCTTGGCTACTAGGCTGGCGGTGGTCTTGCCTTCCCTGGTGGACATTGATCAGACCGGGTTTATGCCGGGCAAGTCCACGGACACCAACCTTCGACGTCTGTTTACTCATTTGCAGGTGTCCCATGCCTCCGTTGGCACTAGGGTGGTGGTGTCCTTGGACATTGCCAAGGCCTTCGACACGGTGGATTGGGGGTACATGGGGGTGGTGCTGAGGCGCATGGGGTTTGGTCCTAAATTTTGCAAGTGGATTTCCCTTTTGTATTCCTCCCCGCGTATGGCGTTGAAGATTGGATCTTCCCTGTCTCCATTTTTTGCAGTAGGTAGGGGGACTAGGCAGGGCTGCCCTCTTTCGCCCTTTTTGTTCTCTCTGATGATTGAACCCTTGGCTATTGCGTTGCGTGCATCTCCGGAGGTGGGGGCTCTGGAAGTGGGCTCCATTAAGGAGTGCCTTGCACTTTATGCGGATGATATGCTTTTATTTTTGAAGGATCCCAATGCTTCTCTGCGGGCGGTGTTCAATATCCTAGACACTTTTGCAAAGTTTTCCGGCCTAAGGGTGAATTGGGATAAATCCACTATGCTCCCTATTGATCCTGGTGCCATTGCTGCAGCTGATGGGGCGCTACCATTGAAATGGGTGACGGAGTTCACCTACCTGGGAGTCAGGGTGTCGGCGAGGGTGGCGGATTATCTTACTCTGAATCTTAACCCACTGCTGGAGGTCTTTAAACGCAGGGCGGAGGTGTGGCGCGACTTACCTTTGTCGGTTCTGGGGCGCATTAACTTGGTGAAAATGAAACTTCTCCCTGTCTTTCTATACTTCCTTAGAAATTCCCCGGTGTGGGTCCCGCGTTCTTTCTTCCGCCGCGTTCATGGCCTGATAGGTTCCTTTATTTGGGGTACCTCTCCTCCTAGAATTGGTCTGCAGGTGTTGCAGGAGCCCTGGGGTCAGGGGGGATTGGCTTTACCTGATCTTTATAAATATTTCCTGGCTGGGCAGGGGGTGGTGGCGCGACGCTGGCTTGCAGGGGACGATGGGGACTCCGCCACGGTGCTGGAGGCGGCTGTTTTGGGCTCCTACGAGAGTCTTCGCCTTTTACTGCATCGAGGGTCCAGGGCTACATTTCAGCTGACAGGAGCGATGCGTTCTACCATCAAAGCCTGGGAACAGATGCAGGTGCTGGTGGAGCCAGGAGCCACTGGTGTTTCCCCGGCCTCCCCATTGTGGTGGAACCCCAAGTTTCCTCATTTTGCCTCGATCCCTGATCCTACCATCTGGGCCGTTAAGGGGGTGAAGTTGCTGGGGGATATTGTCTCTGGTGAGGAGCTGTGCTCCTTTGATGCCCTGAAGGCGCGTTATGATCTTCCAAATGGGTATTTTTTTCGCTATCTCCAACTTCGCCATGCGTTTGTGGCACAATTCGGTTCCTCTCGGGTTGTGATTAAAGCTTCAGCTCTTGAAACAGCGATACAAGCGGCGGGTATGCGGAAGCCTCTCTCAGAATTGTACGGGGAATTGTTCGCTGTCACTCCGCCTGCTGTACGTAGATGTCGGGAACGCTGGGTGGAGGAGGTGCCTGACCTGGATGGTGATGACTGGGATGATATGTGGAGTTCACCCTTCGCCTACCTGGTCTCTGCGAGGGACCGTCTGATTCACTTTAAATTTCTGCATCGGATTTATTACACGCCGGCGAGGCTGGCACGTATTTATCAGACGGCCTCGGCGGAGTGCTGGCGTTGTTCCCATTCACCGGCGGACTTCAGTCACATCTTCTGGGGGTGCCCGGTGGTCAAGGACTATTGGGCATCCGTCTTAGCTTGTATTGTGGAGGTGGTTAAGATTCCGGTCCCCAGCTCCGTGGAGGTTTGCCTCTTGGGGTTGGTGGATGGCTTGGCCCCTGCGAGGGCCATTCGTACTCTGGTCAGCTTGCTGCTTTTCTATGCGCGCAAGGCTCTGCTCGTACACTGGAAGAGTCCCTTGGCTCCCACGATCCTTTTCTGGAAAGGCTTGGTTAATAAAGTGACTCCGCTCTATAAGGCCACGTATCTCAGTAGGGGGTGCCCCCGCAAGTTTGATAAAGTATGGAAAACATGGATAGACTCTCCGGCCTCGACCTCCGTAGATCAGCTTTAGTGTTTTATGTGCTACTGTTCGGGACTGTCTGGGGGGGGGGGGATGGCCATGCCGGTCGGTGATATATTCCTGTTCATTGTGCTCTAACTGCATGTATAGAAGTCTCTCTATTTTTTTTTTTTTTTTTTTTTTTTTATTGACTAAGCCATGGGGTTGCTGCTAGTGGGCTCTGTGCTGGACTAATCTATAATGTTCTATGACCTTGTTACTGGATAATTGGAGCAGTCTTGAGGGGTATCTTTATTACTGATGGATGCTTTGTTTTTCCACTGGACGTGCTGGATGGAGCCTGGGGTGGGGGGGGGGGTGGGTGGGGGGTGGTGTGGGAGGGGTTTGACCTGTTGTCACTGAGGGTGGTTGTTGCCCTGCGTGGCATTGTCTTGTCTGTTTTTTGTGTGCAAAAATTCAATAAAAACAAATTTTCAAAAAAAGAGATATCTAAGCTCCTGAAGTCCCAGTTTTCCGTAATTTACCCTCTGAAGATGACTCTAGCTTTTATGTGCTTTATTTTAATTTAAAAAAAATATATACAGCAGGTGGTTTCAGACTCCATAATGGTGGTAGAGAGAAAAGGAGGAAGCTCCCTCTGGGAAATCACATGGCTGGAGTCCATAAGTAAGGGGCTGGCAAGTGAATCAGCCCACTAGTCAGCATAATACTAGTGTGAACCCACCTGAGCAATCCCACCAGGTAGCTGTCACTGTACTAGATCAGTAATAAGCTGCTAAAGGCATTCCCCATCCCACAGCCTCATGTATACACACCCCTTGTATACATGTGGCTGTGGAACGGGGGGGGGGGGATGCCTTGACTACTGAATATTGGCCCAATACAGTGACAGCTTCCTGGCGAGATTGCTCAGGTGGGTTCGGGCTTGGGTGTGAATATGCCTGAGCTTATCCCTATCCACTAGCATTTATACTTAACTGAAATATACATTCTGGGTATTTCAATTTGTTAATAAAGGTGCCTTTGTATTATCCTATTTGAAAACTTACGTGAAATGAAAGCAACCTTGAAGATGACTTTTTAGTTGTGAAATAATTTCTATCTGAATAATTTTTCCTCTCTCTTTTTGACAAAGACTGGTCTAACTCCTCTTCATGTAGCTGTTTATCACAATCACCTTAACATAGTGCGTCTTCTACTGAATAAAGGTGCATCTCCACATTGTACAGCACGGGTAAGTGCACATACATGCAATACATATACAGCATGGTGTATATATACCAGTAGTTTTTGGGTCAAAGAGTTTTGAAATTCCAAGGGTTTTAGCTAGGGAAAGCAGCATCAGAAACAAGAAAGAATACCCAGTAGCAGTGTAAGGCAGTGTAAAGGCAGAGGGGTTATGAGCCAAAATAGGCAGTCAGAGAAGCCTAAAGTCATAGCCAGCTAATCCTACAGGTAAAGGACACGGGGCTCAGACTGAACAAGCATCAATTTTTTATAGTTTCGAATTTACAGCATGAAGTTTGATGCAACATTGACCTAAAGTCTGGGTCACTTTAAGTCACCCGTGTTAATCTTCAAATTATTTACTGTGACTGTGTGGATGCTAGACAAAGAGTGGCACACAGGCCCTCAGCTTTCCTCCAATATTAGTGCCTGCCTTTCCCAGCAGTAAATCGAACATTATTCAGCATTGTTATCACCTTAGGTACTTTTAAATTTAGGTCAGGTTCACTTAACCACTTTAACCCCCGGAGGATTTGGCTGCGCAATGACCAGGCCCTATTTTGCGATTCGGCTCTGCGTGATTTTAATGGACAATTGCGCGGTCATACGAAGCTGTACCCAAATTAAATTGATGTCCTTTTTTCCCACAACCAGAGCTTTCTTTGGTGGTATTTGATCAGCTGTGCGATTTTTATTTTTTTGCGCTATAAACAAAAAAAGAGCGACAATTTTGAAAAACTAACAATATTTTTCACATTTTTTTATATGAAATTCTCAAAAAATAAAGTAAAAATAATTTTTTTTTCACAGTTTAGGCCAATTTGTTTTCTGCTACACATTTTTGGTAAAAAAAATCGCAATAAGCGTATTTTAATTGGTTTGCGCAAAAGTTATTGCGTTTACTAACTAAGGGAAAGATTTCTGTCATTTTTATTGTTTTTTTTTTTTTACTAGTAATGGCGGCGATCTGCGTTTTTTTTTTTTGCGGGACTGCGACATTGTGGCGGACAGATCGGACCCCTAACTGACATTTTTTACACTTTTGGGGGTACCAGTGACATTACTACAGTAATCAGGGCTGTAAATATGCACTGTTACTGTAAAAATGACACTGGCAGGGAAGGGGTTAACTTTACTGGTGATCAAGGGGTTAAGTGTGTCCCTAGGGGCGTGATTCTAACTGTTAGGGGGCATGGCTAGTGAAGTAACCACAGAGACATGTGATCCTATATAGCAGTATCACATAGCCTCTGTGATCACTTCAGGGAGAATGACAGACGGCTGTGTTTACATCAGCCGTCTGTCTTTCTCCCTCTGCTGCAGGAGATCGCGAGTGGCCACGGGCATGCGCTGGTTCCCCACCAGCGTGTGCTCGCCCCCTACAGTCTCCTGAGCAAGCGACGTAGCCCTACGTCACTTTGCCCAGCAGCGGCTGAGTGCCGCAGTAAATGTACGGTGGGCGGCGTTAAAGTGGTTAAAGCAGACAATGAATCAATCCCTTTATTACAGTTTATGAGAACTCCACAATTGGAAGGCGGACAAGTGCATATACTTCCACCCACCATGGGTGTCTGCAGTCTACAAGTCATGTTATTTTTCACACATTCATAGACATAACCAGTTTATTTTATTGGTCAGTGGTCAGACTTAGAAAAAAAAAAAATTAAGCTCAATAAAGGGGCAAAAATTTTTTTTTGTTCCAAGTTGACACAATCCATATTCCTATTGTACACATTCCTGGAATGAGCTCTTAAGGTACTGGGTGCTGTAGCTACCGCCAACTGGATAGTGGAACATACATGATAATGTAGATATTCGCCAGCACACCGAGGATCTTTAATTGAGTCCAAATGTTTTTTTATTGAAGAAAGATCACATCACAAAAGAGTGTAGTGCAACGTTTCGGAGCCACGCAGGACTCCTTTGTCAGGAATGATTAAATGTGTGGACGTAATTGAAGATCCTTTGTGTGCTGGCGAATATCTACATTATTTGTTCCAAGTTAAACCAACTGGAATCCTAACCCATTTTGCCAAGTTTTGGGCAAACCACATCCTTTTCCCTAGCCTGGTATTTCCTGGGTTTCCAAGAAATATGCAGGTCCTGACAAAGTAGGGCCTGTTGGGAAGCATGTATTAGGTAACACTAATAAATGGTCTTTATGTTGCTAGTGTTGAACAGTTATTGTCAGGCTAACAAAAAAAACTATTTTATGTCTTTTTGGCAGAATGGATACACACCCTTGCATATGGCAGTAAAGCAGCGGTCAGTTGACATGGCGCGGGCCCTGCTGCAGTTTGGGGCAACGTGTAATGCCCAATCCCTACAAGGTGTCACCCCTCTCCATCTTGCTTCTCAGGAGGGTCATGTGGACATGGTGACGTTACTGCTCAGCAAGCAAGGAAATGTGCATCTAGGTAACAAGGTAATGAATTGTGTGTTACGGTATAGATTGAATTCCGGGTTCTGCCCTGCAAGTTCATTTTCTATCATGTCTAGCAATGTTACTGACCTCTAGGTAATTCCTAACTCATAACCTAATCCTAGATTTTAAATGGAACCTAACTGTATCTGAGCACCACAAACACTATATTATTCACACGGGTGTATGAAAATATGCTGCATTTTTCTACCAGAATTTGGCAGACATAATGGCACTGTGTTGCTTTATGCTCTTTTACGAGCGCACGTATGTGCGTTTATGCTTGTTTACTGTGTTTAGATGGGTATGAGTGTAAACTTATTCTACTAGCTAGGATATTAATTTAATATTAATTTGTTGATGGTGGGGGGGATTAGTGACAGATGGATAGTGGTGAAGGGATGGGATCGGTAGCAGAGGGATGGTGATGGAGGGTTGGGTTAAGTGACAGAGGGATAGTGGTGAAAGGATGGGATCAGTGCCAGAGGGATAGTAGGGGGGGGATGGGATTGGTGGCAGGGTTTAGTGGTGGAGGGATGGGATTAGTTACAGAGGAATGGTGGTGGGGGGGGGGGGTCAGTGACAGAGGGATGTTGGTAGAGGGATGGGATCAGTGGCAAAGGAATGGTGAGTGAGAGATCAGTGGCAGAGGGATAAAGGTGGAGGGATGAGATCAGTGGCAGAGGAATGGGGGTGGAGGGATTGGATCAGTGGCAGAGGGATGGTGGGGCAAGGATGGGATCAGTGGCAGAGGGATGGTGGTGGAGAGATGGGATCAGTGGCAGAGGGATAGTGGTGGATGGATTCAATCAGTGGCAGAGGGATGGCGGTGAAGGGATGGTATCAGTGACAGAGGGATGGTGGTGAAGGGATGGGATAACTGGCAGAGGGATGGTGGTGGAGGAATGGGATCAGTTGCAGTGGGATGGTGGTGGAGGGATAGGATCAGTGGCAGAGGGATGGTGGTGGAGGGATGGGATCAGTGACAGAGGGATGGTGGTGGATAGATGGGATAAGTAATAGAGAGATGGCGTGGGGGTATGAGATCAGTGACAGAGGGATGGTGGTGGAGGGATGGATTGGATCAGTGGCAAAGGGATGGTGGTGAAGGGATGACATCAGTGGCAGAGGGATGGTGGTGGAGGGATGATATAAGTGGCAGAGAGATGGTGGTGGATGGATAAGATAAGTGGTAGAGAGATGGTGGTGGGGGGATGGGATCAGTAGCAGAGGGATGGTGATGGAGGGATGGGTTCAGAGGCAGAGGGATGGTGGTGGATGGATGGGATAAGTGGTAGAGGGATGGCGGTGGGGGGGATGGGATCAGTGGTGGTGGAGGGATGGATTGGATCAGTGGCAAAGGGATGGTGGTGACGGGATGACATCAGTGGCAGAGGGATGGTGGTGGAGAGAAGGGATAAGTGGCAGAGGGATGGTGGTGGAGAGATGGGATCAGTGGCTGAAGGATGGTGGTGGATGGGTGGATAGATGGGATAAGTGGTAGAGAGATGGTGGTGGGGGGATGGGATCAGTGGCAGAGGGATGGTGGTTGAGGGATAGGATCATTGTCAGAGGGATGGTGGTAAAGGGATGGGATATGTGTGGCAGGATGGGATTAGTGACAGAGGGATGTTGGTGGGGAGATGGGATCAGTGGCAGAGGGATGGTGGTGGAGGGATGGGATCAGTAGCAGAGGGATGGTGGTGGATGGGTGGGATCTTTGGCAGAGGGATGGTGGTGCAAGGATGGGATCAGTAGCAGAGCAATGGTGGTGGGGGGATGGGATCAGTGGCAGAGGGATGGTGGTGAAGGGATGGGTCAGTGGCAGAGTAATAGTGGTGGATGGGATCAGTGACAAAGGGGTGGTGGTGGGGGGGATGGGATCAGTGACAAAGGAATGGTGGTGAAGAGATGGAATCAGTGGCAGAGTAATGGTGGTGGATGGATAGGATCAGTGACAGAGGGATGGTGTTGGGGGGATGGGATCAGTGGCAAAGGGATGGTGGTGGAAGGATGGGATCAGTGGAAGAGGAAAGGGGCGAATGGATGGGGTCAGTGACAGAGGGATAGTGGTGGAAGGATGGGATCAGTAGCAGAGGGATGGTGTTGGGGGGGGGGGTTGTTATCAGTGGCAAAGGGATGGTGGTGGAAGGGTGGGATCAGTGGCAGAGGAATGGTGGTGGATGGATGGAATCAATGACAGAGGGATGGTAGTAGGGGGGATGGGATCAGTGGCAGGGGAATGGTGGTAAAGGAATAGGATCAGTGGCAGAGTAATAGTGGTGGATGGATAGGATCAGTGACAGAGGGATGGTGGTGGAGGGATATGATCAGTGGTAGAGGAAAAGTGGTGAAGGGATGGGATCATTGGCAGAGGTATGGTGGTGGAAGGATGGGGTCAATGGCAGAGGGATGATGGTGGATGGATGAGATCAATTGCAGAGGGTTGCTGGTAGGGGGTATGGGATCAGTGGCAGAGGGATGGTGGTGAAGGGATGGGATCAGTGGCAGAGTAATAGTGGTGGAAGGATAGTATCACTGACAGAGGGAGGGATGGTGGTGGAGGGATGGGATCAGTGGCAGAGGAAAGGTGGCGAAGGGATGGGATCAGTGATAGAGGTATGGTGGTGGAAGGATGGGATCAGTGGCAGAGGGATGATGATGGGGGGGGGGGTGGCTTCAGTGGCAGAGGAAAGGGTGCTAAGGGACAGGATCAGTGGCAGAGGGATGTTGGTGGAAGATTGGGATCAGTGACAGAGGGATGGTGGTGGGGGAGATAGGATCAGTGGCAGAGTTTAGTGGTGGGGGATGGGATCAGTGACAGAGGAATGGTGGTGGGGCAATGGGATCAGTTACAGAGGGATGGTGGTGAAGGAATGGGATCAGTGGCAGAGGTGGGGTGATGGGATCAGTGGCAGAGGGATAGTGGTGGGGGGGGGATGGGATCAGTGACAGGCGAATGGTGGTGGGGGGATGGGATAATTGGCAGAGGGATAGTGGTGGAGGGATTTAATCAATAGTAAGGGATGGTGGTGGGGGATCAGTGACAGAGGGGTGGTGGTGGGGGGTGGGATAAGTGCCAGAGGGATGGTGGTGGGGGGATGGGATCAGTGGCAGAGGGATAGTGGTGGAGGGGTGGGATCAATGGTAGAGGTATGGTGGTGGGGGTTATAGAACCCTAACCCTCTCTAATCCCAATAGTAAACCTAACCCTTGGCAAATGATATTTAAATTAACCCTTAAAGCGGTATAAAATTGGGCTATGGAACTTTGAAATTAGACAGCTTGTAAAGTGCATGACTTGTAAATACCTTTTAGACATTTGAATTTGGCGCCATTTTAGAAATATTCATGTTGACTTCAGCTGATGCCATCACTCACACACAAGCAGTACACTCTGCGTTGACGGCACACTGCTTATGCCATGATTGCAGAGTGCACTGTGCGGCAATAGTGACTCACATGTGCATGCATGGGAGTGACGTCATTGTTGCCTTGCCATTCAAGTGGCTGGAGAGCGCAAACCAGGAAGGTAAACTGGGCAAAGATGTAGGCACTGGGAACGGTGACAGCTCTGCACTAGAAGGCTTCATTTCATTGGTAGGTCTTTCTTAATGAGCTAATATGCAGTGCATCAGCCATCTGGGACTGTTAAACAAAAAGCCAAGTTTAATATCACCTTAACCTGAACTTTAACCCTTTACCCTAAAACCTAATCCTTAAAGCCCACATATGATCTAACAGGGGGCAAATCTTGGCACAGAAAGTGATATTGTATGCTGACAGCTGTTTAAATTTACATTTGATCGCAATTCATTAACATGCCTCCTTACCATTCACAGAGTTGCCTCACTCCTCTCCACTTGGCATGTCAAGAGGGTCACCTGAACATAGCAGAGCTCTTGGTGTCCCATGATGCCTCAGTGGGTGCTGAAACACGGGTAAGTACATTATGTATAGAAATTTTAGCTAATGGGTTGGGTGGCTTGGTTGGGTGGTTGTATTATAAAATCTAGCCCCTCAGAAGTTTCCTTACATTTGTAATACAGATTACTATATGTTGCTTCTGCCTAAATCTTCAAATCATATTTATCTTGTGCCAGTACAGAGAGGATGAATGAAAATACCAGATCTTGTCTAGTGAATTGGTTTTAGGGTTGTCAGATCACAATAAAATAGCCCTTAAATTGGTTCACCTGACAGGACCATTGAGGGCCTCATCACACTCCCTCTATTGGAAAAGACTGGTCGCCAACTTGGCTATGCTAACTTTCAGAGCTGTGTAACTGTCGGGCCAAAAAAATGAATCCTTTGGCACGTAAAGCAGTTTTCACATATGTGTTTAAACTGTGTATTTAGTTGTGTGCCTGCAGTTTAGCTTTAGTATGTCCATATCATACGAGTGATTCTGCTGATGGTGATGCATCACTAGCTGCAAAGTCACCAAGGACAGGCTTCTGTTTACCTTAAAATCATTTTCCCACATTGCCAAATCTTACCTCCTAGCAAGGAAGTGACATTCCATTGGTTTAGCTGGCTAGGGAATTACTCCATAGCAAAAGGTAGGGGTTCTCTTAGCATTGCTGTAACTGGCAACAGGATCACTGGTGTGGCATAGGACTTAGGACAGCAGCATTTGATGGTAGCACTGATTATTATAGCATATCCAGTGTCTAGTAATCTATATTCAATATATAACGGTGTAACCTCGCGCTTATGGTAAGTCTTGTGCGTATATTAATTAAATAATTTAAATAATTTAAAGTGTAGCGTAATCAATGGCTGCTTGCTGCAAGTTAAAGTGCTAGTGCCTTTAAAGTGATAGAAACCTAATATTGCAGAGCTGCTCTTACTAATAAAACTAATACCTCTGTGCAATCTGGTACATAAATTGTGCAAAATAAGCCAAAATTTGTGTAAATAAATATCAATGTGCAAATAATGCAATACAAAACAGCAATGTGTTCAGTGAATTCATAAGTTATAACAAATAGTCCATATAATAAAAGTGTCCATCAGGTGCAGAAAAAGTGCTTCTGTGCTTCACTTATACACACAAATTGAGGTGCTCCCCCTGTGGTTATCTACTTACCACAACTCGTAGGTACATGTGCATTCAGTATGAATCCTATGTTGTAGTCACAGCCTCTTTCTGTTAGCCTGAGATCCATAATCAAATGGGAGAGATCCTATGTGATGGTTCTTCTTAGATTCCGAGTCCCCTCATAAGGAATAAAAGGCCATCCATGGTGAAGTACGTTCATTTAAAAAAGTTTTTATTGATAAAGATGCTTACTTACAAGTATAGCTATTATTAAGGCAAATAAACCACGGCTCGGTGGTTCGCTGCTCCCGAAGCGCACGCTGCGGGAGCAGCGAACCACCGAGCCGTGGTTTATTTGCCTTAATACTAGCTATACTTGTAAGTAAGTTTCTTTATCAATAAAAACTTTTTTAAATGAACGTACTTCACCATGGATGGCCTTTTATTCCTTATGAGGGGACTCGGAATCTAAGAAGAACCATCACATAGGATCTCTCCCATTTGATTATGGATCTCAGGCTAACAGAAAGAGGCTGTGACTACAACATAGGATTCATACTGAATGCACATGTACCTACGAGTTGTGGTAAGTAGATAACCACAGGGGGAGCACCTCAATTTGTGTGTATAAGTGAAGCACAGAAGCACTTTTTCTGCACCTGATGGACACTTTTATTATATGGACTATTTGTTATAACTTATGAATTCACTGAACACATTGCTGTTTTGTGTTGCATTATTTGCACATTGATATTTATTTGCACAAATTTTGGCTTATTTTGCACAATTTATGCACTAGATTGCACAGAGATATTAGTTTGATTAGTAAGAGCAGCGCTGCAATATTAGGTTTCAATCTATATTATATGTAAAGTAATCTAATATAATTTTCAGTGTCCAGTAATCTTAACCTGTCATTTGTGTTTTGATGCCCTATGACTATTCTTTTCCTATAGATGGGGTTTACTCCACTTCACGTTGCCTGTCATTTTGGTAACATCAAGCTGGTGAAGTTCCTTCTGCAACATCAAGCCAATGTAAACGCCACCACCAAGGTGAGCACTCTATGCTTGACCTGAATGCATTCAGGGTTTTTTTGTGGCACTTTAATAATGTATGCTGTAACATCATAAGACCAAGAAAAGTTGTAACTTCTCTCTTACTGATTAAATGAAATGCTTCATTTTGCCAGAATTATTGTAACCTTGATTATTGAACCTTATGTTATGCATTGTTTATACAGTATCTCACAAAAGTGTGTACACCCCTCACATTTTTGTAAATATTTTATTATATCTTTTCATGTGACAACACTAAAGAAATTAGACTTTTCTACAATGTAAAGTAGTGAGTGTACAGCTTGTATAACAGTGTCAATTTGCTGTCCAAAATAACTCAACACACAGCCAATAATGTCTAAACTGCTGGCAACAAAGGTGAGTACACCCCTAAGTGAAATGTCCAAATTGGGCCCAAAGAGTCAATATTTTGTGTGGCCACCATTATTTTCCAGCATTGCCTTAACCCTCTTGGGCATGGAGTTCACCAGAGCTTCACGGGTTGCCACTGGAGTCCTCTTCCACTCCTCCATGACGACATCACGGAGCTGGTGAATGAGACCTTGCGCTCCTTCACTTTCCATTTGAAGATGCCCCACAGATGCTCAATAGGGTTTAGGTGTGGAGACATGCTTGGCCAGTCCATCATCTTTACCCTCTGCTTCTGTAGCAAAGCAGTTGTCGTCTTGGAGGTGTTTTGGGGGTGGTTATCACGTTAGAATACTGCCCTGCTGCAAAGTCTCTGAAGGGAGGGGATCATGCTCTGCTTCAGTATGTCACAGTACATGTTGGCAATCATGGTTCCCTCAATGAACTGTAGCTCCCCAGGGCCGACAGCACTCATGCAGCCCAAAACCATAACACTCCCACCACCATGGTTGACTGTAGGCAAGACACACTTGTCTTTGTATTCCTCACCTGGTTGCCGCCACACACGCTTGACACATCTGAACCAAATAAGTTTATCTTAGTCTCATCAGACCATAGGACATGGTTCCAGTAATCCATGTCCTTAGTCTGCTTGTCTTCAGCAAACTGTTTGTGGGCTTTCCTGTGCATCATCTTTAGAAGAGGCTTCCTTCTGGGACGACAGCCATGCAGACCAATTTGATGCAGTGTGCGGTGTATGGTCTAAGCACTGGTGAGCACTGACCCGCACCCCTTCAACCTGTGTGGCAATGCCAGCAACACTCATACGTCTGTTTCCCAAAGACAACCTCTGGATATGACGCTAAGCACATGCACTCAACTTCGTTGGTCAACCATTGCGAGGCCTGTTCTAAATGGCACCTGTTCTGTTAAACCGCTGTATGGTCTTAGACACCCTGCTGCAGCTCAGTTTCAGGGTCTTGGCAATCTTCCTAAAGCCTAGGCCATCTTTATGAAGAGCAACAATTCTTTTTTCAGATCCTCAGAGAGTTCTTTGCCATGAGGTGCCATGTTGAACTTCCAATGATCAGTATGAGAGAGTGAGAATGATAACATCAAATTTAACACACCTGCTCCCCATTCACACCTGAGACCTTGTAACACTAACGAGTCACATGACACTAGGGAGGGAAAATGGCTAATGGCTAATTGGGTCCAATTGGGACATTTTCACTTAGGGGTGTACTCACTTTTGTTGCCAGCGGTTTATATATTATTGGCTTGAGTTATTTTGAGGGGACAGCACATTTACACTGTTATACAAGCTGTACACTCACTACTTTACATTGTAGCAAAGTGTCATTTCATCAGTGTTGTCACATGAAAAGATAGAATAAAATATTTACAAAAATGTGAGGGGTGTACTCACTTTTGTGAGATACTATATATACTGGATATTGATCTTCAATGGTTACTTGTTCATTATACCAATATTGCATTGTTGTGACACCGCAAAATTCTTTTGCTCTTTTTTATTTTATTTTCCTGTATATTTGTAAAAACATAAAAAACAAATATAATGTATGCTTCCTAGAATAAAGAATTTGAATGTACTTTTATTTTAACATATGATAAACATGGTTGACAGGTAGTAATATTGTGGACCATGGTCAATTAGCAATTTTTTGGTGAGTGTTAGTTTTTTTACAGCATCTTATTTTTTTTCACTCAAAGTACTGTACATTTTTTTCTAAAAAAATAACACTCTTTCAAAATGTTATTGTTGGTTCAAAATGTTATTGTGGTTCAGCTTTTGTACATATGGGCTGCCAAACGTGGTAAATGAAGAAATTGTCTATACATTTCAGTACCTAACTTCTTTTTAAATTGGCCACCCAAAAATGAGTGGGTGAATGAATGAGTACATAGGCAATATAATCGCATCAGAACCACTTTTCTACATATAAAAATGAATGGGATTACAAAAGTATCTCAGAAAAGTTTGAAGTAGTTTAAAAGGAGGTCAAAGGTAGCTGTGAAGGAATGATCTCAAAATGCTAGCTCAGTGTACCTGAAAACTTGCTGCATTGGCTCATCTAGACAACTACTAATCCATATTACCTTAAAGTGATTGTAAAGTTAAAAAAGGAATTAAAAAAAAAAAAAACAGGATTTTATACTTACCTGCTCTGTGTAATGGTTTTTGCGCAGAGCAGCCCTGATCCTCTGGGGTCCTCCGCTGGTGCACTGGACTTCGCCTCCTTTCCCTGTGCCACCATCCTGAGCCACGTTGTGTGTGTCTATTGATACACGCAGTGCGGCTTAGCCCCCATCCCCCACTCCCTCGTCACTTGATTTGATTGACAGTAGCAGGAGTCAATGTGAGGAGGGAGAGCAGCAGGCTCAGTGCTGGATGGAGAAGGTTTTTTACAGAGCCAGAGAATGCATTAAGGTAAAAAACATTTGGCCTTTACAACCACTTCAAGGTCAGTTGCTAATCCATTGTCATTTTTCTGCAGTTGGGTTTCACTCCTCTCCATCAAGCAGCTCAGCAAGGACACACAGACATTGTCACACTTCTGTTGAAGAATGGAGCTTGCCCCAACCAGGCTAGCATGGTGAGAGCTGCCAGTCATGTCATGTTCTGTCAATATGTCCTGTCTGATGTCTGTCTCACAAGCTGTCTTCTAGCTCTGTTGTTGTGGCCTCTTGTGGTCTGTCACTTATTTTGACTGTCACTGTATTTTATCACTCTGTCCTGTTTTTTCCTTGTTGCCCGTCTTGCCTTCTGTCACTCTGCTTCATCACCCATCAACTGCTTCTTTTTGGCCTCTCATACCCCATTCTTCTCCCCATTGCCCCGTTGCACCTTCCTGTGCCCTCGCCTCTGCAGAATGGAATCACCCCGTTGGCAATTGCAAAGCGACTAGGATACATCTCAGTGACAGATGTTCTGAGTCTAGTGACAGACGGACCCCAGATACAGGTGAGTCACAAGTGGGGAGCCAATTAACATTAGCTGGACACAGGGGAAAAACTATGGGGTCAGGTGAGTGACATGTGGATGTGGTTGGAGACTTGTGGGAATTTTGCAGCTGGTTGGTGAAGTTTAATGGGACAGATGACATTGGGGGTACCCAGTACAAACAATCCAAGAGGGGTGAAGCTGTTTGTTGTAATTGTTTTGCATTAGTATTCACTAAAGAGACTTAATAGCAGCACCTCAACCTCTGCCTGCCTGCCAGGGTGTTAACATTATCACACAGCCAGGAGCTGAAAAACTCTACGTTACCCAAATATTTACAGCCTGCATGTGAGAAGAGAGCTGCACAACCAACTAATTGACATCTGCACTCACATGCATGTTCTTCTGCATGAGCAACTATCAGGTTAAAGCCCAGTTAAGGCAATTTTTTTTTTGTTTTGAACACAGTAGAGAAAGTTTAGAACTTCTGTAACCTTTTTATTTTTGGTACAGTAGGTGTAGGAAAAGCAAGAGCACCATAAAAAAGGTTAAGGAGTATTTATTTAATCTGAGAAGTCCAAAAAATAGGAAACCTATGTGTTTCGGGGTCCAAACATCCCCACCTTATCAGAGCTGTGCCGCCTCAAAATAGTGTGATAGATTCATAAGGGTTAATTCAGCTTAAACTGGTTGCTATGCTCTTCTTGTTCAAAGCGTGCTATTCAAACCAACAAGTAAGGCCTTGATGAAGGCAAAACTACATTGTACCTGAAACACATTTCCTGGTATATCTGGACTTTGATGTTTAAATACAGTAAATAGTCTTGACCTCCTAAACCAGCCATTCACAACCAGGGTAAACCCTAGGGTTCCTACAAAGATTGCTAGGGCTTAATTGAGCAGTGGTTGATTGTCCTGCCATTTGATAGAATTGACATAGTTCCTGGGCCAAAACCACTTGGCAAAGCAAGCAGCATGACACCACTGTGAGGTTGCATACTTTTTACTAACCACCAATGTGGTGCCAGTTTACGCAGTATTAACCCCTAGTATTGGTGCCAGTTTACCCAGTAATAGCCCCAAGTATTGGTGCCAGTTTACGCAGTAATAACCCCTAGTATTGATGCCAGTTTACACAGTAATAACCTCTAGTTTTGGTGCCAGTTTAGGCAGTAATAACCCCTAATATTTGTGCCAGTTTACGCTAAAATAACCCATCCAAAACTGGGGACAACATAGTGACTGGCCATTAATGAGGCTTTGTACAAATTGTTAACCCCTTGGGAGTAATCACTGACAATTGCCACTATTGCAGCTTTGTACATATATGTGATTAAAGCCTAGTATTGATGACAGTTTATGCAGTAATAAAGCCTAGTATTGGTGCCAGTTTACACAGTAATAACCCCTAGTATTGGTGCCAGTTTAAGCAGTAATAACCCCTAGTAATGGTGCCAGTCTACTAATGGAATAACCCCTAGTATTGTTGCCAGTTTACACTAAAATAACCTGCCCAAAACTGGGGATAACATAGTGACTGGCCACTAATGTGACTTTGCACAAGTTGTTAACCCCTTGGGAGTAATACAAGGGGTTAATTACTGACAGTTGCCACTATTGCAGCTTTGTACATACTGTATATGTGATTAACCTCTTGGGGGAGTGAGGAGGTTAATCAAAATTTCCACTACCTAGTAATGCAAGAGGTTAAAAAAAACTGCCACTGGCCACTAATACAGCAATGACCAGTGGCTGTGTTAATTAACCCCCTGCATTACTGGCAATGTTAATAAATCCCATCACCATCCTCAAGGGGTCAATCATTTCTTTCTCTTAGGCTAGGATAAACCAAATGTACAACTTTATAACTTTCAAACAAATAAAAATTTCATGAAAAACATGAAATTGTAGTATATTAGCGATGATGACACCCCCTATTGTAAGTGAAGTTGTTTTATTTCTTGAGGGGGTGTCACCATCACTAATATACTGCAATTTTATATTTTTAAATTGTTATTTGTTTGAAAGATATAAAGTTGTAAATTTGGTTTGCTGGACACCACATATACTGTGTATGGTATTCAGAGGGAAGGTTCCACCATCACTTAAAAGATGCAAATACATTTAAATTGAGCTATTGAGGTGCTATATTACGTTTAACAAACAACAATTACGCACAGCAGTGGAACAGTATCTTCAAGCTGAAAAGTAGGTACAATAAAGCAATCTCACAAATCACAACCTGGGTGTTACATAAAGCATACATAAAGAACTTCAAGTGAGTAAGATTTGCACAAGCACAGTCACATATCAAATAGAGTCTAACAACTCACTATCAATCTACAATACACTACACCAGGTTAGAGACCCAAGTATTATCATTAGCAGAACCGGGACCAAAGCAGAAGAAGGGAAAAAAGGGGATGGGGGAATATATATATACAAATTATTATTATTATTATTATTATTATTATTATATAGGATTTATATACTGCCGACAGTTTACGCAGCGCTTTACAACTTGAGGGTAGACAGTACAAATACAATACACTTTAATACCATAGGAGTAAGAGGGCCCTGCTCGTTAGAGCTTACAATCTCAGAGGGAGGGTCAAGAGATACAAGAGGTAATAACTGTGGGGGATGGGCTGATGGAGAAAATAAAAGTACAGTTGTTAGGTGGATGCCAGATAGGTTTCTCTGAAGAAATGTGTTTTCATGGATCGTCTGAATGTAGACAAAGTAGGAGATAGTCAGACAGATGGGGGTAGAGCATTCCAGAGAATGGGAGAAGCTCGGGAGAAGTTCTGGAGGTGAGCATGGGAAGTGGTTACAAGGGAGCTAGAGAGCAGGAGGTCCTGGGAGGAATGAAGAAAACAAGTTGGTCGGCATTTTGAGACCATATTAGTGATGTAGCTGGGCACCAACTTATGCATGGCTTTGTAAGTTAAGGTTAGTAACTTGAATTTAATTAGTTGGTTGAGTGGCAGCCAATGGAGGGATTGGCAAAGAGGGGTAGCAGACACAGAGCGGTTTGCAAGGTGGATGAGCCTGGCAGCAGCGTTCATGATGAACTGAAGGGGGGATAGTCTTTTTAAAGGTAAGCCAATGAGAAGGGAGTTGCAGTAATCGAGACGAGAGATGACCAGGGAGTGGATTAGAAGCTTTTTGGTATCATTAGTTAGGAAGGGACATATCTTGGAGATGTTGCGGAGGTTGAGGCGGCAAGCTTTGGACAGTGACTGGATGTGTGGCCGAAAGGATAGTTCAGAGTACAGGATTATACCCAGGACCTTGGCATGGGTGGATGGGTTGATAATTGTGCCATTGATGTTGACAGAGAAATCAAGGGAGGAGGACCGTGGGGGAGGAAATATCATGAGCTTGGTTTTTTATAGGTTGAGTTTGAGGAAGTGATGTGACATCCAGACTGATATGTCTGTTAGTAAGCTGGTGATACGTGAGGAGAATGATGGAGTGAGCTGAGAGGTGGAGAGATAGATTTGGGTGTCATCAGCATAGAGATGATATTGAAAGCCATGGGAGGTAATCAGCTGACCCAGGGAGGAGGTGTAGATTAAGAAAAGGAGTGGTCCAAGGACAGAACATTGGGGGACTCGGACAGAGAAAGGAAGAGGAGAGGAGGTAGTAGAGTTGTAAGTAGCACTGAAGGTGCGTTGCAATAGGTAGGATGAGAACCAGTGAAGAGCACAGTCATGTAGGCCAAAGGAGTGGAGTTTTTTTGAGGAGGAGGGGGTGGTCTACTGTGCCAAAGGCAGCGGAGACAAATAAATACCTAATGGGGGGTTCACAGAGCAGGGCATTCACAGGGTCAGGTCTCTCGCCTCAACCCATTCCACCCAAGTTTTTGTGAACTTTTGCGGACAGTTGCGCCCCATATACATACATTTTTAAGTGGGAGCTCAGTATCAACCAAAGTCCTCCACATCTTTAAATTTGGAGGACAACTTTTTCTATTGGACCAAGATAATTTTCCTGGCATATATAGTACAAAACATTTTTTATGATGGGTTGCATCTATGGTGTCACAGATCCCTATTACCAGAAGGTAAGATCTGCTACCACCCCACCCCAGACTTCCTGTGCGTGAGGGCAGGACCAGACTATATATAAAGGTGGTTGATTGGAGTTGTAGGATGAGATCTATGAACCTACCCCTGTGTGTATGTGCGGGTTGCTGACTAAACCAGGACTAGCATATAAGAAGGTATTCTGCATAGGCTACAGAATAGCAGTAGGTTATTTTGTCAGCTATGAATGAAACGGGGCACATATAATAATGTGATCATAGATGTTTATTATAGAAATTTGAGTGTATCGATATACAACCGTGCAAGTAACAAATTGTTTCAACCAGTGGAGACGACATGAAACAAGACAAACATGATATGTAGACAAATGATAACAAAAACCAGCCGGTACACGATAATGATGGTATCAAGAATGCATTTACATATATATCTGTATATAACATACCACTTTATTACTATTGATGAGATATATATGTAAATGCATTCTTGAAACCACCATTATCGTGTACCGGCCGGTTTTTGTTATCATTTGTCTACATATCATGTTTGTCTTGTTTCATGTCGTCTCCACTGGTTGAAACAATTTGTTACTTGCACGGTTGTATATCGATACACTCAAATTTTTATAATAAACATTTATGATCACATTGTTATATGTACCCCGTTTCATTCATAGCTGACAAAATAACCTACTACTATTCTGTAGCCTATGCAGAATACCTTCTTATACAGGACCAGACTATAACCTAGTTTAATTAAGTGGGCAGCAGTATAACCTAGGTTACTTACTACCAAGCAGTGTACCCCAATGGACTCTAGAAAAATTATATTATGGTGAGTACAAAAATTGCATTTTCTCTATCATCGATTAAAGGACACAGCATTGTAGTAAGCAACCTAGGTATACTGCTACCTATAGTAGAAATGGACCCTAATCAAAACTCTGTTTGCTTACTACCAAGCTGTGTCCCTCAATGAGAAAAGGATTTTACAGTGAGTACAAAAAACTATTTTTCTTATCTGCCGGGTGTCACACAGAACAGAAAGTGAGGTGACAGGCTTCAATAAATTTCTAGCACCATTTCTAGTACAGTAAGAAAATGTGAGTAATCTCTGCTGGGATTTTATTGCTGTCTCTTTATTGCCAATGTCCCTAGGATGGAGATTTTCCCTTACTTCTGGGTAATGAGTGTCAGACAGAACAGGACGTGAAGAGAAAGCTCTTCTATGAGAACATTATTCTAATCTATGAGAACAACTATTTATATTTGACAGACAATCCCATCAACAGCGACAGAAACATCTAAAACCTAAAAGAGGTTTCAGCTCTTTTTTACCTTCTTTAAACTAAAAACAAATGTTTTGGCTGGAGTTGGGCTTCAGAAAAATGTCTTCTCTGATTTTATAGCTGGGCTAATTTGTGAAAAGTGAGAGGTGCTTGCAGTAACTTCTTTTACATTAAATGGTGACCTGGGAGTCCCTAAACCCATAATACAAAAGATAAACACTGTCACCTTGCCCATTCTGGGCAGAGTCACAGAGTCTTCTAGTAACCCCCTACCTCAACATGTTTTACTCACCTGTCTATGCTCTTTTGCTGGATTCGTGCTTACCCAAGATAATGGCGTCTACTTGAGCATTTTCAGCCTGTCCCACAGGGAGGTCACATGCTCTACCTTACACAGATGCCCTGTTAGAGCAATGGAGCAAGGCCTCTGATAGAGCAGGGTGACGGTGAGTGTGTATACCTTGCTGAGAGAGGGGTTTATCAGGAGGAGACACTGTCACTTTCCACAATATTGCATGGATCTATTTGGTGGGGACATGGATAACAATTAAAAAACAGACAGAAGTTTTAACCCTTTCTCACTATTAGCAAAATGGACACATTTTTTTTTCCATTAGATATACTTTAAAAGCCCCTTTATAGTGAAGCAAATACATAGACAACTATTTATGCACAGTGGGGACATTGATTTAAATAGAGGCAGAAAAAAACATTTAATCCAGTTATGAATGAATTAGAAAATAAAGAAATGTTGCAAAACATAAGTACATGATTCTTTTCTGACATTAGCTTCCTGTAATTCCTTGCACAGCAGCAATCCGACTAGGAGAGCAAGGATCAGCACCATGAGGGCTGTATTGCTTTGCACACCACTGTTTGTGAACATGGTTACTGGAAGGGAGAGCAGAGAGGTGACTTTATCAATGTGCTGCTGCAAATTTTTCAAGTAACGGGATGAGCCAGGCCCTGCACCAGATTGTATTTCTTAACTTCAGTGTAGTTTGCACGGAAATCTAGAACCTGGATATGCTATTTGTGAGGGGAATGCCTGGATGGCAAAACTGGGCTGAACATAATTACTTATGCTTAGACAGTCAAAGCTGTTTGCTTATGTATTTAGTAGTTTGTCTGGAGCTTAGTTTTAAAATGCAGGCAGGGATAACAGAAGTTACTATAGTTTGGTAAAATAGGAGCAGTGGGGTGCCTGAGGTATCAGCAGTTATTGGGCAGAAGGGCTAGTTGGGAGAGATTGGTGTGTGACTTTGTCTCTCTCACAGCTAGCCAACGAAAGGCACAGGATGAGCTTTCCTGAAACAGTGGACGAGATGCTGGATGTGTCGGAGGATGAAGGTGAGAGATACCTTTCTGTCTCCTGCATAACATGTGTTTGCCCCGAACTTGTCCTTTATTCCAATGTTGGACAGCCTGTGGCCTCCCTGCTATTGAAGGGCTACAAATTCTAACATGATTCGCTAGCCCGTGGCTGACACTAAATCCTTGGATATTTAGGTTCTGCGAGGCAAATATGCCACATTCCCATCTAAGGTGCTTCTTGACAAAGATCCACCAAAGTATTTTTTGACAGCTGTTCCCAGCTTGAGGTCCACAGGCTGCCCTATCCCTTCCCTGTCTTTCTGTGTCACTATGTATTTTTCTGGTTCTGGATCCCCTTCCTATTAGTTTCTGATCTCAGAGTCTGCTCCCCCTTACTTTACCACATGGACTGGGCCTTGGATAAAACTGTGGCTCTTCTTACTTTCTAGGAACCCCACACCTGCCTCTACATGGTAGGAACTGCAGCAATTTTGACCCCCCGAACCTCATAACAATCAAGCCATTCAGCTTCTTCATCTCATTAGTCTCGTCTCAGCTGCCCCAAACCAAAGCATGTTATTGGCATCTAATATATACCCGCTTAACTACTCTATTAACTTCTCATCACACAGAGTAGCTTGTCTTAACCCTAATTATCCATTATTATTGGATTGAGAGGGTATAAAGCATCTAAAAGATATGAATTGCATTAATTTTTTTTTTAACATAACTCCATTGCGGCTATTTTTATTCCTAAGTTCTCAAATCAAATCGCCACTTCATTAATAGGTAATTCAGACATCAGTGATTCCATTGTATTTTAATACAATATTATTACAGATAAAGGTACTTGTAGGTTTTCTGTTTTTATGCCATTAATTCTTTGAATCATTATATAAATTCTTTTTAGAGTTAGTAAGACTTTTCATACCAGGGCTGCCACATCATGTATCTAAGTATGGCCAATTTGGTTGCTTCAGATGTTCAGCCCATTTACAGGCTGTATCCAAAGACCAGACAATATCTACTTGGATACTGCTGCAAGATGAATATACATTGCATCTGGAAAGTATTCATAGCGCTTCACTTTTTCAACATTTTGTTATGATACAGCCTTATTCCAAAATTGATTAAATTCATTATTTTCCTCAAAATTCTCCAAACAATATCCCATAATGACAATGTGAAAGAAGTTTGTTTGAAATCTTTGCAAATTTATTAAAAATAAGAAATGAAAAAAATTACATGTGCATAAGTATTAACAGCCTTTGCTCAATACTTTGTTGAAGCACCTTTGGCACCAATTACAGCCTCAAGTCATTTTGAGTATGATGCTAGCTTGGCACACCTATTTTTGGGCAGTTTCTCCCATTCTTCTTTGCAGGACCTTTTTAAGCTCCATCAGGGTGGATGGGGAGCGTCAGTGCATAGCCATTTTCAGATCTCCCCAAAGATGTTCAATCGGGTTCAAGTCTAGGCTATTCAAGGACATTTACAGAGTTGTCCCATAGCCACTCCTTTGTTACCATGGCTCTGTGCTTTGGGATGTTGTCCTGTTGGAAGATGAACCTTCCAAAGCGCTCTGGAGCAGGTTTTCATCAAGGATGTCTCTGTACATTGCTGCATTTATTTTTCCTTCGATCTTGACTAGTCTCCAAGTTCCTGCTGCTGAAAAACATCCCCACAGCATGATGCTGCCACCACCATGCTTCACTGTAGGGATGATATTGGCCAGGTAATAAGCAGTACCTGGTTTCCACCAGACATGATGCTTGCCATTCAGGCCAAAGAGTTCAATCTTTGTTTTATCAGACAGAGAATTTTGTTTCTCATGGTCTGAGAGTCCTTTAGGTGCCTTTTGGCAAGCTCCAGGTGGGCTGTCATGTGCCTTTTACTGAGGAGTGGCTTCCATCTGGTCACTCTACCATACAGGCCTGATTGGTGGAGTGCTGCAGAGATGGTTGTTTTTCTGGAAGGTTCTCCACAGAGAAACGCTGGAGCCCTTTTAGAGTGACCATCAGGTTCTTGGTCTCCTCCCTGATTAAGGCCATTCTCCCCCGATCGCTCAGTAAGGCTGTAACATTTCAAAATGTGGAAAAAGTGAAGCGCAGTGAATACTTTCCGGAAGCACTGTATGGTTCCCATTTCCCCACTATAGTTTTAACTTACATGCTTCCCTGAAGCTAAGGATGGTAAATCTCTGGCAGTCTTATCTGCCTCTATACGATCATTAAAGTGTATCTGAATCCAAAAATGTTTTTGTAATTTTGGATTGAATGGGGAATGGTTAGAAGCCCTGTCAGTATTTATAAGTTGTCTGTACCTTAGAAGGGGAGATTCACCTTCTTCATTTCTCCTGGTGGCCGTTGTCATCATAACTGAAAGGGAAAGAATAGCTAGAAATTGTGAATTGTCACCAGGACAGAAAGTGAGAAGAAATCTTCCAATAAGGATACCTGTTCTAGTGATGTCCTCTCACTTCCTGTTGTTTCTACAAGACAGGAAGTGGGAGGAGATCTCATAATAAAATGAAGGGTTAAGAAAGAAGGAGTTTTAACCATCTCCGACTCCTAAAGTTTGGCTTTAGATACACTTTAAATTGTACAAATTAGGCTTTACGCTCTAAAGCCTATGCTAAAATCAAAGCCAAAAATGGTGTTCATGGCAAAAAAGTTTTTTCCAAGCTGGTAAATAGATAAAATGAAAAGGGTGCTGCCTATAAGAGCCATTAGAAAACTCTATAGCCTTTCACATATAGAGTGGGCACCAGGAACGCACACTGAAAGTCGTATTTTTTAAAATTTTTACAGGTGTTTTAGAAAAGCTACACTGATAACGTTTTTCCTTTTGAAACTAAATGGGGCACAACTTTTCCAGTATATCAGAATTTTGACTTTTTTTATATCATTTTTGCCCAAAAAATAATTGTTTGATGAACAGTTTTTATTGTACCTAAATACATAATCACCTGGTTATTATACTCGGGGTTTAGAAACCTTTCCTCAGCTCTATAAACTGCTAATGAGATGTTGATTATTTACAGCATTGTATAAACACAAGTAATTAAAGTTTCAACGAAAGATAATTAGCATTAATTTACATTTCAAGTACTTACACTAGTGAATTTGTTATATCATTACCAGCTATTAGGCCACTTATTTAAACAGTAAGAACAGGCTTACTACAAACCCAATTACAAAAAAGTTGGGACACTGTACAAATTGTGACTAAAAAAGGAATGGACTAATTTACAAATCTCATAAACTTATGTTTCATTCACAATATAATATAGATAACACATCAAATGTTGAAAGTGAGACATTTTGAAATGTCATGCCAAATATTGGCTCATTTTGGATTTCATGAGAGCTACACATTCCAAAAAAGTTGGGACAGGTAGCAATAAGAGGCCGGAAAAGTTAAATGTACATAGAAGGAACAGCTGGAGGACCAATTACAATTGCAACTTATTAGGTCAATTGGCAACATGATTGGGTATAAAAACAGACTCTCAAGAGTGGCAATGTCTCTCAGAAGTCAAGATGGGCAGAGGATCACCAATTCCCCCAATACTGCGGCGAAAAATAGTGGCGCAATATCAGAAAGGAGTTTCTCAGAGAAAAATTGCAAAGAGTTTGAAGTTATCATCATCCACCGTGCATAATATCATCCAAAGATTCAGAGAATCTGGAATAATCTCTGTGTGTAAGAAACAAGGCCGGAAAACCATACTGGATGCCCATGATCTTCGGGCCCTTAGACGGCACTGCATCACATACAGGAATGCTACTGTAATGGAAATCACAACATGGGCTCAGGAATACTTCCAGAAAACATTGTCGGTGAACACAATCCACCGCGCCATTCGCCGTTGCCCGCTAAAACTCTATAGGCCAAAAAAGAAGCCATATCTAAACATGATCCAGAAGCACAGGCATTTTCTCTGGGCCAAGGCTCATTTAAACTGGACTGTGGCAAAGTGGAAAACTGTTCTGTGGTCAGACGAATCAAAATTTGAAGTTCTTTTTGGAAAACTGGGACGCCATGTCATTCGGACTAAAGAGGACAAGGACAACCCAAGTTGTTATCAGAGCTCAGTTTAGAAGCCTGCATCTCTGATGGTATGGGGTTGCATGAGTGCGTGTGGCATGGGCAGCTTACACATCTGGAATTGCACCATCAATGCTGAAAGGTATATCCAAGTTCTAGAACAACATATGCTCCCATTCAGACGTTGTCTCTTTCAGGGAAGACCTTGCATTTTCCAACATGACAATGCCAGACCACATACTGCATCAATTACAACACCATGGCTGCGTAGAAGAAGGATCCGGGTACTGAAATGGCCAGCCTGCCGTCCAGATCTTTCACCTATAGAAAACATAGCATCATAAAGAGGAAGAGGCGACAAAGAAGACCTAAGACAATTGAGCAACTAGAAGCCTGTATTAGACAAGAATGGGACAACATTCCTATTCCTAAACTTGAGCAACTTGTCTCCTCAGTCCCCAGACGTTTGCAGACTGTTATAAAAAGAAGAGGGGATGCCACACAATGGTAAACATGGCCTTGTCCCAACCTTTTTGAGATGTGTTGATGTCATGAAATTTAAAATCAACTTATTTTTCCCTTAAAATTATACATTTTCTCAGTTTAAACATTTGATATGTTATCTATGTTGTATTCTGAATAAGATATTGAAATTTGAAACTTCCACATCATTGCATTCTGTTTTCATTCCCAATTTGTACAGTGTCCCAACTTTTTTGGAATCGGGTTTGTACTTAAGTATGCAAAGATAATATTGGACACTAATAATAACAAAGCCTGGCTGTTACAAGGGTTAGCAAAACCTTTTAAACCCAGTGCACTGTCTTTTCAAATCCATGTTAAACTTTACATTTACAGTATATCTGACTAAGGCCATGCAGAATAGTGATTGTGGCTTCTTGGTACACTCTTCTAGGTAAAAGGTAGGTAGGCCATTTACTGGTTGGTAGATTGTTGCATTAAGACAGTGATTCCTCACTTGAGTCACTTGTTGATTTAGATATTTCATCCTCTATCATAAATTGGGCCTATACTGGACCTCCCTCTATTCTGAACCTCCTGCTACACTGGACATTTGGATGATAACAGTGCTGGCCACGTGACCAGATGCAAAAGCATTTGTCATATAATCTCATCTGACGAGCAGGATCAGGGTTTAGTACCCCAAGCTCTCCTGCTCTCTGTTGCCCTAAAACACTTACCAGCCCTCAGCAGCGACCAAATGATGGACATCCACTCTGTCAGTCTTTTTTGAATGCTTTATTAGCTCAGAGTCTGAGGATGAGCGTTAGGGATTACTTCACACACAAAATAGTGTCAAAGAGTTCCTTCCACTCAAAAATCAATTACTTTAGCCTTTCTCATAACCTAGTGGTGTGCTTTTAATGTGGAACTAAAGTTATTAATACTTACCTGTCCAATGGTCCCTTGCCAGCGCTGACATTATCTTTTGAATGCCCGTCTTCGGGCCTCTTCATTAGCTAATATCAAAGAAGACAGCAAGCAGGCAGGTAGTGGCATTTTATTGCAGAAGAGACATTGCATGTCTCTTCTGCAATAAAAGCCTGCCTGCCCACTGTTTTTTTTTTTGCAGTGGAATTCTGGTTCTGCTTTAAGCTGAAACTGGCAGTCTTCATTTGTGTGCCTTTAGGCCAAAACAGCAAAGGACTGAACAAAGTTTGTCTGAAGTCGCTACCTTTTTGTCTTCCAGGCCCTAGCATAGGCCCATTACCAACCCTTGTGAAGTGCCTATGGAACCATTCCCTCCCCAGGCCACAAGCCTGGGAGTCAAGGGCCTCTTCTTCAGCTACCTCCCCACCTAACAAGGCCTGGGAGACCAAGGACTCCCTCTTTACCTACATCATCTGGAAGGCAAGGGGCTTTTCTAGAAGGGTTCCCTGAATAAGTATCTCCTTCCCAAGTCAACATCACTGGCGTAAACCCCCTAAAGTTTGGTCAGAGTGAAATAATTATTCATAAACTACAACATTGTATCTTCTCACTTTAACCACTTCAGAACACTTCTGGGTAGCAAACAGAAACAATGTCTTGAGCTTAGGGAGAACCCAACTAACCTAGATAACAAATAAAATCAGAGCTTAGGCTGGCTACGACAAAGCTGCAAACACAATATTTAGAATATGGACATTCCGTTTATGGCAGGGTCCCTACAACAGGAAAAACCATAGGGGGAGGTCTTGACCTCTGAGAGCTATCAGTATTCTCAATCGATGAGGACCATAGTTTCTGATATTTCAGTACACAATCCTCATCATTATATTTCAGTTTTTCAAATGACAACACGGAATGCATCTTCCTGAAACATTCCTTAAGTGAAGGAGGGACCAGGGAAATCCACCTTTTAGTAATCAATTTACATACAGGAAATAACGTACTACAAACAGCATCTTCAGTATGATGATCCAGAGCACGTGTCACAATTTCCTATACAGGTAATAGTGTCAGATTGGTGAGGAACATCAAACACTGCATTTAATATATGGATTATAGTATTCAAGTAATGAGACAACTTGGGGCATCACCCTGGTCTCTTTCACATTTAGTACAATTAGAGTCGTTGCATCGCTCAATTTTAAATAAACCCTAAACCCTTCTGGCTGAAATCTTTTGACCAACGGCTGCCATGGCATTTGGTCATGGTATTAACACCATTTAGGAGCAGATGTTAACCAATTCCTCTTTATTTTTTACTTTCTGCTTCTTTAATCATCTAATGTTTGGCAGGAGGATCAGGGGGTCCCTAAAACTGTATCTAAAGCAAAAACATTTTTGTTTTAGATATGGAAAAAATAAAACTCCAGTCAGGTTTTTTCCCCATCTGTTTCATATTCAAGAGATTTTCCCTTACTTACTGACATGAAAACATAACAGGAAGTGACAGGAAATCCAAATATCCAAAATGAGAGTTGTCTTCTGACATCTGTAAAATTTTGGATTAGCCATCACTTTCTGTCCTAATGACAGTAGTCTCCAAGACTAACAGAGAGGAGGAATCTCCCCATCTGGAACACATATAGCAATAAAAACCTGTAGCAGAATTGGAAATGGAAGTGCTAGACCACAGCTAAGGGGTCTACAACTTTTCTCCAGTAAACATCAGGGGACAATCTAAAGATTATCCAATAGGTTTCAGGGGTCCAGAAATGTCCCCTTCATTGCCCTTATGTGTAAATATTCAAAGCTTATAGTAGAACTAAAGGCAGAACTTCTTTTCACTCTGGATAGAGTAAGGGAGGGTTGTAAACATTTGTCAGTTTTTTGCAATCTGTTTCTCAATGAGGAGATTTCCCTTCAATTCCTGTCCCATAGCCAAAACAGGAAGTGAGGGGGAAATCCCTTCAGTCAGAAAAATCCCTGGTTGTCACCATGGTCACTAGAAGTAGAGTTCCCATTGGAATATTTACCCTCTCTTCCTGTTCTGGTGACAACCCAGAATTTGGGGTTTAGTGATAATGTTAAACAGAACAAATAGAGAGGGTGAATCTCCCAAATCGGAGCACAGACAGCAGCAAAAACCTGACAGTGGTTCTAATCCCTCTCCACCCTTTCCAAAGCTAAAAAAATGTTTGCCTTTATTGTATAATTAAATTTCTCTGCATCATTGTATTATTATTTCTTGACAAGGATTTTAGATTGTATTAAATATGGACCATGTCATCGCAGAGTATCAGTTAGACCTAATAAAACAACACAGTTCCTGCTTTATCTGTAATATGACATCAATCATCCAATCTCCTCTGTAGAGATCATTAACATAAATATGCATCTCATTAACATAATGCAATACTACAGGCTTCAACTTCTATGTGAGTCATTGCTGCAAGATGTATCAGATATCTGTGCTTTGCGTGTTGGCGTGTGTTTTTTTTTTGCATGTGTGCATGTTTTTTGAGCATCTGTTATCAGTGTGTGTTATTCGTATTTGTCACTTTTCTTTATAAATCTGAATCACAAACACACTTTTGTAAGAATATACTGATACGTAATAGGTCTTTATTTAATAACATCATACCAAAAGGCAATGGTGTGCAGATAGCCACAGAAGCCAATCAGATAGCAGTTTTGAGTTGGTCATTGTAGTCAGGCCAATGATTGGTGAATTCTGATTGGCTGCCCTGGGTTTCTGCACTCTGCACATTGCTTTTGCCTTATTAGATAAAGACTGTAGTGTTTGTGTGCGACTCACATAGGGGATCTCTATATACAATATATATGCTACCTTAGCCACTCTCTCTTTTTACCTTTGTGCTGTTCCCTAGGGGAGGAGCCACCGGATTTCAGACCCCCTCCGGGGCCCAGAGAGCGGGATGAGGATACAGACATGGAATTCTTACCTAAACTCGACCAGGGGTATTTTTTATAAAAAATGCATCATATTCTCTTATTCTATCTCTTTGTTTTGTTTAATTCATCTACATGAGATGTCATTTCTCTCTTTAGCAGGGTGGGGTCACCTGGATTGCCCAGGATTCCTTGTGTCACCCCTGAAACAGTCATATTTAAAAAAGAGGAGGATGAACCGGTAACTGTTACATTAATACATACATAGCAGTATAAATGTTGTATTACCACAGATAACATTTTTTTTATTATGAATTAAAGTAGAACTATAACATTTACTTTGTGATGAGGTTGCCCCTCAAACTGCTTTCTCTGTTATTAGAAATCTCTCTGCAGTATCATATAATTACCTTTTGATCCTTCCAGCAGAACTCTTTCTTCTGTTTGTACAAAAGTATAACAAGAATTAGGTCATGGTATACCCAGTAGTTATTCACATTTAGCTTGACTTGATCCATCATGTTGAAGATCTGTCACCACTTATCCAAATAGCTTATTCAGTTCTAGTAAATGTTAGGAATATACTCCTGCATTCATAGTCACATGGGTGCCTCAGTCGCCTTAAAATAAAGCGAATCTGCAGTATTTACCTGCCTCCAGCAATGCAAACACCCTCACTGGCACTTACATCTTCACCCAGTCTTATCTCGGGTTCTTTGGCCATCTTTATATGCAACATACAGCGCTAACAAAAAATCAATATATGAAGAACTAAAAATTCATACCATAGCAAATAATCTGTACAAATTAAAAGAAGTGAAAACAAAATCAATACGTTAATAAATCTATATATTAAAAAATATATATTTATTTTTTTAATTTTAATTAAGTTAATTAATGTATTTTTTTTTTTATTTAATTCATTTTTTTTTTATTTCTTATCTATTTATGATGCATTGATGTATTTATTTAACATGCTTCCTTTTATTTTTATTGATTCTTTTTTTAGTTTTCAATAAATTTTTATTGAGAAAACAAGATTACAAAACAGAGTAAGTCATTTGAAATTAACAGTGTAAGAACAAACAATGAATCTGAACAATCGGTAACATTCATAAGACATTTGTCCCCTAGTGCAAGAACTGAGTGGGATACCATGTTAGAATATAGCTTAGTATACCAAGCCACTACCAATGTAGAAGCAAACATTCAACCTCCACCAAGGTGAAGCCCACCCACGCACCCCTATCGGGAACCAGCTGTGCGCAGGGAGGGGAACCCCCAGGCCGGAGGCCGGAGCGAGGATGAGGTTAGGTAGGGCCCATATGGCTTCCCACTACCCGATGAAGGTGACGAGCATATCTATACCCACCCCACGGTCAAGAAGCTCCAATCAGTATCAGGCAGCTATAGGATGGGTGTGAGAAAAGAATGCCAACTAAGACCTATTAAGGTCCAATCATGAAGTCACAGAGAAGAGGAGGGAGGGGAAGAGAGGGATAGAGCAGAAAAAGAAAGAAGAAAGGGGAACAAAGGAATAGAATATTGTCCAGGGAGAACTCACCGCCACGAAAGCCTTCCAATATAGATTCTTTTTTATGGTATGAATTATTAGTTCTTCATATATTTATTTTTGGGTAGCGCTGTATGTTGCATACAAAGATGGCCAAACAACCAGGTCTACTACAACATAATAATATATACTGAACAAAATTATAAACGCAACACTTGTTTTTGCCCCCATTTTTCATGAGCTGAACCCAAAGATCTAAGAAAACCGGGATTCATCTGTGAAGAGAACACCTCTCCAAAGTGCCAGACTCCATCGAATGTGAGCATTTGCCCACTCGAGTCGGTTACGACGAGGAACTGCAGTCAGGTGGAGACCCCGATGAGGATGACGAGCATGCAGATGAACTTCCCTGAGACGGTTTCTGACAGTTTGTGCAGAAATATGCAAACCGATTGTTTCAGCAGCTGTCCGGGTGGCTGGTCTCAGACCATCTTGGAGGTGAAGATGCTGGATATGGAGGTCCTGGGCTGGTGTGGTTACACATGGTCTGCGGTTTTGAGGCCGGTTGGATGTATTCCCAAATTCTCAGAAATGCCTTTGGAGATGGCTTATGGTAGAGAAATAAACATTCAATTCACGGGCAACAGGTCTGGTGGACATTCTTGCAGTCAGCATGCCATTTGCACGCTCCCTCAAAACTTGTGACATCTGTGGCATTGTGCTGTGTGATAAAACTGCACATTTTAGAGTGGCCTTTTATTGTGGCCGGCCTAAGGCACACCTGTGCAATAAATATGCTGTCTAATCAGCATCTTGATATGCCACACCTGTGAGGTGGATGGATTATCTCAGCAAAGGAGAAGTGCTCACTAACACAGATTTAGACGATTTGTGAACAATATTTGAGAGAAATCGGCCTTTTGTGTACATAGAAAAAGTCTTAGATCTTTGAGTTCAGCTCATGAAAAATGGGGGCAAAAACAAAAGTATTGCCTTTATAATTTTGTTCAGTGTAACTATGTTTAAAAAAAAAAAAAGGCACCCACTGTTCACTGTTCAATGTTATACTAACTGAAAGGCATGTGTGCTAACATTGTCCCTCTTTGGTTTCAGTCATCTAGGGAATTAGATGATGAATCCCAGATCCCCAGCAGTCCAGCTACTGAAACCTCAGACAACATCAGTCCTGTGGCAAGTCCAGTCCACACAGGGTAAGTGGCCATAGGACAAACCTGTACATACAGCTCGACCTTCACTATGTATGACTAGGACATGTTCCCTGAGAAATACACTATACTGTCAAAAGTATTTGGACACCTGCCTTTACACACACATGAACTTGACATCCCAGTCTTCGTCTGTAGGGTTCAAGATTGAGTTGGCCCACCCTTTGCAACTATAACAGCTTCCACACAAAGTTTATGAGTGTGTCTATGGGAATGTTTGACCATTCTTCCAGAAGCGCATTTGTAAGGGCAGGCACTGATGTAGGACGAGAAGACCTGGCTAGCAGCCTCCACTCTAATTCATCCCAAAGGTGTATTATTGGGTTGGGGTCAGGACTCTGTGCAGGCCAGTCAAGTTCCTCCACCCCAAACTCGCTCATCCATGTCTTTATGGACCTTGCTTTGTGCACTGGTGCACAGCCACGTTGAAACAGGAAGGGCCAATCCCCAAACTGTTCACACTAAGTTGAGAGCATGAAGTTGTCCAAAATGTCTTGGTATGCTGACACCTTAAGTGGAATTAAGGGGCCAAGCCCAACCCCTGAAAAACAACCCCATACCATAATCCTCACTCCACCAAATTATTTGAATCAGTGCACAAAGCAAGGTCCCTAAAGACATGGTTGAGCGAGTTTGGGGTGTAGGAACTTGACTGGCTTGCAAAAAGTACTGACCTCAACCCAGTAGAACACCTTTGGGATGAATTAGGGATTGGGATGAATTAGAGCGGAGACTACGAGGCAGGCCTTCTCATCCAACATCAGTGATTGACCTCACAAATGCGCTTCTGGAAGAATGGTCAAACATTCCAAGCTGGCCTAATGTAACTGTAAAAATACACCATGCCTGAAATTCATCTTTAATGTTCCACTTTGTGCTTACTTGCAGCTGCTATAGAATATCACCACTAAAGTGTCCATATTTATCTATTCTTTTGGTTTTCTATTATATTGGTAGGCTCTAGAACAGCGATGGCTTGGAGCTGCTGTGTACAAAAGTAACTACAGCTAAGAAAAGCTGGCTATACAGGTAGAGGTCTTGGTCTGAACAAAAGAAATCTAACAGATTCCTCCATCCACACTAAACAGTGCAGATGGAGTCCTCCTGTTGGGTTTTAGTATTTAATACGAGTGATGAGCCGAACACCCCCCTGTTCGGTTTGCACCAGAATATCTCGAACAGGGGAAATGTTCTAGCGAACATGCGAACTCCATTAAAGTCTATGGGACACGAACATTAAAAATCTAAAGTCCTCATTTTAAAGGCTTAAATGCAAGTTATTGGCCCAAAAAATGTATATGTATGGGGACCTGGGTACTGCCCTGGTGGACATGAATCAATGCAAACATTTTTTAAAACTATCGTTTTTACAGGAGCAGTGATTTTAATAAAGCCTAAAGTGAAACAATAGAAATGAAAAATTCCTTTAAATATCGTGCCTGGGGGGCCCCCTTAATGTGCCTGTAAAGCAGCGCATCTGAACGATGTATGTAGACTGCTGCAGTAATACTGACATTTCTAAAGGAAAAAATGTTATTTAAACTTGCTTGCGGCTGTAATGTTTTGTCGGCTCCCGGCAATACAGGTAAAAAAATGAAAATAAAAAATGGCGTGGGGTCCCCCCCAGTCCATACATGGCCCCATGCCAAAATTTAAAAAAGCGTGGGATTCCCTCTAAAATCCATACCAGACCCTTATCCGAGCACACAGCCTGGCTGGCCAGGATGGGGGTGGGGGCGACTGACTTCAGTAATTTATTCACTGCACCTAAGCAGTGCATTTTGGGGCAGCTTGTGACGTCAGATCCCTATAAAAGAGCTATCACAATCAAAACAGCTTAGAGCGTGGGAAGCGTCCATAGAAGTAGGAGCTTTTTTTTTCCGGGCTTTTTTTTTAATAAAGGACTTTTCCAAAACTGCCTTTTGTCTTCATTTTTTTGTACACTTTTTTGGTGAATGGGTAGGGGTACCATGTACCCGATATCCATTTACATGGGGGGGAGGCCGGGATCTGGGGCCCCCCTTGGTAAATCCTCCCCCCACAGACCCCCACAACCACAGCCCCTGGCTGTCTGGAAGGGACCCCTGTCCCCATTAACATAGGGGCAAGGTGCTTTGGGGCGGGGGGGGGGCATTCGAAACCGGCCAGCAGGTGATTTATTGAAATCAGAGGTCAGAGTCCATAATGCAGGAACTCGAAGTTCCCACGAAGAAGCCCATTTATTCGTCATTCGAAGAACGAGCAAACACCCAATATTCAAGTCTAACTTACTTTACTTACATTCGACTCAAACTTGAAGCTCATCCCTATTTAATACCATAACAGTGGCTGCATCTGGTTGAATGTCGCCACTGTTTAATAGAAAAATTTCCAGCAGGATCCTTCAGCAAAAGTCAATTGAACAAGCGACTGTTGACAAATGGAGCACAGACAACGGGGCCATCCACTGAGCGAATTTTACCTGGTTCATCAAGAACCGGCTGAGTTGAAATTCACTTACTGTATAATAAGCTTAAGGTAGTAGCTATTTTTTTTTCCTCTTCTTGGTGAGCTGTTTGCTGGGATCTAGGTATGATTTCTGCTATATATTACTCTTAGTATAGTGTTGTCATTTGCCATTGTAACATTTCCTTGGGCTTGAAGGCCACTGATGGCATTTTAACTGCATAACATTTGCTAAAGTAAGAGAGAAACACAGTTGATTTTCACAGATACAATTGATTTTTATTTGCCACAGTAAAAACAGAAGAATAGCAAATGCATTTCAGAAGCTCATTGGTTCATTAGGGCTAAGGAATAATAAATACAAAGGGATAAGTCATTGAACATGATGAAAGAAAATGGCATCATAGTGTTACACATAAATTAAAAATCATGGGTAACGTAAGATCTTTTAACCTTATTTTACTACCCATGCATACATTTCTATAACCTTATCATGTATATAAATTTTATAAAGCTGCACATAAATTTATCTCATAAACTACTAATACTACTCATGAACTAAATCATGATTAAAATATCATCTCATACATTTATAATACTGTGTCAACAAAACAATACTGTGCTTGTGATATGAAGTAAATAGTAATTTGAAAAGCTTCACCACTAAAGTGAGATATTCATCAAAAAAAAATAAAAAATTATAAAGAGTGCTGCACTATACAAACAATAAAGTGAATCCAAACATTAAATTCATATGACACACAAAAAGTACAAAAGTAGCGATGATATTGGAAAAGAGTTCTTCTATCCAAAATGAAATCCCTCTACCTTGTGAGTTCACCGCCACCACACGTATGGATGTCTTCTTACCAGAGAGTATGGACCTCCTATCACGGGAGATCAACTAGGCTAGTGTGTTTTCACTGATGTTATTCCAACATAGAAAATGAAAAGGACCATCTAAGACTTCCCACAGACTTGACAATATTCCAATTGCTTCAGACTGTCTTAGCTAATGGTGTGGACCAAATAAAGAAATATGCGATGATAGTGTAAAACCACTTACGAGTATTCTTTATTAAAAAAATATTGCACTTGCATGATTCACGTTTCAAATAGGCATGTAAACCAATCCAATAGAAATGCGACCACTAACACTTCTGGGTAGTTGCGATGACAAAGATATGTAATTCCCCCCGACTGGTTTCATCACAACAGGACTTCTTCAGGGGCATGAGCATCACATCCTGTCATCCCTTTATATATCCATCTCAAATGACCGAGCCTCGATTTCACCTCACAAATTGTGCAGCTCAGCAAGGCGAGTCACACCTCTTTCTCAATAGGTATCAAGCCTCATTTTCAACCCAGATATGTTTAACATACCCATACCCTCAGGAGACAATGGAAATAAGGCGTCCCCAACAGGACAAATGTCTAGAGTTTCTAGCTCGTTAAGTCTAACATTAAGCGAACAGGTGGTGCGGCCTTACTTACTTGTGGCTTGCAATATTTGTTACTTACTTCAGAGCCCATGTGGATTGCAATATGTCTACTTACTTCAGTGCCCATGTGGATTGCAATATGTGGGCTTCACCACCTGCTCGCTTCATGTTAGACTGAACGAGCATATTTCTAACATCCGAAAGGGTTACAAGAATCATAGTCTGTCACAACACTATGATCTTGTACACAATAGAGAACCAGGCAGGACCCTCTTCATTGGAATAGACCATCATGTTTCAAATTGGAGAGGGAGTCTAAGGGTGAGAGAATTATCTAAAAATTTAGACTAAGTGGATCTTTTCTACTTAAAAGTTACACCCCCTATGAGTTAAATGTTGACTGGGATGTCAATTGTTTTATAGATAAAGCCTGCATGAAATTTTTTTTTTTTTTCTTTAATTAATAATAATTTTTATAATTTTTGACTTTCAATTGTATTTATTTGGTGTACAGATCTTCGGCCATATAAAGTGTTAATGTTCGGGCCCATTTTTTCCCTCCCAGGTTGGAATCCTCAGACATATTTGTGGCAGTTTTCTAGTGTTACCGGAACTGTAGACATTTTTCCTGTTGGGGATGCCTTATTTCCATCGTCTCCCAAGAGTATGGGTATGGTAAACATATCCAGGTTGAAAATGAGGCTTAATACTTATTGAGAAAGAGGTGTGAATCGCCTTGCTGAGCCGCACAATCTGTGAGGTGAAAGCGAGGCTTGGTCATTTGAGATGGATATATAAAGCAATGACAGATGTGATGCTCATGCCCCGGAAGTCCTGTTGTGATGAAACCGGTTGGGGCAGAGTTACATATCCTTGTCATTGCAATTACCCGGAAGTGTTAGTGGTTGCCATGTCTATTGGATTGGTTTACATGCCTATTTGAAATGTAAACCATGCAATATTTTTTTAGTAAAGAATACTCGTAAGAGGTTTTACACTATCAGCGCTTATTTCTTTATTGGATCCACACCAATGGCTATGACGGTCTGAGGCGATTGGAATATTGTCAAGTGTGTGGGAAATCTTAGATGGTCCTTTTCGTTTTCTACATTTACTATTTACAGATGCTGTGTGCTTTAACTTATTTGGCAGTACTGTATGAGTAAGTAGTTGTGGTATCATTATAACCATAGTTATGAATTATTAATAGGTTTTGGACTATATTGTAATGGGTACACATATGTAGTATATATGATATATGCAGGCAGAATACTTTTATATACTGGGTGTACAATATTCAAGAGTAGCTGTGCCTTATGAATATCCTATTAGAACTCTTCTGTGGTTTGGCCTCCTGCCATATGAGACCAACCGTATGTTCCAGAACATGAGCTAAATATACTGCTATTAATGTTTGTATGGTTATTTCATTGTTCTTAACTTTTTATTTAGTGATCAAAATCACTACTTTATCATGTTTGAAGAAATGTATTGATTTTATTTTTCCCTACTCTTATTACCTGGTTGATAACTGCCTTTAAAGTCCCAGTGGGGCTTCTCTTTGTTTGTTTCAATTCTAATATTATGGGATGTGGCAGTTAAGCTCCAGATATACACAACACTAAGCTATTTACATTGATCACCTTATGAATATTGTGCACAAATCTAATGGCCCTTTTAGGAACAGACTTTAGTTCTGGTGTGTCTGTAACTTACCACACTTTGACTACTTGATTATTTTTGCACTTCTATATCCATTTTTTCAAAGGAACAATAAAGAGTGATTCCACTCAAAAATAATTACATTATCTTCTGGTTTGTTATAAGTCTTGAATTCTGCAACAGCATAATCTCCCTACCATTGTTGTCCACTTTATTACTGTTCAAATGGGAATTTTGTGTGTTCTTCTTTACCTTTACTTGAGCTTGCTCCTTTGTATAAAATGCATACAAAATCCAACAAGGAGAGTAGAACCTCTGAATGATGGCCCCAGCAGGTGTACAGATGCATGATCTAAAGATATGCTGAGATCTTAAAATGAGAATCCCCAAGAAATATATATAAGAAACTGTGGGGTGGATAAAGGACTCGACATCTACCAAAGTTTGGGTGACCTGATTCCCTAAAATTGTTATCTTTGGTTTTTTGGAGAAGGATGGAGAAAGATTCCCAATCAGAAAGTGTGTGCATTACACGTAACAAAGTTTTAAAGAGGAATGGTTCTGGTTGCCCCTCAAAACCAATCAGAAGCCACCGTTTCATGTTTTCCATGCACTACTGGCAAAGAAGAGGGAGGTGCAGATTGGTTGCTAGTGTTGTTCCTTGAAACACTTTTTTGCATGGAGCCCTGTGTGGTATACAGGACCTCTAGATGACTTAACAAGAGTGCAGTAATCTATAGTAACAAATAAGATTTCTCTTTTATGAATTTAGTCCAAAGCAAGATGGGTTTTTGTTATGTAAACCCGATAGGTTTTTATTATTGTGTAGGAAGTCATGCATTGCCCAGATTTGATCCTCCTTGCCAGATATTACCAGCATATCATATTGATCACCTACAAATTATTCCATAGATCAGAACTCCTATGTGCACAAACTTTCTTCTAAGTTGGCTCTGCAGGTACTGTAAAAGCACAGTCTGTATACTCCTAACATGCTTAGTGGGGGTTAGTGCTGCATCAACAATGCCAACAAATGCTGCTACAGATGGTGTTTTGATACAGATAATTTGATATATGACATAAATCTGGTGTATAAATATTTGCTGGATGGATATGAGGCAGATTATGTAAGGAGTAGTCATGAAATAGAGAAAAAAGAAGAAACATTATAATTCAAACTATTTGGGATCAGGGTGACACATTGGCAATTTTCACTTTGAGATGATACATTTATTTATATTGTAATTATTATGTAGTCTTTTGTGTGGCTTCTGTTGCATGTGACTGTAATTCTCTTTTTTTACAGGTTTTTAGTCAGTTTTATGGTAGACGCCCGAGGTGGCTCAATGCGTGGAAGCCGTCACAATGGTCTACGGGTTATTATCCCACCACGAACATGTGCAGCTCCGACACGCATTACCTGCCGCCTTGTGAAACCACAAAAGCTTAATAACCCGCCACCCCTGGGTGAGGAAGAAGGATTGACCAGCAGGATAATTGCCCTGGGTCCTACTGGAGCCCAATTTCTGAGGTAAGAGACATGGTTACTACCTATGCACAAAAAAGTTTGATTTTTGCTTTCATTACATGTTTTTTACCCAAAAAATGTAGTTTATAATAGAGCCCAGAGTGAACATTTAGACAAATTATTCTGTATATCCTCAAAAATATTGGGACACCTACTTTTACATGCATATGAACTTTAATGGCATCTGAGTCTTAGTCCGTAGGGTTCAATATTGAGTTAAACTCTTCTGGGAAGGCTGTCCACAAAGTTTAGGAGTGTGTCTATGAGAATGTTTGGCTCTTCTTTTTATAAGCACATTTTGAGGTTAGGCACTGATGTTGGAGAGAAGACCTGGCTCGGAGTCTCCGCTCTAATTCATCCAAAAGGTGTTCTGTCAGGTTTGGGTCAGTTCATCCACCCCAAACTCGTTAATCCATGTCTTTATGGACCTTGCTTTGTGCACTGGTGCGCAGTCATGTTAGAACAGGAAGGGGCCATCCCCAAACTGTTCCAACAAAGTTTGCAGCAGGAAATTGTCCAAAATGTCTTGGCATGCTGACGCCTTAAGAATTCCCTTCACTGGAACTAAGGAGCCATGCCCAACTCCTGAGAAAAAACACACCACCATAATCCCCCCTCCACCAAATGATTTGGACCAGTGCATGAAGCAAGGTACATAAAGACATGGATGAGCGAGTTTTGGGTGGAAAAACTTGACTGGCCTGCACAGAGTCCTAACCTCAACCTGATAGAACACCTTTGGGGTGAATTAGAGCAGAGACTGCTAGCCAGGCCTTCTCGTCTAACATCAGTGCCTGACCTCACAAATGCACTTCTGGAAGAATGGTCAAACACTCCCATAGACACACTCCTAAACCTTGTGGACAGCCTTCCCAGAAGAGTTGAAGCTGCTATAGCTGCAAAGTGTGGGCCAACTCAATATTGAACCCTACAGACTAAGACTGGGATGCCATTAAAGTTAATGTGTGCGAAAAGGCAGGAGTCCCAATACTTTTGAAAATACAACGTATGTGTTCTAGAAATTATATTTTGTATGACAGTGTTGAAGCTCGTTCCCACCAGATGTATACATCTTAGTGTGCTTTACATGTGTAGTGAAGGACTCTGTTTAGCTGACTTATATGGAAGAATGTGGTTGCACTAAAATGCACTAAAAATATAGCATCCAGGAACAAAGGAGACACATATGTTAAACATTGAAATAACTTTATTGGTACATCCAGGAAAAAAAAATTTTACCTTATAATCTACATATGATGGACAACCCAAATGTTTTTTTTTTTTTTTTATCAAAGTTCTGTTTTGTAGAACTACTTTTCTTGTTTTACAAATTTCTTTTCTAAAATGAAATTCTACCCTTGGACTGAAATCTCAAATGTTGGAATAAAAAATAGTTAGAAAGTGTGTAGTACACTTCAAACATTCATGTGAAGGAAGAAATTCCCCTGCACATGATTGAATATCGCAGCAGAAATACTGTAGGTTCACTTCTCCCCACTTTATAATTTAGTAAATAAGGCTGCAAGAATACATGGGCCCCCAGGGATGCCATAAATCTCTGCAACCCTTCCAATATACATTTACCAATTGCTGTACCTTATCATTTTATTAGGTAAAGGGGTTGATTTCCTAAATAGTGCTTGTTCTCCTAGCAAAGTGAATACAGTGCACACAAACCAATGTCCAAGGAAACAAAAACTTCTGACATAACCTACTGTCCATATTTAATCGCATCCTGACCCTAGAAGATGTAACAGGCCATCTGGTGGCTTATTCTGATGGCATGCAGATGGCTTGGCATACCAAGATCAAGAGTTCCTTTAATAGGTGGGAAAGTAGTATTAGTGGCTGCTCAGTTTGTAAAGGGAATGTATATGAAAAGGGTGAAGCTTTGTTCAGTTTCAATACCCAATCATGTGCTATCAAAAAACAGTATTTTTTTTTTTCTCTCGCACATAAATGGGCCTTTAGAATAAACACTGGTTCACCTTATTCATGAACATTCACCTTGAAAAGTGAACCACTAGTACTACCTTCCCACCAATTTAAGGAACTCTTATCCTGATTATGCTAAGTCACCTGCATGCCAGAGCAAGCCATCAGTTGGCTTGGTACGTCTTCTAGGGTCAGGATGTGGTAAAAAAGGGACAGTAGGCGATGTCAAAAGTTTTTGCTTCCTTGCACATTGGTTTGTGTATTCTGTATGTACATGCAGCTGCATTTATTGGATAGCTTTACCAATGGGCTGTTAAAAATCACAAAACAGTAGATCAATAAATAAATCTCAGTTTTTTATTATTTTTTTTTAATCCAGGTAATGCTTTTAAACAAAAGACCTTGAAATTATATGTTATTCATGCATTCTTTGTCAGTGCACTGGATTCCTACAAGGAATGCATATTGACGTTTTGCTTTACTCCAAATAGAGTTACTTAAAGCGTTATATGAAGCGAATATGAAGCCCTAACACTTCATATTCCTGATATGTGCCTGCCGTACCATTAACTTGTATGAGAAAGTATTCTGTTCTCTTTGTATTGCTTCCTTTATGCAAAATCTCTGGTGTTCCTGCTAGTCCCCTTGCTTTTCTATTAAAAACTGGCCACACCAAGAGGAGAACACACCATGGTAAGTTCTTTGTCTATGCTGCAAACTCAGTAGGCTCTACTCCAGATATCAGACATGTCCTGACACGCCCCTGCAGCACAGCCATTCACTGACAAGCTCAGTGTGCTGCTGCTTCTCCTCCCCCAGCTCTTATGCAGCTGAGAACAGAGGGAATGTGATCACTTATAAAAAAGGGAAAAAAGGTATTTTTAATGTTTTTTTTTTATATCTATACAAAAATGTTTTGCATTTAATTTCTACTTTTTCTAGGTTGTTTAACAGGGTGATCATTTACAGTCACTTGAATTAGTTTAGGGATGACTTAATACCTATGCGTCTACATTGTAATACTCATTCATGCCCCACATACCTGGTGTGCATGCGTTATGGATTTGGTATGCAGCCCTCAACAGCCCCAAGAAAGCATCCATGCAGTACACACCTGACCCTCAGCACTCTACAATGCATACATCCAAGAGCACGTGCATTGTATAGTTTGTGTTGGGAAAAAGGGTCAAATATGTTTTTGCTGTGTGGATGCCAACTGATGACCTATAGGAAAGGTACCACAATGGGCCTGAAAGTAACACATCAAGCAGGATATGTCATCATCTGTGATTTTGTACACACATAGGTACGGTATAAATGCCCACAGATTCATTTGATATTTTGATGGGCTATTTTGAGCACCTTGGGATTTAGCAAGCAATGTAATATTTAGGCCCCAAAAAAATAAGAAGTGATCATCACTGAACTCTAACGACATCAAAACATTCCTGTCATAACCATGTATATCCTGTCTTATACATTTCTTCTTCTGTAGCCCAGTGGTGGTAGAGATACCCCACTTTTCATCAGTGGGACGTGGTGACCGAGAATTGGTCATACTGCGCAGCGATAATGGGTCTGTGTGGAAGGAACACCAGAATCGGTATGGGAAGGAATATCTGGAGGAAGCACTGAGTGGCATGGATGAAGGTATAAATTGTCTACAGTGGAGATCAAACAGTTCAAAGCTGCTTGTAGAATTTAAACCTGTTGTTGTATACTGAACATTATTTTTATGTTACTGGAGTTAAGTCCTTGATTGAACTCAACGCCAACTTGTATGGTCCATCCACAGAGCTGGAGAGTGAAGAGGAGTTGCACAAGAAGCGTCTTTGCCGTATTGTCACCACCGACTTCCCACTTTATTTTGTGATCATGTCCCGGGTTTGCCAGGACTGTGAACTCATTGGGCCAGAAGGGGGAATCTTGAAAAGCCGGTTAGTACCCCTTGTTCAGGCCACCTTCCCCCCAACAGCTGTAACCAAGAAAGTGAAGCTTTCACTACAAGTAAGTGCCCTGTACACACTCATTGTGTACCTCCTTGTTATATTGTGTACTGAAATGTATAAAGGAGGACACAGGAAATACATTTTCATATCTCATATCTGTCTAGGCTCAACCGGTGCCAGATGAGTTAGTGTCCCGGTTGCTAGGCAACCAAGCAACATTTGGCCCTATAGTCACTGTGGAACCAAGGCGCAGGAAATTTCATCGGCCTATAGGACTGCGCATACCCCTGCCTCCATCTTGGAAAGATAATCCCAGGGACAGTGGTGAAGGAGATACCACTAGTTTGAGGCTGCTCTGCAGTGTAACAGGTAGGTAGTACACGTGCTAAAGGATTTTACTGACCAACAACTAAGAATCCAAGAAAGTTGCCTTCAAGCTTCTTCCAGCTGCCACCCAACAATATTGTCTATAATGCATTTTCAGAACTCCTCTTGTTTGCTTTTCTTTTTTTTTAACTGCCACTTGTCTATCTCAGTTTCCTGTTTGCTACCATCTTGAAAGCAATGAAAAAATTCTCTCAATTGTACAATGAAATTGGTTGTTGATCTACCCACTTGCATCAGTTTAATGAGGCAGCTTAGCTAAAAGACTGGAATCCAAAGCTGATAAACAAATCTCATAACTGCACAAAAGGGGTGGGGGCTCTACAAAAGGGACAGTAAAGTTGCACTGTGTATATATTCCTAAGTTGGCCATACAACGACAGAAATTTGATTAGTCCAGCAGGGACCAGACAAACTCTCGATCAGTGTGTGGCCTACCTCACTCAACAAAATTCCTTTATTTAATTGACTTCTGTTTAATGATCAGCAACTGCAGCCAATTAGCTGAAGCCACAGGTGTCTTCAGAATACAATGATCCAGTGGGAGGATTCCATCATCGACCCCGTGTGTGGATGGAGGAATCCACAACAATCGTGTGCTCCTAACCTTGTGGAAAGAGTTTGGGGTAGGCACTTGTCTGTTCCAGCATTACTGTGCCCCTGTACACAAAGACAGCTTTATGTAAACATGGGAGGAGATTCAGTAAAACTGGAGCACTCAGAATCTGGTGCATCTGTGCATGGTAGCCAAGTAATAGTTCAATAAAGCTTTGACAATAAAACATCGAAGCTGATTGGGTTCTATGCAGAGCTGCACCAGATTTTGCATGCTCTAGTTTTAGTAAATCTCCTCCATGGTTTGATAAGCTTGGTGTGGGAGAACTTGAGTGGCCTGCGCAGAGCTCTGAACTCGTACCTACTGAAGACCTTTGGGAAAAATTTGAATGCTATTGTAATCCAAGTCCTCTCCACTGACAAAATCCAAAAGCTTGTAAAAAGCCTCCCATAAGGGTGGAGTCTGTTTTAGATGCAAAGATGAGGGTGGAGGGGCAAATACATATTTATGCCCTTGGTTTTAAAATATGCAATAAATCCATATAGGTGTGATGATAAAGTATTCACAAACTTTGGCAATATAATGTATTCTTAAACCTAAAATTATATGCCTCATATATATTTGTGAGTGCAAGTGTCCTTTGTATTTTCCCAATTCTGCATATTCGTCTGTTTCTTGACAGGTGGAACAGCTCCTGCTCAATGGGAAGACATAACTGGAACTACAAAATTAATATATGCCAATGAATGTGCCAACTTTACAACCAACGTCTCTGCCAGGTAAGCAATAACTTTCAGATATTCAGGGGTAGACTAAAGCAAAGAGCAATGTGCAGTAAGCTATAGCACCCAGAAATCATTATTCAATAGTCTTCTCATTGAAAGCATGCCTCTTGGTGGTTGTTAGGGCTTTTGATGGTTGCTAATCCCTGCCCCACATTGTTGCTGTTGCTTTTCTGCTATTATATAAAAAACCTATATTTTCTGTTAGCCTATATTTATCTGCACCAACCTATGTTACTTTTCCAGGTTTTGGCTGTCAGATTGTCCTCGTACTGCCGAGGCTGTTTCCTTCTCCTCCCAGCTGTACCGGGATCTCAGTGCCGTGCCATACACTGCCCGATTTGTGGTCTTTGCAAAAATGTCAGATGGGCGGGAAGGACGTCTGCGCTGCTATTGTATGACGGGTGATAAATTGGAGAAGACACTGGAACAGCATGAGAATTTCTCTGAGGTGGCACGTAGCCGGGACATTGAGGTACATGTGGTTTCTGTCTGTAGTCCAAGCATAATGTTTAAGAGACTTGGAAGCAGTGAGTAAAAGTCACACATAGCTATCAGAACTTTCCTGATGGATTTCATTCCATGACATCGAGACACTCTATAAATAACACAGGGAACATTATGTATTGTCCCCAGCAACCAAAAGTGATATGCCTCAAAGTACACAGTCAGTAAATACTGGGTCTCGTGAAAGAAAGAAAAATGTCTGTGCCACTTATAACATAGAAAAGGAAACATTGAGTGAAACTGGTATATTATAACAATTCTAGAGGAAACAGTCAATGACACTGGTATATTATAGCAATTATAGAGGAAACATCCAATGACACTGGTATATTATAACAATTGTAAAGGAAACAGCCAATGACACTGGTATATTATAACAATTCTAGAGGAAACAGCCAATGACACTGGTATACTATAACAATTCTAGAGGAAACAGCCAATGACACTTGTATATTATAACAGTTATAGAGGAAACAGCCAATGACACTGGTATATTATAGCAATTATAGAGGAAACATCCAATGACACTGGTATATTATAACAATTGTAAAGGAAACAGCCAATGACACTGGTATATTATAACAATTATAAAGGAAACATCCAATGACACTGGTATATTATAACAATTCTAGAGGAAACAGCCAATGACACTGGTATATTATAACAATTATAGAGGAAACAGCCAATGACACTGGTATATTATAACAATTATAGAGGAAACAGCCAATGACACTGGTATATTATAACAATTATAGAGGAAACAGCCAATGACACTGGTATATTATAACAATTATAAAGGAAACATCCAATGACACTGGTATATTATAACAATTATAGAGGAAACAGACAATGACACTTGTATATTATAACAATTATAGAGGAAACAGCGAATGACACTGGTATATATTAACAATTATAGAGGAAACAGCCAATGACACTGGTATATTATAATAATTATAGAGGAAACAGCCGATGACACTGGTAAATATTAACAATTATAGAGGAAACAGCCAATGACACTGGTATATTATAACAATTATAGAGGAAACAGCCGATGACACTGGTAAATATTAACAATTATAGAGGAAACAGCCAATGACACTGGTATATTATAATAATTATAAAGGAAACAGCCAATGACACTGGTAAATATTAACAATTATAAAGGAAACAACCAATGACACTGGTAAATATTAACAATTATAGAGGAAACAGCCAATGACACTGGTAAATATTAACAATTATAGAGGAAACAGCCAATGACACTGGTATATTATAACAATTATAGAGGAAACAGCCAATGACACTGGTATATTATAACAATTATAAAGGAAACAGCCAATGACACTGGTATATTATAACAATTATAAAGGAAACATCCAATGACACTGGTATATTATAACAATTCTAGAGGAAACAGCCAATGACACTGGTAAATAGTAACAATTATAAAGGAAACATCCAATGACACTGGTATATATTATAACAATTATAAAGGAAACAGCCAATGACACTGGTATATTATAACAATTATAGATGAAACAGCCAATGACACTGGTATATTATAGCAATTATAGAGGAAACAGCCAATGACACTGGTATATTATAACAATTCTAGAGGAAACAGCCAATGACACTGGTAAATAGTAACAATTATAAAGGAAACATCCAATGACACTGGTATATATTATAACAATTATAAAGGAAACAGCCAATGACACTGGTATATTATAACAATTATAGAGGAAACAACCAATGACACTGGTATATTATAACAATTATAGAGGAAACAGCCAATGACACTGGTATATTATAACAATTATAAAGGAAACAGCCAATGACACTGGTATATTATAACAATTATAGAGGAAACAGCCAATGACACTGGTATATTATAACAATTATAAAGGAAACATCCAACGACACTGGTATATTATAACAATTATAAAGGAAACAGCCAATGACACTGGTATATTATAACAATTATAGAGGAAACAGCCAATGACACTGGTAAATAGTAACAATTATAGAGGAAACAGCCAATGACACTAGTATTTAATGAGAATGCTAGAGGAAACATTCAATGACACTGGTATATTATAAAAACTATAGAGGAAACATCCAGTTATGATAAATGGTAACACTAAATGAAGTGTTCTGTAACACTGGTATATAGTTACAATAACAGAAGAAACATCTAGCGGCACTGGTATACATTAACAATAATACAGGAGGCATCCAATGACATAGGTACATAGCAACGATAAATGAGGAAGCATGTACTGACATTGGAATATAATAACAATAAATGAGGGAGTGTGTAGTGACACTGGAATATATTAACAATAAATGAGGAAGCATCTAGTGACACTGGAATATAGTAACAGTATAAGAGAAAACATGTAATTTCACTGAGACACTGGACAGATTAGCACTGAATCACATTGGAGTCATTAGGAATCTTCCTGCAACATTAAAGCCCTGTATTTCCATACAGAAGTAGCTGTTCAATTATCCTTACACATGGTGTCACCACAGACTATGACTTTCACAGAACCTAATTTCCCTCTCCATTTCACAGGATGCATTTAATGACAAATATATAGTGATGTTCTGATATGCAAGGTATGCGTATTGGATCCAGTGTATTAAATGGCAGCAGTGAGAAAACTTTTCAAAGATATGATGTTGTTCCATGGACCGAGATTTCCTTTTATTTTAACTTTGTGATTACAGGTCATGGATGGAACGCAGCTATTTGTGGAGCTATCGGGAAATCTTATTCCTTTGAAGAAAGCAACACAGCAGAGGAGTTTTACTTTCCAGGCATTTAAAGAGAACAGGCTTGCATTGCCCATTAAGGTGACACCTTGTAATTTATTTCTCTGGCAAAAATCTTCAGTGTCAGAATGCATAGTGACACAGCTATTAAAAGTTTTTAGTTAGATTTGAGAGTTTCTGGAAAAGTACAAGGGGGGCTGTGATTGCTATTCTGTGCTGCTGGAGGGTTGTTCACTATCAATTATTTAATTGCCAGAAGTGGGTTTGCTATCTTCATTGTTTCCCATAGCAGCAATACATATACCCCAGGCCTTTCCCCTTCTGGGCATCAGTGCTCCATTACCTTCCAGCCCTGTAGCTGCCCATCTATTGCCTCCGTGGACTCAGTCTGTAATATAATGGAGGAGTGATACATAATTCATGCAGTGCATATATAATGCATGTTGAGTGGTCAGATGAAAACCCCATCTCTGCTTGCTTTAGAAGGAAATCGCCAAAGGCTTGATTATTACCACACCTAGCAGAGAGGAATGCATCTGATGGTGGTTGAGAGGCTTCCTATTTATTTCATGCCGTGCCATTTGTAGTTTCCCTTCTGCATGTAGCCCTGCCCTCATATAACCCCTTCCACAAAACACAACTTCCTAAAAAGTTATGGTTTGATGAAGGATGTTCCCGCCAGTCAGTTTAAATTTACATACACAGAAATGTCTATGTCTGATGCTTTCATCACATTTGGAGTGCAATTAAAGTGTGTGTTAGGGCAAAATCTAAAAAAAATAATAATAATAATTCAGTACATGACTCTTATACATGCAAATCTCCCTATGTTATGTCTCATCATGATTGAGAATTTTTGATAGTTTTCGTTATTTTTATTATTTTTTTTTCTTTCTTTTTTTAATGCCTGCATCAGTGGAATGTTTCCACAATGGAGACACTTTTAGAACGTTTATTGCAAAGTGTATTTGAAAGATTAAAATACAAATTCGTTTCTGCAACCCTAAAACCTATTTATTGTATGTTATCATAAACACATTATATCAACACAAATAGACTGTATTTGGACAATGAGCACAATTCACTAAGCGATATCTTTCCAAAGTATGCCTTAAATATTGCATGAAACCTTGCGGTAAGTCAAGCATCTGATTTTATGCTTTTCCAAAAAAGTGAAAGGCCAGCAATTAAGTAATGGCTGGTATAGCATGGTCTCTCTGTGTTGGGGGCTCAAGGTACCCTATGAGTTGTGTATAACGCTCCATGATAAGTGGGTTGGATAACCTGAACTTCTGCAGGGTATCAGGATCCGTGAATTGATCCAGCAGTGTGCGTCCTTAAAGCTTCTTTCCTTTAAAAGGACCACTTGAGATCTTCTTCTCCTTCTCCTCCTCCTCTTCTGCATTGCTTTAAATTCCAGAAGACTGGATTCAAAGGGCTCCATTATCTTTGCTATGCCATCTGCCAGCCTCTAGAAACAACTCCTGAATAAAATCTAGCTGACACCTGCTCCAGCTTGCACTTTCCCACCTATCTTTTTTTATATATTTTTTTTCCATTTATTTCCTTTTGTGAATTGACTTTAATGCCCCTTTTTATCCGGTATTTAACAAGCGTTTTTGGTGTTTGCGCTAAATACCTCATACGAGCAATAGTGAATTTACATTTTCATTATTGCATGCAGTAAGTGGTCACGCTACTGTCATTATGCATGCGATAACCTTTAGTGAATTGTGCCCAATATCACTCATCACGTATGCTAAAAACCACCACCACCACATCCACAGCCGTGGTATTTACAATGGAGGATTCTGCCTCCGACATGATGACAACAACATGACTAGGATAATAAAGTTGATTTGTCTACATATTGCTCTGACCATCACTCCCTTTACCCCTTATAAATAACCACATGACTACAGGCTGGAGTTAAATGGCCATAGCAGCCTTTTTTTAACAAACTGTATACATAACAGATAAATAACACCTTAAAACTAGTTTAACTGGGGCCTCAAGGTCCTAGTAGGCATCAAAGAAGAAAGTGCCTGCTTCCAACTTAATTAGGCCACCAGCCGCCACAGCACTGACTCTGAGATAATCAGTCCCAGATACCAACATACCAATTACTGGGAGCCATACCTCAGACGGGTCCCTACCAAGTATATGTTTGCCCTAATACTAACCTACCAGGACCTTGTACCCCGCTTGCTGCCATGACAAAGAACCACACAAAAAACAAAAAGCCTCCCTAAAAAACAAAAAGGAGGGGGGGTGGACTCCAGAAGCAATATCCAGAAACAAGAAAAAAGGGAGGGAGGGTGTGAAGTTTTCCCTAAAGCAGCTTCCCTCCAACTGAAGACCTTCCAAGACCCCTAGCTTGACCACTCCCTGCGGCTCCACCCATTCCAGGCCAAGACACCAATCAAGTGAGTCCCACAATCCATTATTTCTTATTAGACTGAGCTGAAGCCCACGCTAGACCCAAACCCCTTTAATCCCTGTCATGCTGGCCCTCCGTCCATGTCTTTTCTCTCCTTTACTCGGGGCCTCTCTCAAGCATTGTTCTTTAGCAGAGACACCACTACTACAATACCGATCTATGAACTAGTGATTGGATATTGATCTACAGTGATCAGCGCTGTCTGCTCTAAAGACATAGAGAGGCAGCAGGGTAAGGCTGAACAAAACCCATTCCATACTCTGCACTTCATTAAGTACTGTTCCTAATTACAACCCATTCAGCACATATTTCTATACTACCAAAGTATGGAGAAGACTAAGGATTGTTGTGGCAACTGTGCCAGACTGTGTGCAACTAACAATGCTGAAAATTTATGCCAACAACTAACAGGGCAGAGATTGAACGGAATTAGTTTTATAAACATAGTTGCCACACATCTCTTATGTGATGATTGATTTTATGTACTCGTGTTTTACATATTTGCCTTCTATTGTGTTTACAATAATAAAAAATTAGTATTAAAGTGTATGTTACTGCAACCTTGCATATTCCTGTGTCATTGTTACCATGTACTTGTAGGAAAAAGTATCCTATTCTCTTTGTATTACTTCCTTTGTGTGAAATACCCGGTAATCCTGCCAGTCCCCCTGCCTTCCAATTTCAAATTGACCATATCAGATGTGGAACCACATCCATCCCAGTGTGGTCAGTTTTCTTTACATTCTATTTGGGAGAACAGCCTGCCTGTCCCACAATGGTCAGACTTGTGCTGTCACACCCCCCCCCTCCCACCCAGTGAACTAATCACTGGAAGAATGACTGTACTCCTGGTGACATGCCTCCCTGCAGCCTCCACCCCAACTCTCTAAGCCCCTTATGCAGCCTTTTTTTTATTTTTTAATATTCAAACATTTTGCCTTGCATTTCTATTTTAAATTTAATGAGTTGTTTTGCAAGGTAAGAGTTCACATATACTTGAAAGCTGAACTTGAAAACTGTAATTTAAATATATTCCTTAATAGCAACATATTAAGGTACTAAAAATGCATTTATATATTTTTTAATACACATACAGTAGCTTGATTTAATAGGAATTTACACTTCAAGTTTTATTTTACAATTTTTACCGGTTACTGATAATGATTTTTATCAGATATTGACAGTGTTTTTTTTAATATACTTTACATTTTCATTTGGATATACTGTTCAATGAAGAATTTTGTGCTCACATTTTACTAATTCTTTCCTCTTCATTTAGCAGACCTGAAGAGTAGTATCCTAGGAGAGCTTTTGCTTTAGTTTAGACATCATCGTCCTTGCTCTTATATATAAGGCTCTTGCATTTGCAGTTTTCTCTAAATGTGTGTGTGATCACTCAGGTACGGGACAGCAGTCGGGAGCCATGCGGGTCTCTCTCCTTCCTCCGCAAACCCATGAAATATGAACAGTCCCAGCAAGTGCTCTGCCACCTGAATGTCACGATGCCACAGTACACACAGGTGAGACTAACTCTCTGCCACTTTATGATGAATTTCTTATGTCAGTGCTATCCAACTGTGAACATAAAACCATTGCCAACAAGATCAAATGTGTACATTTCTCCTAAGTGTAAGTGGATGCACCCTTTTGAATGGAGGGGTTCTGCTTTTGAAACATACAGTATATAATTTTATTTCATTGGCCAACATTTAGATTAGGACATTATGTAAATGCAGGGCTTTTTTTCAGCTGGAACTTGGTGTAATCAGTTCCACCACCTCTGGCTCAGGTCCTTCAGCTTAATACAGAAACAAAAGTAAGACATGTGGAAGATGGTGGAGCTTTTAGGAGGTGGGGAGAAGATAGGGACAGTGGAGATGGGATTGCATGCAGAGGTCAGAGCTGAAGAGGGGTGAAGGTGACATGTGGATGGGGGATGCAGAAGTAAACAACTGTGGAAACAGGCTGAACTCTGCACTCTGTGTGTAGCGCACCCCTGAACTCTGCACTCTGTATGTAACCATTGTCTCCCCCCCCCCCGAACTTTGCACTTTGTACGTGATGCAGTCCTGGTATTTAAGTATGTAAGAATATTTAATAATAATATCTCGCGCTCGTACTTCATTATGTCAGAATATTTATACTGCTCTGAATATAGCAGTGTCTATTTATGGTTAATAAGCAAAGATCTATGAGAAAGGAGAATCTTCACCTATTGCCACAAATCAATATGTCGTGAATTCTTTTTAATTGATTAATTTCTTTCTAAAAGCATATACCAATCTTAGTGAGTACAGTCTACAGTATGGAATATATATAAAATATTTATTCTCAAGACATGTAATCACAATATATGATCAAACAGGAAGTGACACAACAAAAATAACTCTTTCATAAACTACTAACTTCAAACAATTAATGCAATGTGATGTTTAGCTCAATAATGAAAGTGAAACTAAAACAAAGTGAAACAAAAGCAAGATTACCATTTCTCCAGGTATAGCATGAACCATAGGTATGTGTTCTATATAAACAGACCACAATTGTCTGCGAATTACACGGCCGAAAGTCATTCCACTGCAGATGGAATGAGAATAAGCCATGCAAAACGGAAGACTTAAAATTGCAAATAATGCACTAAATCTGATATTAATAAAAATGTATAAAAACAAAATCAGCTTTTTAGAGAAAAATCTACCATGGTTTATACGGCTGGGATTGTAATCTTATTACCCTTAAATATGCAATATAAAACATATAAGGAAGGAAATAAACAATATTGCATAAAATCAAAAAACATAGCAAGGCATATTTACCACACTTAAGATGGCCGCTAGCTTCAAATGGTCGTTACCAGAGTCCTAAGATGGATGCCTTTCTTAAGATGGTGGCTTCCCTCCAAGTTTCAGATGAATGATGGAGTAAGATGGAGTATGTCTGGATGAGTCTATCGAGGGATGTAGTAGTGTGTGTGATGTATGTGTATTGTATGATGGGCAGTGTAATGTGTGTCTCCTCTCTCCCATCCCTGGGGTCTTTTATATGGTAAGAACAAAGGGCTATAAAAATTACCATAAGTCAAACCCAGAGGGATGAAACATTATCCCTATTGGTTGGGATATTCTATACCTTAACTGGTGAGGTCATAGACACACCTCCCTGATAATTCAATACTTAATGTATGATAATAAAATTAAAGTATGATTTCTCTATATTTAAGAGTAACTATAAAACACGACATAAAACTTTGTCCATACTCCCAGTACATACATAAATGTCCATCTGTATCTCCATCATTCTCCTTGGCAAGCAATGCCATTTTAATAATTATATTTTTAATACAATAAAATATTTCTATATGGGAAATATCTAAAATACCCCAAGACTGCATTTGGTATTTCGTCTACAGGGGGCAGTATCGTACCGTTCATTAGATTTTGTATGTAACAATAATTAGAAACAATTCTTATCTGATGATCTTTGACCTGTTGGCTAGTGAAAGTCCATTAATTATTTGACCATGCCATAGGCTGTCAGACATAGCGTCTGGTTTGTAATATTTACGACACCTTGAACACTTAGACACAAACTTCTCTGAAATGAGGTAATTAGTGACGAGATACACATGTTCTTACACTTATTAGAAAAAGAATTCTAAGTAAGATTACTACTGTAAGAATATAAACCCAAAATGTGATATAACATTCCTAAATATATATGTATATGCCTTACATAATATAATGACATAATTATTGCTAATATCTTCTCACACATAAGAATGTATCTATAAAAACTTATATAGTTCATCTTTAAATGTCTGCTAGAGTATACTGGGGTTTTGTCCATTGTTATATACAGATAAGATTACAAGCTAGACTAGTATGGTGTCTCGCTAATTGTCCCTTATCTGATGAGATGTCAATGTATTACCTTATTTATGATCGAAGACTCACAAGGATTTTCTGTAGAACTTAAGACTATGTAAAGGCATCTTGTAAAAGAACATGAACTTCCCATGAACTTCTAACAAAATGGATTCTGTCCTGTTCAGAATCTTATATGCATAAGATGAAATATACATGGCTTTTTTTAAATCCATTTTTTTTTTTTACCTATTATTATTTTAATCACCCCCCAATAATCCCGACAAGTATTTAAGTGAAATTTGACCATACCCACTATTTGATGTGTTTGGAAGGAGGGGGGGGGGGGGGTGTCGTGGTTGAGTACCTGTACCTATTTTTTGAGAAAAAAAGCCCTGTGTAAATTTAATATATAGATTACATGAGAGTTGCTGGATTAGTATCTGCAGAGCCTGCGCTTACTTTATTTATCATAGACACCTCACCTTACACAATATTTACAAAGCTTTATTAAGGGATAAGGATCTTTATTTTCAGTCGTGTGACTGTAATTTTTCAAATCTCATTGAACTCAGCCGAAAACAACTGCCAGATTCTTGTAAATAAGGATCCTTATTCTGGTGTTTTAGCTGTTTTTGAATTGAGCAGAAAATACAGCTAAAGGCAAAATGATTATTATTATTATTATTATTTTGGATAGTGGGGAGGGAATAAAACACTTGTCAAATTGCATTTGCTATTAGTGCACTTGCGGGAAATTCACCCTCTCTGTCCTGTTTACTGTTATCGAGAGTGAAAGTGAAAGAAAATCCCACACTTTGGGTTCTCCCCAGAACAGGAATTGAGTGGATATCTTCCAGGGGGGACATTTCATCTTGTGACAGCCAGGGATTCCCTCACTTTGGGGAGATTTCCTCCTACTTCTCGTTTTGGATGTTGGCCAGGAAGTGAAGGTAAATCTCCCAATGGGACACAGCTGGCAAGAAAAAAAAACTGTCAGGGGTTACAACTGTCCTTTACTCTATCTAAAATGATTAAAAAAAAATATTTTTTGTCATGTTTTGCTTTTAGTTCTTCTTCAACGTCTTTCTGGCTCCCACTTATTCTGCCCTTTAGTTCTTCAATCTGCATATCACTTCAGGGCTGCTGTAAATTAGGATATTTCTAATCTGCTGTCAATAAATAATGTGTCATTCAGACAGGATAAGAGACAGTTGATGCACACAGTATAAAAGTACATACTGATAATCATAGTAAGTTTTCTCCTACCCTCCTCACAAAGCACAGGATAGAAGCCACGATGAAGCCAGAATGTAAGACATGGCTCTAGTAAACTGTAAAAGTATGTGACTTATATCTCAAAGCAGGACTAGGTGCATATTTGTTGGTCTTGGTGCAGGCCAACTCCAGGAAAACTTGCTTTTTTAAAAAATTTTGGTTAGAGCAGAAAAGGATTAAAACTTTGGTTTTAAATTCTGTCTGTTTCGTCTTGAGGAGACTTTTTTTTATCAGATGTTAAACAATGTGTGTGTGTACCCATAGAAGAGAGTTGACTGAGGTTCTAAGCCCTCTATACCCAATTCAAAACAAGGATTTGAAAACATGTGCTGTAGATACACTTATTTAAATTATCTCAGAAGGCAGATAGTCTATATAGGGAACAAAAATGTATTTGTCGCTCTCTGCAGGACCTAGAGTAGAGTCTTCTAACTAGGTACTCGTCTCACTTCCTACGCCTCCTCTTCCTTCTTTTTTTCCTATCTTTGGACTATATGCTCTTTTGGTTGGGGCTAGACCTCGCTTTAAATTTTATGAAGGTGTAGGGTGGGATACACTTTTATGCCCTTGGAGTGCCCATGTTCTCGATTTTCTCCTTATGCCTGAGATGATGCTGTTATTGTATTTTCATTGTATCCCACCTGGGGCTCTGGGCTATGTGACTTCTTTGTATAATGAATCCCTTGTACTTTGTCTTTCTTTATTAATAAAAAAATTGAAGGTAAAAAATGTATTTGCCATAAGTATGGTAGGCACTCATGCTACTATAAGCTGAAGCAATATTCCATAGCAATAAGGCCGTTAGTGCTTGGTGGTGCCACTACAGGCTGAGGTATAAAGCCTCATTGGCACTCAGGATAGCAGGGATGCAAGTGTAATAAAAACTCATCCAGTGAGCAATGAACATTTAAGCATGAAACCTCCGCTCACTATAGCTAGTCCTAGTATGGAAGTATATGTGTGAAAGCCTCAGTCATTGCAGCTTGACATGTTTTTCCCCATCTGCCGGAGCTTAATCATAGGGGTCTACCCTATGATTAAGGCCTGGTGGGTGGGGCAAAACATGTCAGGGGGTGTGGTCTGACGAGCGGCATTGACTGAGGCTTTATCACGTATACATGCATACTAGAACTGGCTATGGTGCAGGGCAGTTTCGTGCTACAACCTACAATAGCAGTTTGTCAAGCCAAGACCCAGGATAGGGTCATAATGCAATGGCAAATAAGTATACTGCCTTCCTCTGTTCCAGCACTACAGCCTTCATAAATCTCTGGGAGGGTTGGATGCCTTTGTACCTGTTGCACACAGTGGTTCCATCCTCTAACCCTATACAAAGCATTCTACAAAGCAGTAACATAGAAGTTGGAGGATTGAACCACAGCGTGCTTTGGCTGGCACAGGCAACTGTTAGTGCCAAAGAGATTGAAGGCTGCAGTGCTGGAACGTAAATAAGGTAGGGCACATAGGCTTACAAAAAGTTGAATATAGGAGCACTGCGGGACACTTTCACGCTTTTCTTAATTTTTCTATAACCTGTCGCTTCAAGTGTTAAAATAAAGAAAATCTTTCAACCAAGTACTGTCTAACATCAGTTGGCACCAAAAGGTGCTGATTTTTACCTTTGTTAGCCATAAAAGCTTCTTTTCTGCCCCTCTGATTCTAATTTAATTCTGCAACAAAGGGCTTGACTTTCTAGTGCTAAATCACCCACCACCTCTGGAACTTAGTGCTACCTACTGCCTCTAACTTTCCCATGAAAAACTCCTTTATTGGCCACTGAGCCACTTGCATGTGACAAGAGAAATGTGCACCCATCCATCTTATGAAAACAAATGAAAACTACTAGCTTGAAATCTAGAAAATAAAAGAAGGCATGCTGGTTTCCACTTGCCCCAGCTTTATAATTTCCTTTTCTTATTTTATATCACATGTACCTGTTATAATCTACCTGTCTCACGTTAGGATGTTGATGCCACATATCAGTCTTTTATTATCTTATTTTAACCAACATTTGGTTTCGCAAAGTTTTACCCACAATGTGCAGTGTTTGTGGTAATTTATATCTTTTATAGCTTGTTTTGTCTTTCTGACATGTAAAATTTATTACTAGTAGCCTCCAATTGCATATAAATGTTTTCCAAAAAGTCCCTTGGGCCGTTAGACTTCTAAATACACTTTATCAATGTGTATTTTTTTTCATTATTTATTATTTGCTAAAACTCTGTACTGTACTGTTAACATGAATTTACTTCAGCAAGAAGAAGAACTATCTGAACCTCCCCCTAGCGTATATGTACTACAGTTTGAGAACCTGTGCAATATGGAAAGAGCAATATGGGAAATTATGTAACCAACAGCACCACTCAACCTTAATCTTTCACCAATCAGAGTTTAGTAAACGGACTTCTGATTGGTTACTAATGGTTATTACCCTTTGTAAATCATTCTTGCTATTTGACTTGCTTTACTAAAGGAGGCCCATAAATAGTGCCATATTGAGGAAATATAAAGTTGTCTAAATCTGAGTTTTGTTGTCACAGACTCCTGGCAGCCTTGACAGAAGGAGGACACTGACTCCACTGGCCTTAAGAGAGAGATATAGCCTTCTGAATGACAGCATAAGAGGTAAGAGAATTGATGGTACATATGAAGGGTGTAGCAAGACCAGGGGCAGATAACCTATGCAGGAGCAGTAGACATTTAAACAAAGACCAGATAGCTAATGAAGGGTAATAGGGTGCAGATTCAAAGCAATATAACTTATGGCTAAAGATAGACTACAGTCAAAACTTTTTTTTCTAGAGTAGAGAAAGGTTACTCTAGAAAAGAGTAGAGAAAGGCTAAAAACAATGTGAAGAGTTTATTGCTGATTGTATTTCTCTTGGGGAGATTTAAGCCTGGTACACATAAGAAGTTTTCTTCGTTCAACCCAGCGGGCTGAATGAAAAAAAAACTGAGGAGGTTGCTGCATCAACTATGCGATGTTAGTACAGCAATCTGCCCCACTGCAAGCACTGATCGGATGCCAATCGGCTGCTGGTTTTCCAGCATGCTCGGTCAAGGAGCTGCACACACAGGCCGAAAGTGGGCTGGTAACTGCTGAACGGACCTTTTTGGGCCCGTGTGTTACCAAGCTTTACTCTCACTTTCTGTTTCATAACTATCAGACAAAACAGGTGAAATATACCAGGAAAACAAAGATTACACACGGAGAGCAAAAAAACTTTGTTTCTTTAAGTTAAGTGTGGGGGGGGGTTAGATTCTCTTTCAGCTTTTAATTGCTGTTTGTATGATTTCCTATCCATTTGGGGTGTATCAGACAGAACAGAAAGTAAGGCAAATCTCCGCAGTTGGGATACAGTTAGCATACATAGCCTAATCTAAGGTTGTATCCCCTGTTCTCTATCCAAAACTCAAAGGGTTTTGGTTGAGTTGAGCCTTAATAGCAAAATAAACAATTACTAGTAGTGAGTACTTGCTTATTAAATTAAATATATATATATATATATATATATATATATATATATATATATATATATATATTTTATACATTAGCTCTTGTGTTAAAATTTTTCTTTAAAATTCTTTACAAAGGATATCTTCTTAAACTGCTCTACCTTCAATGGCGTGACCTGATTGGCCCTTGTGGATTCCTGTACTTTGTCAACCATCAATGCTGTGTACAGTCCCCTCTATCCTGCTTTTGTTTCTTCCATTCTGCTTCTTCCTGTCTTAAAAAGTCTACATCTTTCTATCACAGGTTCTCTTAGTGGAACTGAACGTGTTGACATGAAGATGGCTGTAATATCAGAGCACTTGGGTCTCAGCTGGGCAGGTAAGTACAAATACTAAATTATGTAAGCTGTTGTCACTAAGTCGATCCAGAATTATATACATTTCTGCATCTCTGGGCAAAGTGAAGTAGCTTAGGCTTATACAATAACTTGTGCTTGCTGCAACCCATTGTTTTAGCAATCTACCAGTGTGTAGTTTTAGACTGGATGATCGCAGTGGGAACATGATGTGTGTCTAGGATTGAAAATAGGGGCATTCTAATTCTATATTCCAGTCGTGGCACCTGTGTGCCATATCCTTATCTTTCTGACCAACAACGGCCAGCCGGCTTCTGTACATGTAGAGAAATATTGCTATGATGATGTTGCTGCATCACTGCATTCAGATGTCACCTGTGTACAGGAGCAAATAGATCGTTTGAGAAGAGTGGCCAGGGTCTAGATGAAAATCATAGTTCAGTCAGCCTTTATATATGTTCCAAGAGACCAGCTTCTTACTGATTTAGGAAGGCTTTACTGTACAACGCAATGATTCAATGAAGGGCATCTTGGTTCATTTTGTCCCTCCCTACCATCATTTTCTGGGTTAAACTTTCTTGTTGTTCCCCAAGCCCTACTTCATAGAAGCTATGGCTTCTATAACCTTTACCGTTGATGGGCAACAAGCCTCAAATAACTGTATGCTGTTTGGAATAAATGGCTCTATAATATTAGGCTGTATCTATGCTATACACCAGATTGTAGTTAGCCATGGGGCATAAAGCAATGATTTGCATCCACCCACTATACCAAATTTAGGAATAATCCTCCTATTTTTGCAATATATGATTTAAAAACATATGTGAATGGCTTCTGTTCTAAGGGGAAAAAAGGAAGGCTCTACTTTGCTTCGCACTGTTTTAATGGAGAGCATTTTAGATTGCCTTGTCCCTCTTCACAATAACTTTGCGAGTTATACATCCTCGCTGTTCATATAGAAAGAATAGTTCTGATGGACAAGGTGGCATGGCTGGTATTACAGAAATATTAAGCCAAGTGACTTGGGCCACATAGACACATTTAGTCCATCTCTCCTCTGAAAACAGGGAAACAAATGGTTCTACTTTTGCATACAGAGGAATTGATCCCCATACCAAGAATAATATTCTGTTCCCACTGGTCATAGACTGAATAGAAATAGAAGAACTGTATTTGAAAAGCTAGCGTAGACATTATGGTATGTCTAGAATTTACATGATGGTAATTTAAAGATTTAACAGAAAAAAACAGACCTTCACAATGCAAAGAATACACAGACCATTTAACATTGTGTGACACAAAGTCATAAGATCATCATCTAGTCCATCTCTCTTCTTGAAACAGAGGACAAAAGTGTCCAAGATAGAGCTAACAGTATTATTGCACAATTCTCCATAGATAGACAGAGCATCTACCTATACCGGTCATAGGCTGAAAGGAGATAAATGAAGTTAGGTTAGGGGCCCGCCGCCCAGTGCAGAATTAATTCACCCGATGTTGTCTTTGAGAGACAACATTGGGCTATCAGGGCTACGTAAGTAGGAGGAGGAGAGGGGCCCGGCAGTCGGCGCTACTTCCGTGGGAGGAGGGGCCCCGGCGCTGTCTACTTCACTCCTGCACCAGATGCAGGGCAGAGAAACAGCCTCAGCGTGAAGACTCCGCCCCCTCTCTTCAAAACATCGATCACTTTATCTTGAAAAAAAACAATCCCTCCTTCCATCTGGGCAATGGCAGAGAGAGGGACAGGAACACCGTCAGTTCAGCAGCACACAGACCATGGCCGCTGAACTGGAGAGCATGTTAGATGAGGGGGAGCACAGGGAAGAGCCTGAAGCCGTTCCACATGAGGGGGAGGGGCCTGTCGATGAGGGGGGAGGAGTCTGGAGACTAGGTAAAGGAGCCTGGAGCCAGGTGAGGCCAGGGAAGGAGCCGAGTGAGACAAGGGGGAGGAGCCTGAAGATACAAGGGAGGAGCCTGGAGCTAAGTAAGAAGGGGGAGAGGAGCCTGGAGAAGATTGTGACGAGTGAGACCAGGGGGAGGGGCGCAGTGGCACTGGTACCACCACAGATGAAGATTACTCCATGCCATCTCTGGAAGGTAGGGCTTACAAACTTTTATCTTTTATGCTGTCAGAATCTGGCTGTGAATATCATTGTACCAGCCATTCCTTGTGCCATGCCTGCAGTTTCTTACCATCCCTTGTGCCATGCCGCCCCTTGTGCCAGCAGTCTCTGACCAGCCCTTGTGCCATGCTTGCAGTCTGACCACGCCTTGTGTCATGCCCACAGTCTCTGACCACCCCTTGTGCCATGTTCGCAGTCTCTTACCACCCCTTCTGCCATGCTCACAGTCTCTAACCACTCCTGCCATGCCCGCAGTCCCTGACCACCCCTTGTGCCATGCTTGCAGTCTCTGACCACCCCTTCTGCCATGCCCGCAGTCTTTGACCGCCCCTTGTGCCATGCCCACAGTCTGACAACCCCTTGTGCCATGCCTGCAGTTTCTGACCACCCCTTTTGCCATGCCCACAGTCTCTAACCGGCCCTTGTGCCATGCCCGCCCCTTGTGCCCGCAGTCTCTGACCGGCCCTTGTGCTATGCCCGCAGTTTCTGACCATCCCTTGTGCCATGCCCACAGTCTCTGACCATCTCTTGTGCCATGTTCGCAGTCTCTGACCACCCCTTGTGCCATGCCTGCAGTTTCTGATCACCCCTTTTGCCATGCCCGAAGTCTCTGACCGGCCCTTGTGCCATGCCCGCTCCTTGTGCCTGCAGTCTCTGACTGGCCCTTGTGCTATGCCTGCAGTCTCTGACCGGCCCTTGTGCTATGCACTCAGTTACTGACCATCCCTTGTGCCATGCCCACAGTCTCTGACCATCTCTTTTTGCCATGTATGCAGTCACTGACCATCTCTTGTATCATGTATGCAGTCTCTAACTATCTCTTGTGCCATGTATGCAGTCTCTGACCATCCCTGGGGGGGTTGGCAACACTGCACCCCATTATAGTGTCCCCTCCAACAACTATGTATCCTGAGCGCCGCTTGCTCATCTCTGGCGTCTGGGCCTGGCATAGCAGGTGCTGCCAGATAGAGGGGAGAGAGAAAAGCAGACACACGTCCGCTCTCCTCCCCTTCTTCTGGAGGAGGGATGTGCGTGTGACTGGAGGCGGGACATGGGTGTGGCTGGAGGCGGAACATAGGTGGGGCCTGGAAGGGGGCCCTTAATTTATTTTGCCCTGGGGCCCTGAGGGTTCTCAGTCCGCCCCTGCCTGAATCCGAATATTCCAGCAACAAGCACGAGCCTAGCAGCTTCAGCCACTGTCTCGGGTCCTCATTGAATAGATTGATAGCAGCAGAAGCAATTGGCTCCCGCTGCTGTCAACCAAATCCAGTAACACGAGAGTGGGGGGGCGGGGGCTGAGTCCTGCTGTCTGTGCCAATGGATGACCCGATGAAGAGGAGGAGCCAGAAGCGACGCCAGGGCATCCCAGAAGAGGAGGATCGGGGCTGCTCTGTGCAAAACCCTTGCACAGAGCAGGTAAGTTTAACATATTTGTTATTTAAAAAAAAAAAAAACAACAAACCTTTAGACCCCGTTCACACTGGGGCGACCTAGTCGCCTGACAGGTCGCCTGCCATAGAGAAGCTGTGGACCCGTTCTAATAGGAGCGACACAAGTCGCTCCGACTTAGAAAAAGGGTCCGGAGCTTCTTTGGGGCGACCCGGAGCGACCTGCATTGACTTCAATGATATGAAGTCCGTGCCGGCCGCTCTGAGGTCGCGGTGTGAGCTGCGCACCGCGACCTGTGAGGTCGCCCCGGCAAGTAGCGTCGCCCCAGTGTGAACGGGGTCTTACAATCACTTTGATGTTCTTTAAAGTGTAGCCAAAGCCAACTTTTAGATCAAGTAGGGTCTGTTTTGCTGTCTGCATACTGTTGGGAAGTTTTCCCTTCAATTCCTATCCCAGAGACACAGTTGTCAGCAGAACAGTGGTCCACACCGGAAGAATCCCCCTCACATCCACTAATATCATGAGAGTAGAACAATAGGTAAAACAGTTTTTCTCTTACGTATTCCGACAGTCGCCGCCCACTCACACAGTCTTCACCAATGGGTATTGACCTTTGCTCCGCAGGAGTAGCTAGGCACAAGACTTGTTAGTAACAAAAGCTTTTAGCATAGACACACCCCTAGGGGCTGTCCCACTAGTCAATACCTCCCTGCACCAGCATTCCCAACTCAGTTTGATTTTGCCTAGCTTAGGAGTAGCAGGCTTTCCTGTGCTGGGGCTTCAGTCTCAGCCTTCTACCCTTTTTTTGATTTTATTTCAAGTGTTTTCTCTTTACTTTATTAGCTGTTCTTTTGTCAGCTCTTAGTTAGGGATCTTCGGATGAAGGTGCATCATGTGGAGCTGGGTATCGGACTGACCGCCCTGGATCCCAGGGCTGAGGGCCAGATGGATCCCCAGCCTGCCTTTGAGCGTTCAGCTACGGTTCGCCCTGGCGCCATGAACGACCCATCCCTGCTGGCTGAAGGGATGCTGCCTGTGAGGTGGCTACCTCACTGGACGCCATTCTGCGGTCTTGTGCTGCGGTCCACTGCGTCCCGGCTGCGGCTCTCCCTGTCATTAAGGATAGCGGTTTGTCGCTTGGAGACGGCTCCCCATGCCATCCGGTACGGTAAGCACCTTCTGTGTGGGGGCCATCTGTCTGGGGTGTCAGTCTGTGGCTGTGTGTTACCCCCCATGTCTGTTAGGTGTGGGCTCCCTGGTAGATCCCTGTATGGGGTTAACATGCCTTTATGGGCTGCGGGGGGGCCCCTCCTGCTCTGCTGTGAGGATTCCTCTGCGGGCGATATGTGTGCAGACATGCTGCAGCGGCGGCCGCTAATGCGGTCCGCCATTTTTTTGTAATATGCTGTGGGTGGCCAGTTTCTTCTGGACCTGGTGCAACGATGTGTTTTGGCGAGGACATGCGCGCTCGTTTTCGAGCACATGTCGGCAGCCATCTTCCTGTAGCCTCTATCCCTTCTGCCGAGCAGCCATTTTGCCTGAGCCTCATAGGTTATATAAGTTCAGCCGGTTCTTGCATCACTTCCTATTCTCTCTGGAACAGCGATCGGTGGCAGCAGCCTGTTGTGCTCTCTCCAGGTTTTTTCCTCTATTGTACTGTCCTTCCTAACTCAGTGTTTTTCTGTCCCTGTGGGGTCGGTGCATACAGTTAGTGTACGGTGGGCTGCGCTCGCCGTAGTGTTAAAGGGCCAGTACCTTTTTTTCTCCATTCCTGTTTGGGCATGGATTCTCAGGATAGCAAGTTTTCCCCCGCCCTGGTGGGGGACCAGGGGGCTGCTGCTTCCCCCGAGGGGGCTGATCTGGCCGCTGTAGTGGCATCCTTGGTATCTCAGATGCAAGTGCTGATGGCTGAACGATCTGCAAAGAGGGCCAGGTTATCCATTTCCTCTGATTCAGAGGGCGATGTGGCTGCTGTGGCTGGCGTGCCCTTCTCAGGGTCTCGCTCATCTCTGGACCTTATGGGGTCTGAGGGGGAGGCGGAGGTGGAGGGGGTTGATACTCCTCCCCCTGGCTCGCCTGAAGAGCTTGCACTCATGGATGAGCCGATTGCCTCCATAAAGGATACGCTGCACCTGGAAGATGAGCCCACTCCTCCTGCTAGGGTGTCCTCTTTTGGGACACACAGAACCCGCAAATCAGCGCAGGTTTTTCCCTGCCCTGCGGAGTTTCATCACACTGTTAATGGGCAGTGGCGCAATTTAAAGAAGCCCTTTACTGTTCCCAGTAGGTTTAAACTGCTTTATCCCTTTGCGCCGTCCACCGACGAACGCTGGTGTGTGGCACCTCAAGTGGATCACGCTGTAGCCGTTTTGAATAAGGCTACCCTGGTTCCTACTGAGGATACTCCCGTTTTCCGGGATCCTACGGACAGGAGATTGGAGTCTCTTGCCCGTCATGCATACATGGTGGCTGGCTCTATGCTCAAGCCTATTTTTGCTTCGGTTATGGCAGCCCAGGCGGTGGCCGATTGGACGAAGGTGCTCAAGCGCACCCTGGTGGCTGATTCGGCTCCGCCGACCACACTGGCTATGGTGGATCAGATCCATCAGGGAGTCATGTACTTGTGTGACGCGGCCTTGAATTTGGCCCCTTTGGCTGCACGCCTGTCTAGTGTCGCGGTGCTCAACCGTCGTCTGATATGGCTGAAAAGTTGGTCGGCCGACCAATCATCTCGCAAGACGGTAGCGGATTTTCCCTTTGCTGGTTCTCGCCTTTTCGGCGAGGCTTTGGATACTCTGGTGAAGGGTGTTACTGGGGGCAAGAGTACTCATTTACCCCAGAATCCCAAGAACAAGTCCTTCCGTGGCAAGCGGAACTCCTCGTTTAGGCCCTCTCAAGGGTCCTTTCGTGCCTTTAGGTCGCAATCCAAGGGCAAGCCCTTCAAGGGCCAAGGCTCCCAGAAAAAGCCGTGGGCAGGTAAGCAGAAATCCGGTCAAGTCGGTTCTGCAGCCAACTCCGCTTCCGCCTGAAGGGGCGCCCTCATCCGCTTCTGGGGTGGGGGGACGTTTGCGTGGTTTCCTCCAACCTTGGCTGCTCCGCATCCAGGACAGATGGGTTCAGGAAATCGTTCGATCAGGTTACAAGATCGAATTCCTTTCTCGGCCGGCGGGCAGATTTTTCCCCTCAAATCTTCAGCTGACTCCGGAGCGTTTGCGGGATCTGCACCTAGCGGTGCGGGACCTGCGAGCCCAGGGAGTGGTGGTCCCGGTACCTCATCGGGAAAGATTTCGGGGGTTTTACTCCAATCTGTTCACGGTGCCCAGAAAGGAGGGCAAGGTGCGTCCGATTCTGGACTTGAAAGCTCTGAACCGCTTTGTGCGTGTTCGGAAGTTCCGCATGGAATCCCTGCGCTCGGTGGTGGCTGCCCTGAGTCCGGGGCTGTTCATGTCCTCCATAGATTTAAAGGATGCGTACCTACACATCCCCATTTTCGAGGGTCACCAAAGGTACCTTCGATTCGCCATTGCGGAGGAACACTACCAGTTCGTGGCGTTACCTTTCGGTCTCGCTTCGGCTCCGCGGGTTTTTACCAAGGTTCTGGCGCCGGTTCTGGCCCTGTTACGGGCACAGGGCATTGCGGTCTTGGGGTATCTTGACGATCTCCTGATAAGGTCGAATGCCAGCCAGGGCCTGTTGACCGACCTGTCCACCACGATGCAGACACTTCAGGAGTTCGGTTGGACCATAAATGTTCCAAAGTCGACTCTGTGTCCTTCGGTTCGCCTCCCCTATCTGGGGATGATTCTGGACTCCGTTCAAGCGAAGGTTTTCCTACCGGAGGACAAGCTCCGGACACTTCGGGGACGAAGTCAGGTCCCTCAGGGACAACCGATTCTCGTCTCTCAGGACATGCATGAGATGTCTGGGGTTGATGGTCTTGGATTTCGAGGCGATCCCCTTCGCCCAGTTTCACACGCGGGGTCTCCAGGCGGAGATTCTTGCCAAGTGGGACGGGCGACCGCTGTCTTTGGATCTGCAGGTCTCATTGAGTCACCGCGCCAGAAGGGGTCTTCTGTGGTGGCTCCAGTCCCCGGCGGTGTCGGGGGGCAAGTCTTTCCGTCCGTTGTCCTGGACGGTGATCACCACGGATGCCAGCCTGTCGGGCTGGGGTGGTGTCCTGGGCAATCTGTCCGCCCAGGGAACTTGGTCGGTGGAGGAATCCTCCCTTCCGATCAACATCCTGGAGTTGCGAGCGATAAAGCTTTGTCTTCTCCACTGGTCGGAGCGGCTTCTGGGCCGTCCTGTTCGGGTTCAGATGGACAATGCCACCGCTGTGGCTTACATCAACCACCAAGGGGGCACCAGGAGTGCCCGAGCGGCTCGGGAAGTGGCCGACATTCTGTCTTGGGCCGAGACGCACGTCCCGGCGATAACGGCAGTTCACATACTGGGGGTGGAGAACTGGCAGGCGGACTACCTGAGCCACCAGACCCTGGACCAGGGGGAATGGTCCCTACACCTGGATGTCTTCCAGATGTTGTGCGCGAAGTGGGGTTCACCAGATGTGGACCTATTCGCGTCTCGTCTAAACAACAAGGTGGAAAGGTTCGTGGCAAGAACGCGCGATCCTCGGGCGGACGCCTCGGACGCGTTGGTGGCGCCCTGGCATCAGTATCGTCTGATGTACGCCTTTCCCCCAATTCAGCTGCTGTCCAGGCTCCTTCGCAGGTTAGCCTCGGAACCGCACACAGTGATTCTGGTGGCACCGGACTGGCCTCGCCGGTCTTGGTACTCAGACCTCGTTCTGCTGGCAGTCGAACCTCCGTGGCGCCTGCCAATTCGGGCCGATCTTCCATCCTGCTTTACAGTCGCTGGCTTTAACGACCTGGCTGTTGAAAGCAGGGTCCTGAAGGACAAGGGTCTCTCCCCTGAAGTCATTCCCACTTTGATCAAGGCTAGAAAAGCCTCTTCGGGGAAGATTTCCTACCGTACTTGGAAAGCGTACTTTGCCTGGTGTGAGTCCAGGGGGTTTTCCCCTCGTTCATACTCGGTGTCAAGAGTGCTGGCTTTCCTCCAAACTGGGGTGGACCAGCGTTTGGCGCTGGCCACCATAAAGGGCCAGATTTCTGCGCTGGCTGTTCTTTTTCAACGCCCTGTGGCGTCAAATTCTTTGGTTCGCACCTTTGTTCAGGGGGTGCGTCATTTGGCCCCTCCTCGGAGGGAGCCTCTGCCTCCGTGGGACTTGAACCTGGTTCTGTACGTGTTGCAACACGCTCCCTTTGAAAAGATCAGGGAGATCTCGTTGCCTCTGCTGTCCAAAAAGGTTGCCTTTTTGGTGGCCATCACTTCGGCTCGCAGGGTATCGGAGTTGGCGGCGTTGTCCTGCCGCTCTCCCTATTTGGTACTTCACAAGGATAAGGTGGTCTTGCGACCTAACCCGTCCTTTCTCCCGAAAGTGGTCTCGGATTTTCACCTTAATGAGGACATTGCCTTGCCTTCGCTCTGTGCGAAGCCTCAACATCCTAAGGAGGTTGCCTTGCATTCCTTGGATGTTGTCCGGGCGATCAAGGTTTACCTATCGTCCACTAAATCTTTTCGCAAGTCGGATTCCCTCTTTGTCCTTCCTGAGGGACCTCGGAAGGGCATGGCGGCGTCGGCTGCGACCATCGCCAAATGGATCAGACAAACTATTGTGCAGGCCAATGCCTTGAAGGAGAGGGTTCCTCCCTTCCCTGTGAAGGCGCACTCAACCAGGTCTTTGAGTACGTCTTGGGCCTTCCGGCATCAGGCTTCAGTGGCCCAGGTGTGTAAGGCGGCGACTTGGTCGTCCGTTCTACACCTTCTCCAAATTTTATAAGGTGGATGTTCAGGCATCGGCCGGTGCCTCCTTTGGCTGTAAACTTCTCAGTGCGGCAGTGCCTTAGGGACCCTTGTTTTTGGGTCTTTGGCTGTTGGGGTGTTTTACCCCTGGGTTACTTGTTTTCCTGGGTTGTTGCTCCTGTTGAGCACCTTTTTTCCTGTTGCCCAGCTGGTTCTCTTACTGTGGTAAGGTTCCTTTCTCTGATGTGGGTACTGCGTTGCTTTCTGCGGCTGCGTTTCCCACCCCTCATGTCTACACTGCTTTGGGACATCCCATTGGTGAAGACTGTGTGAGTGGGCGGCGACTGTCGGAGGACATAAGAGAAAACTGAATTTTTGTAAAATCTTACCGTAAAATTCATTTCTCTGAGTCCTCCGACAGTCGCCGCCCCCTGCCCCTCTTTTGGGGTTTTTGTGTACTCTTACTGCTATGCTACCAAACTGAGTTGGGAATGCTGGTGCAGGGAGGTATTGACTAGTGGGACAGCCCCTAGGGGTGTGTCTATGCTAAAAGCTTTTGTTACTAACAAGTCTTGTGCCTAGCTACTGCTGCGGAGCAAAGGTCAATACCCATTGGTGAAGACTGTGTGAGTGGGCGACGACTGTCGGAGGACTCAGAGAAAGGAATTTTACGGTAAGATTTTACAAAAATTCCGTTTTTTTCATTTTGGATAGAGTAAGGGAGGGTTATAACCCCTGTCAGTTTTCCAGTTTTTTTTTTTTTTTTTTTTTTGTGTCATGTCCCATTGGAGCGATTTGCCTTAAACAAGAAGTGATAGAAAGATTTCTGTTCTGAGGACAACCCAACATTTGGGATTTTATTTTACTTTTGATGATAATAGTGAACAGGATAAATGGAGAGAGTGAATTTCCCTAATGGGGACACAGACAGCAATAAAAACCTTAAGGGTTTTCTAATCCAACTCCACTCTATCCAAAACTAATAAAAATGTTTTCCCGTCATTACACTTGAAACTCTTATCATTTTTGGCACCTTGGTTATCAGTACCAATCAGGACCAATAGAGAGGCTGAATCTCCCCAGTTGGAATATGGACAGCAATAAAAACCAAACATAGCTTCTAACTCTTTCCTACTCTGGCCAAAACTAAAAAAAAAAAAAAAAAAAACTTTGGGTAGGCATTCAATGTAACTGGTATAAGATAGGGTGCCCAGGGTGGGTATTGTGGATAGCAGTAAAGGTCTAGTCTAGAAATTGTGGTGACAGGTGGATAATCAAAGATTTCCTTGATCATGTACCATATGTCTAACAGTATTTACAAGATCAAAGTATATGTTACATGTGCTTCTGGAGAAAACTGTGCTGTCCCACAGCCTTCTCACATAGCTGTGAATATAGACACTTAATCCAGCTGTTGTATCTCCTTCAGATGTAATTGAGAGCTTTATTACATTGCTTCTGCTGTTATCGCCTATGACAGAACTTGTAGACGGCTGTCATCTGTCTCCTTACCTTGTCTGTTATGTGTCATTTTCTAGCACTTAGTAATATATAAATGCATTGGTACATAGTTAATCTAGTTGAGAAAAGACACAAGTCCATCCAGTTCAACCAACATAAAAAAACACACACACACACACAGAAAAGCTCCATATATAGTATACTATACCCACAGTTGATCCAGAGGAAGGCAAAAAAAACAATAATCCAATTTGCTCCAGTGGGGTGAAAAAAAATCCTTCTTGATCCCCCAAGAGGCAATCAGATATTACCCTGATCAACTTTACCTATGTAGTTAGTATCCAGTTATATTATGTGCATTTAGGAAATAATCCAGGCCTTTTTAAAAGCAATTTATTGAGTGGGTCAGATCCATCTCTTGAGGGATTCTATTCCACATTTTCGCAGCTCTTACTGTGAAGAAGCCTTTCTCTGTTTGGAGAATAAATCTCTTTTCCTCCAGACGTAAAGAGTGCCCTCTTGTCCTCTCTGATGACCTTAAAGTGAATAGCTCAACACCAAGTTCACTATATGGACAACTTATGTATTTATACATGTTGATCATATCCCCCTTAATCTCCTCTTCTCAAGAGAGAATAAATTCAGTTCCTCTAATCTTTTCTCATAGCTGAGCTCCCCATGCCTCTTATAAGTTTGGTTGCCCTTCTCTGCACTTTCTCCAGTTTTCCGATATCCTTTTTGTGAACTGGTGCCCAAAACTGAACTGCATATTCCAGATGAGCTTAATAGTTTGGAGTAGTCTATGGGGTTGATTTATTAAAGGCAAATAGACTGTTCACTTTGCAAGTGCAGTTGCACTCTACAAGTGAATTATCTCAAGAGCTTAGTGAATGAGGCGAAGCTCTGCTGATTTTCATCATCCAATCTTGTCCAAGCAAAAGATCTGTTTGTGTGTATTCTGCGTGTTATTGGGTATTCTTTGCATTCACTGAGATCTAAGGATAATTCCCTTGTAGAATGCAGCTGCACTTGCAAAGTGAACAGTCTACTGTGTTTGCCTTTAGTAAATCTCTGGTGGCATAAAAAATGCAGTGCACTTGTCACTTCCTGTGAGCTGAACTGAATTCACAAAGCAATGGTATCTTCAATTCAAATTATCTTTTGTAAGTTACGGTTTTTGTAGTCCAAATCTGGAGAGCAGCCTAATGACAACAATTGCTCCTTCAAAGATACAGTGGAGGAGTGAGCCTTGTCACCCTAGAGTGGGACGTGTGTTATTCACAAAATTTTCAGGTAAGAATAGGGGAAAAAGCCTGAAAAAAAGAAAACTAAGGCACCACAATTAAAGGATACGTTTCAAGGGGGAAAAAAAATAATAAATGCACATGTTTTTGCAGAAAAGAAAATGTGAATGTATTATTTTTTAAAGGAGCCTGCAAAGAATTGCATCCACAATCAGCAGATTGTGAGTGCAATGTCAGGCTCCTGCACACTCTCCCTCCAGATTTCTGTCTGTACCTCTGGACAGGCTTTCAGGCAGAAAGCTGGAGAAAGAGTCACAACAGTAAAATCAGTGTTTACATGCAGTGAAGCATGCTTGTTATACTCTCTGTGGAACCTAAGGGGTTAATCCTGCGAATTGTGTAAAAAGGCTGTTTGATCCTGTCTTCTCAGATCCTCCCCTTCTTTTACAGTCCCCAAGCCATCTGTTGTTAGTACAGAGCCTTGGGGGGCATTCTCAGTTTGGTGTGTATTGCTAGAGAGTTTTTTTTTTTCTTGGGAGAGTGCATGTAATCAGCACAGGACCAATCAGCACTGACCAGACAGAGGATCAGGGGTCCTGAAGCCTCATAGGACAGTCAGAGTAGAATGAAAACTCCTCCTACAAGCTTTAACTAGACACTGATTGAAGTCACAAAACTGCTATATACTGCTGATGGGAAAAGGTATTTAGCGGTTTAGATTTACTATAATAATTGCATTTCCATGTTCTGTGTACTGTAAGAGACCAGATATAGTAAATGTTTAGTAACACTTTAAGGACTGGACTAGACTTACACCTGTAGGACCATAGAATGGAGTATAACATACATTAAAAAAAAATGAATGTTTTTAAGATGAATGCTAGCATGTATTTTGATGATATGATATGATATTTTGATTAGTCTAATTTGGCCATAAATGCTAGTTATGAATGTGACCTTGTCCTGTTTACAGAACTGGCACGTGAGTTGCAATTTGAAATGGATGACATCAACAGGATTAGAGTGGAAAACCCAAACTCCTTGTTGGAGCAGAGTGCGGCCTTACTACATCTTTGGGCATCACGGCAAGGTTCTAACGCAAAATGTAGGTACACTCAAAACCATTATTCTACTTGCTGGTGCTGAATATTTTCCAGGGAACTCCTCACAATTTAAATATGTCAACAGATAGAACACTGCTTATTCTTTTACATGGAGACCCCAACCTGACTCATTAATGTCATTCCTACTGATTGAAGTGGCAAGCTTCATAGGGCTCTTTCACACGGGCGTTCCGTATGTCCGTTTTTCATCCTATGTATCTCTATGTAAATATGGATGTCATCGGATGATCATCCTCTGACATCCATTTTTTGTCAGTTCAGTTCAGTTCAGTTTTTTTGAACGGAGGAGAACCCTATTTTTTCTTCCTTTCAAAAAACGGAACTGAAGCAAAAACGGATGTCAGTGGTGTCATCCGCAGACATCCGTATTTACATAGACATGCATTATGTCAGTTTTTCATCCGCAAACGGATGGGATGAAAAACGGACATACGGACCGGATGACACAAGTGTCATCCATGTCCGTTACAAAAAAAAAAAAAAGGACCTGATCGGGCAAAAAAAAAGGAACGCCCGTGTGAAAGAGCCCATACTGCTGCTGCCTACAGCAATGGTGGCCTGGGTTATTTCTGCCCTGGGTACATTAAGATGAGGCACAGTAGAACCAACTCCATGTTTACAATTACAGGATATTATGGGATGGATCACACAGACAGCAGAAAAGCCATACATTTATAATACATCTTTTCCATATAGATTTTTCTATATGAAAAGCTGTAGTGAAACATACAGATGATGAATTATATTTAAACATTTTATAGGTAGTTTGTAAAGGGGTAGTTGGTCTGTTTAGCCCTCCTCAGGTCTAGATGCCTCACTGGAAATGGCTGGTACTACAGTGGGGAAAATAATTATTTGATCCCCTGCAGATTTTGTAAGTTTTCCCCCTTACAAAGAAATGAAGGGTCTATCATTTTTATCATAGGTGTATTTTAAATGATAGAAACAGAATATCAACCAAAAATCTAGAAAAAAACACATGATACAAATGTTATACATTGAGTTGCAGTTCAGTGAGTAAAATAAGTATTTGATCCGCAAGCACAAAATGACTTAGTACTTAGTGGAGAAACACTTATTGGCAAACACAGAGGTAAGATGTTTCTTGTAGTTTGTTAGCATGTTTGCATACATCTCAGGAGGGATTTTGGTCCATTCTTCTTTACAGATCTTCTCTAAATCCTTAAGGTTTCTTGGCTGCCACTTGGCAACTTAAACTCGTTTCAGCTCCCTCCATAAATTTTCTATAGGATTGAAGTCTGGAGACTGGCTAGGCCACTCTATGACCTTAATGTAATTCTTCTTGAGCCACTCCTTTTTTGCCTTGGCGGTATGTTTTGGGTCATTGTCATGCTAAAAGACCCATCTTCAGTGTTTAGGCTGAGGGAAGAAGGTTCTCATCCAAGATTTTACAATACATGGCCCCGTCCATTGGTCCCTCAATGCGGCAAAGTCGGCCTGTACCATTAACAGAGAAACAGCCCCAAAGCATAATGTTTCCACCTCCGTGCTTGACTGTAGGGATGGTGTTCTTGGGGTCATAGTCAGCATTTTTCTTCCTCCAAACACAGCGAGTCAAATGCCAAAGAGCTAAATTGTGGTCTCATCTGAAAACTGCACTTTCTCCCAATCCTTCTCTGAATAATTTAGATGTTCATTGGCAAACTTCAGACGGGCCTGTACATGTGTCTTCTATGATGGCGTATTGTGTTACCAATGGTTTGTTTGGTGATTGTGGTCCTACTGCATTGAGATCATTCACAAGCTCCTCCCCTGTAGTTCTGGGGTGATCCTTCACTTTTCTCATGATCATCCTGACCCCATCTTTCATGGAGCTCCGGACCAAGGGTGATTGATGGTTATTTTGTAGTTCTTCCATTTGTAAATAATGGCTTCAACAGTTATCTCCTTCAAGTTCTCACAAGCTTCTTGCTGTGGGTCTTGTAGCACATTCCAGCCTTGTGCAGGTCTACAACCTTGTCCCTGACGTCCTTTAGCGGCCTTTTGGGTCTTTGGTCTAACCCATGATGGTAGGTTTGAATGGAAGAAAGAAATTCTGTGGACAGGTGTCTTTTATGCACAATACATTTGTATCATGTGTTTCTGTTTGGATTTTTGGTTGTTATTCTTTCTCTATAGTTTAAAATACACCTATGATAAAAAATGATAGACCCTTCATTTCTTAGTAAGTGGGCAAACTTACAAAATCTGCAGGGGATCAAATAATTATTTCCCCCACTGTATATACAGATGCTTAATCCTAATACAGCTTAGATTGTTGAAATGGAGCAGAATTACAGAAACACTAGCCGGTTTACCAAAGTCAGACCATGGCTTTTTGTAGAGCAGTGTTAAATACCATCTTATTTAATATTTATTTAAATATTATGCTGTTATTTTATAACATTTATATTTCATACAGTGGAAGATTTATACACAGCTCTGCGTAACATTGACCGCAATGAAATTGTCACCATGTTGGAAGGTTCCGGGCGGCAGAGCAGAAGTTTAAAGGGAGATCGCCGCTACACAAACAGCGATGGATCTATTTCCCCCTCTCAGAGGAATGGTACACTCCCCTGGGGGTCATCACCAGGTATGTGAACATGCAAGGTCCTAATTTGGATTAAGTTACGATTAGGTAGTATTTACTAGTATTTATCAATACACAGCTGGCATGGAAACCTAGAAAAAAGGGGTACTTATCTAAAGTGATTTCCATTAAAAGATAGATAGATTAGATAGATAGATAGATAGATAGATAGATAGATAGATAGATAGATAGATAGATAGATAGATAGATAGATAGATAGATAGATAGATAGATAGATAGATAGATAGATAGATAGATAGATAGATAGATAGATAGATAGAAAGGGAGAGGGAAAGATTATAGGTAGATTGAATAACAGAGATAGTAAAGATAGATAGATAATGGCTGTCCCACCCTGTATTGCTGTACACATCACAGTCCCTGTGCTTATGCTGGTCATGCACTGAACGAAAAATACCAATCTTTAAAAGATTAGCTTAAAAACAATCACTCAGTATAACAAAGAAGCCCTCTGACAGTCTTCATGGCTTTCTAATCAAAGGTTTCCTTGAAGACCTCAGGTAATCCAGCTTGCAAAGGTGATAGGTAGATAAACAAGGGCAGTCCACAGTTCCAAATTGTAAACAATCTTTCATGATTAGCGTAGTGTACATGTTTTTTACACTGTGCAGACACCCTGGTCCTAGTGTGGGGAAAGAATAGTGATTAGTTAGGAAAATCCAACTGATGCAGTTGACTGTTCTCATTGGCAGATCAAATGCAGATCAACTGCAGGTTTAATGCACCTGCAATCGATTTTAAATGATCTCAGAAGCATCTCAAACTGATGTCAAGATTGCGCAGCATTTGCCAATCAAATCCTATAGCCCTTTGCCAATAACGAGTTCACGGGCTGTATTCTTCAAAATTCTTTAAAGTAGAACTATAGGCAAAACTTTTTTTTTCATTATAGATAGAGCAAGGGAGATTTTCTTTCACCATTTGTGTCCCATTGAGGAGATTTCCCTTCACTTCCTTTCTCATAGCCAAACAGGAGGTGAGAGGAAATCCCTGCAAATTAGGGGAATTCCTTGGGGACCTCATGGTGTCCCTATTAGAAGATTTTGCCTCTTTTCTGAGGACCCCCCAAAATTTGTGATTTTCTTTTACTTTTGCTTTTAATTTTAATGGTAAACAGAAAAAAAGGAGCGGATCTCCTTAATGGGGGCACAGACAGCAATAAACACCTAACAGGTGTTCTAATCCCTCTCCTCTAACCAAAACTACAAAAAAAAATTGCCTTTACTTAGGCCCCTTTCACACTATCCGTCCGTCGGACGGATTCCGTCTTTCTCAGCGGGGGATCCCGCTGAGCAGAAGGATGACAGCTGTGTCTCCGCGCAGTGTGCGGAGACACAGCTGTCAGTTCCCCATGCATCTCTATGGGGGAAATCGGATGGGAACGGACCATAGGGTTTCCATCCGTCCAGATTTGACGGATCGGATCAGATTCATCGGACATGTCTCCGCTGACATCCGATCCCCCATAGAGATGCATGGGGGGACTGTTCAGATCCGCCCAAAAAACGGAAAGGCGGATCTGAACGGTCCGCCTGTGTGAAAGGGGCCTTATACTTTAATGTAATCTAATTTCTAAAAATATATACTCACCTCTACCAGTAGCTGCTTGGTCTTTGTATAGTAATGTCTGTATTCCTGAAGGGGAATTCCACTTTACTGTATTCTTTCAGAATCGCAGCCTTTACTCTTTGTGCATGAGGCCTGACATTGAGAACAGCCAAGGATTGCCTGCTCCTGTACACCCTGATCTGTGTCTCTTTTTCTAACCTCTAACTGGTGTAGTTCACATCTGTCACATCACTTACCCCGGGGACAATAACTGGGGGGGGGGGCTAGACTCTCAATGTGTGTTTGTCTCACCCACTCTTTCTCCTTTTTCTCTCTCTCCTTCTCTCTCACTCTTTTGTTGAGTTTATCCGTTCACCTCTGACCTCTGACCTCCTCATGCTACTGTCCTCCCTTTATCAGTCAGGACCAGGTGTCTCTCTCACCCTCAAACCTTCTCCTTGTCCTGAGGGATGCATGTATATCTCTATAACATTTCTAGTCATATGGAACACACAGCACTGACATTACAGCACAACTACCTTAGAGCTGGAAACTTTTGTTTAAAGTGGAACGCCAATAAAATCTTTTATTTTTTCCTTTGAATAGAATAGAAAGAGGTTGGAATCCCTATTAAACTGATTATGTTGCTGGGTGATTCCCTTTACTTCCTGTTGTGTCACTGGTAATGAAAAATAAGGACACTATGTCCAAAAAAGACGTAGAATTGAATCCTGTTATATAATATTAGTCAAATGGGAAAGGGCAGGGCAGCAAGTGGTGGGAAATCTTCCCAATGGGACTTAAGCAGCTTTAAAACTCTGGCCTGAATAACAACTCAAAAAACAAGGTTTTGGGTTCCACTTTAAATAATTTTGTGTTGAAAACACTAAATTACATTTTGAATATCCTTTTATGTATACAAATGTAAATTCATTAGCAATGCATGATCTATTTTATATTACACATAATCAATTTAAAGTGCAATAAATAAAATTAGAAGTCCACCCTAACACTAAAATCGCTACATCTATAGGCATCAACGATCTAAGACTAACCTATCTAGCCCTGTAAAGTAGAAATCGCTATACATACCTTTTCGGAAGCCGCTCCGGTCCCGTCCTATGCTGGGCTTTCAGTGACAGCTTTACTGTGGAGGCAGGTGCAGAAGAGATAGCCGACAATGGAAGCCCATAGTAACTCTATGGGTGATGTCACTTTTCATCCGTTGTTGGCTGTCTCCTCTTCAGAGCTTCAACTGCTAGAGACCAGACTGGAGAAGCTTCAAAAAAAGGTATGTATACTGATTTCTTCTTTACAGGGCTAGATAGGTCAGTCTTAGATCGTGGATGTCTGCAGATATAGCGATTGTAGTGTTAGGGTGGACTTCCACTTTAATGAATAAGTTATAGTAAAATCCTAAATCGTAGAAGCCTTTCCCCTTGGCCAGCCATATGGCATCTCTATTTAATTCTGTTGGACGCATCATTTTCAGAAGGACCAAGTCCTGACCACAGCCATTCGCAAAGTGGCAACGCTCAAAGAGCTGCCAACCAAAGTATGAAGAGTTATTTGTATATAATGCATAAATTGTCTTTACTACCTTGCCAGCCCTCCTATTCCTGCAACTTAGTTTAATTTACAGCCATTATCAGATGAAGCTCTACACACATTATCAACGATTGAATGTGACACGTTCCCTCCTTGTCTGAGTGGTTTTCCTACTAGGACATCTGTGCCAAATGTTTTCCCATCACATCACAATGTGCACACCTAGAAATCAGGGGTCATTTATTAATTCAAATAATTAAAGCATTACAAGATATAACCATTTTTTACATGTCCAGTAAAAACAATATCGATCTTGATCTAGCTTTTGTTGTCTTCATTGTACAAGTTTATGGTCTTCTCTTTATTACCTTTTTCCTTTACTCTTAAAGCCCAACTGAAGCTTAAAGAGTAACTCCAATTTCGTAAAAAAAAAAAAGCAAATAAAAAAAATAATATAGCATATACAATTGCGACACAAGTCGTATTGTAAATGAATGTTATTAAAAATGCCTTTCCTTTTCAATGTGCAGCCGCTGTAATTTTCTGTAAAATGCAATGCACTGTGGCTACCTGGAGGTATTCTGTACACAGATGGTGTACAGAACACCCCCCAGAAACATTATTTCCTGCTTGTGTGATTGGCTCACTGATTTTCCCAGAAGTCTGCACTAAGATACAAGTCAGATTTCAGGCATCCCCTGCAACAAAAATGTCATTGTTGGTGGGATACTCCCAATAAGAAAATCATGTCTAAAGGGATGCAGAGCCTGCAATTTTCCTCATTAGTGCCCTGCAGGTGCAGCAGCTGATTGATATTTATGAAACCACTCCCATTAGATTCACTTACCAAATGGACACAGACAAACACACAGGGATTTCTTCAGAATAACAAAATGTAGGCATCTGCAACAAAGTTGTTCAAATCTTTGCAATGTACATTGAACACCCAGAGGTAAATGTTTTTTTCTCAACGAAAGTGGAGCAGCAAGATAGATTCCCAGGCTGTAAAAAGCTTAGTTGCAAGGATTCTTACTGTGATTAGTAGTGAAATAGCTCCCCAGCAGCCCAAAATCCAAGGTGCAGGCTGCAGTAAATGACTGCTGCACTCGGTGTGAGAGCAGTGGTCTCTCTGCAGTGGTCCAACACGCCCTCCCTTTTAGTCACAGCCGGCTTATACTTCCTGCTGATTGGAGAGCACTAGCTGTGACTCATCAGGACCAGAGTCAGGACTCTGCACAGAGACCACTATTCTCATACAGAGCACAGCAGTCCTTCCTTGCAAGCCGTCTCCCTGTGCTTTGGTTTCTGGGCAGCCCTGGGGAGCTACAGAATCTCCCTGCCAACCACAATAAGAACCTTACATTTAAGGCTTTAGTCTGTCAAATGTATTCTGCTGCTTTCCTCTTTTAATTTGGATTGAAGGCAAAGCTTTGAAGAGCATGGTGGGGAATAGGCATGCTGCTGAAATGACTGCATTTAGTGGCAGGTTCAGTGAGTTTAATTCTTATGGGCCATACACACTATACTATACAATTGTCTTTAGATTTTTTCCTTTAGATTTACCAAAACCATATAATATGAGGTCAAATCTAAACACTTTAAATTTGTATGCAATCTGGCAGGTCCTTGCATTACATAGTTGAAGGTAAATCTAAAGGAAATCTAACAACAAAAGTTGTATAGTGTGTATCCAGCTTAATGCCTCGTACACACGCAACGATTATCGGCCGACCGATCGTCCGACTTTTGTCCAGAGTGGTGTTTTGTTGGTTGGAATGTGCTTAGACTGCACACGAATTTTCTCGGCCAACAAAAATCTACTTCAGAAGTGATGTCATGACTGTCATCTGTACTGACTGACAGAAAATCGGCCGTTGTGTTGACGGCCAACAAAAATTTTATAGCCTGCACACCAGATTTTTTTCGGCCAAAAAGTCGGAGTCGGTTGTCGGAAGCATCATACTAACAAGCCGAAAATTGTCCGATCGTACGTTGGCCGAAAATTCCCGGCCAATAATCAATGCGTGTGTACGAGGCTTTAGGCTGGCCATACATTATACAACTTTCTTCTACAGTTTTCCTTTAGATTTGCCAATACCATATATTATCAGTTCAATCCTAAACACTTTCAATTTGTATGCAATCAGGCAGGCCCTTGCACTATATAGTTGAAGGTAAATCTAAAGGAAATTGAATAAAATATTTTTATAATGCATGGTCAATCAAGGACTGCAGAAACTGTATTAAAAGTAACACCATTGCAATTTTCAAATATTTGTTACATATGATCTTTTTTTGTTAACCTATCCATAAAGAAGAACTGAAATCTAAAATGTGGCCAGTATGGGTTACTTATACCATTGCTAAATTAAAACCCATATGAAATTGGTTTGCTTAATAAGCAATAACTGCATATGGAGGCTGCCAGCTTCCCCAGGGCCTAGGATGCTGGTGGGTATATCAATGATCCAGTCCCTCTTCTACAGGGATGCACAGTATCCACTGTATTTATTTTTAAACATCTATTTCCTGATTTTCAGGTGACAAGATGTATATATGATATTTTTACATTGATGTAATTACAAAATCTCGGCAAACAAAAAGGTATTTAAAGTCAGAGAAAGGCTCCAGTGCCATGCCATATGGTAAATGTCCTCTGAGGTTTATCTGTGCACATTAATACTTTTTCCTTACCTCTGCAGAGGGATAGTTAGCAGAACGGAGGTCTCCCTTTTCCAAATCTGCGTTTGTCAGTATCGGTGTCTGTGTGCATGTGCACGAGTGTTGTGACTTGTGTCTTTATAGGTTGTGGTGTTGTGCTTTGTATAGATATGGCAGACATTCTGTGTTGCACTGCCAGTAATCGCTGTTTTTTTTTCACACTGTTACCGATTAGCTATGGGGAGCTCTCACATTGAAATGTCTAAGTAACATTTATGTCAGGTGACATTGTAGATTTTCTCTTGCAGCAGCCCCTCTTGCCTTGTCTGTTCTGGGGGGGTTTCATCTTTCTAAAAGCAGCAGACAGGGTGTGACACGTGGCAGGGTGTCTGTCACTTCTGATGGCTCAAACAGCTGGGTAAGCAAGTGGTGACAAGGGGCCTCGCAGCCTGCACATTCAGCAGCTCACACTCTATATAGGGCCGTGTCCCTAATATATCTCACTGTAAGTAGGAACCCAGAGCTTAGCCCTCTCTGATTTATTCACAACATAAACAAAGCTGGCGTGGTTTTGGTAATATATATGAATGTTTTTAAAGAGGTTTTCTGGAATAAGATATATTTGGAGACAGTTTCGTACAGTATTAATGTTATATCCTTACCTAATGCTACCAGGATTGAAGCCACCCGTTTGAGAGAGTGCTAGGAAGTGCATCCACCTCTGTGGTCGTAAGGCTACAATGGAGCTGGGCTGCAGCACCTTGAACTCACTCTAGGGCATTCTCTTACTCCATATGTTATTCCTGTACATCAGAAAGCTTACAGTGACCTTTCCAGTAAGTCCAGGTCAACAGAAATCTTGTACAGGAATAGCATACAGAGGCTCCAGATACACATATGAAAAGTATATCTGGCAAGTAAGAGCATTGTGACATCTTCACCAGTGATGACATAATTGGTTCCAATACCAAGCCCGGCTTCCTTCTCTGACTGCTTAGTGTCTGAGTACCATTGCATCTATGTGTTGGCTGTTAAATGTACATAAATAAGTATGAGAGTCACATTATGGTGTATTAAGACACTACCAAGAAGTCCAAGGCAGGTGTACGATTCTCGTTTGTCCCAGAAAGCCCTCATTAAGGTGCAATGTGACCCACACACAGTAAGGGCCTTTGTTAACGGGCTTTGGGCTTGTGTTGGCACCATCAGTTTGGGCTGCTTCTGAGATCATTCAGAATTCATTGACAGGTACACTTGACCTGCAGTTACCTTCTTCTGACTTCTATTTGACCTGCTTAAAACGGTCTTTGCGTTCTCATAGATTTTTGTATGAGCATGCAAAAACCTGCTTGAAACAAGCAAAAGCCATCAACAAAGTCACATTAAAGCAAACTAATTCATGCAAACTAAAAATGGCTGCTGAGACAATGGCCTCACGGATAGAAAGTGAGCCTAGTTACAGGATGACCTTTAACAGCCAGTCAGATCAGCTGTCTTATTGTGTGGAGAATGAGTTAAAGATTTTGAAAGGTTACTATAGCAATGCATCTATATGCCGTTTCTTTTTCAGTTTTCATTCATGAGGCCCAGTGTAGATGACAGGAGACTTTTGTCTTTAAATATACGAATACTATACTTTCCTCAGAGATCTCATACCTTGTCTATTGTCTTATTCAGAATCTTGCAGTGTCAGAAAACATGACTTCTTCTCTTGCTGTAATGGCACATTAGTGCTGAAGTGTATAGCATTGTACATTATAAGGAGGAAATAAACAATGTAGAGAAAGGGTGCACTAGAATTTCACTTTTTTTGTTCCAGAAGATTTTCCATAGTACATGGGGTTTATTGCATTGGGTTGAAAGGGAAGCAGTAGCTTCACATTAAATTGTGTTATTGGCAGATGTGGGAAATGATTGCATTTTCTGCTTTTTGGAGTGAGTGGCTGTGACAACCCCCTTCCCCACCCTCCCCTCCCACAGGTCAGTCCTTGGCACAAGATGAGCTGCTTTCCCCGGCCTCTCTCAACTACTCCCTACCCTCCCCATTGCGCATGGATCAGTACTGGAGTGAAGCGTCCATTTTGGATGGAGTCCCCATGGCGACAGCGGAGCCCGATGGGGTGTTGGACCTACCCGACCTGCCACTATGGGCCTCAGGCCTGTCCCCTTCCCTTGTGGCTCCTGAGGACTCATCCCTGGAATGCAGCAAGGCTGAGGATGAGTGGGATGCCCCGCCGCGTCCATCTTCGGGCTCCCCTGAGCTGGATGAGGAGGAGACTGAAGCTGGAGGTCAGAGGTTAAAGATGACGGTGTGAGAAAGTGAGAGAGATTCAGCATGTGGACAATCATTTCTAAACAACTTGTTCATTTATTGCAGGACCAGAACGGGTCCAAGCCCGGATAACAGAGACACCCACCACATGCAGAGTGACAGGAAGTAGTGTAGAAAGGTAAGTCATGGCTCAGTGCCATATAACCACAAGCAAGGATGCACCATTCCATTACCGGAACAGAGCCAAAGGTTTCATTTTTAAGCCTGTGCTAGAGCAATAACAATTGGAATCTGATTGGCTACTCTTTGCAATACTTCCATTGTTACTAGTATAAGTTTGTTTCTTTGTATTTCAAGTATAACTAAGGGCTCCTGTTTGACAATCTAAAGAAGTATCTAATCCAGTTACTGGCACAAGCCTCATAAAGAAAACAAGAAGCTCCCTTTACCTCCCTGACTGAGCCAAACACTCTTTTATTTGTATTTCAAACGCTCCATCTCCCAGACACTGCAGCTGACAATAATGGGGAGGGGGGGGGGGCCTCAGCAACAGAGGCAATGTTGGCAATCCAGATAGTAGTGGTCAGGATTAAGTGTTGCTTGTGAATCAGCAATTCCAATGCTGATAGCCACGCTCTCTGCAACATTTTTTCATCCCACTGTATGAAAGCAGGCACAGCCTTTATGAGAGTGGCAACTGCGCTCTGAATTCAGAAACAGTGAAGCATCGTTGCAACACCATTACAGGAGACTGTGTTAGGTGGACTTCACTAACAGGATTAACCGGTATTTGTACAATTTTGCAGAAGGACCAAGAGAAAACTGTAGCTACAGATAGACTTATAATTAAAGTGGTTGTAAAGGTTTTTTTTTTTGTATCAAAATAACAAACATGTCTATACTTACCTGCTCTGTGCAGTCGTTTTGCACAGAGCAGCCCCGGACCTCTTCATCTGGTGCCCCCGCCGAAAGCTGCTTTCCCTGGGGGCACCCATGCATCCATTGACACAGACAGTGGGACTCAGCCCGCCTCCTGTGTCACAGGATTTGATTGACAGCAGCGGGAGCTAATGGCTCTTTCTGCTATCAATCTGTCCAATGAGGAGAGAGACAGAGGCTGGAGCCATTGCGCTCATGCACATCGCTGGATCTGATCAGGTTCAGGTAAGAGAAAAGGAGGGGGGGAGCTGGGGGGGACGGACGCTGCAGCACAGAAGGTTTTTTATCTTACTGCAAGAGCGAGCACGCGCAGGTGCCCCATAGCAAGCCGCTTGCTATGGGGGAACTTGGCAGGGGGGAGGGGCCAGGAGCACCAACAGAAGACACGAGAAGAGGAGGAATGGGGCTGCTCTGTGCAAAACTTTTGCACAGAGCATGTAAGTATAACATGTTTGTTGTTTGTTTTTTTTAAATAAAAAGTGTGCCTTTAGAATCACTTTAATATGATATAATTAAAAAACTGTCAAAACACTTCTCCTTTCCACTGCAAAGCATCTGGCCTGTGCACCATACATTACCGTGGCTTAACAGATCCACTTAGTTGCACGTGACTATGAAGCCGTGCTAGTGAAAAATTCAGATAAAGTAATAGTTCAATTTTTTCAAATGTTTTTTAATTGTATACTGTTCTATGTTAGATTAATTCTTGCAGGTTATCTGGTCTCTTGGTCATGGCTTCTGATCTAATGCAAGGGGTATTAGAGCTGCCATTTACTGCTTGTTGCCTTTGACCTAAACACTTTCTGACTCACAGGCCCAGAGTAAGAGGGCAGCAAATAAAGTCAGAACTGATCTGCAAATTGTCCTTATATTGGTGACTCTGAAAATATTAAAGCCAAGAGGTCAGCGCGTTTCTGTCATGACAGTTTTTCCTTAAGCACATATCTTTCCCATCTGTAGGATCCTGGACTGGACTTCCGATGCCCCTGCACCCTCCTCTCCACGTAGAATTCCTCACCATGATAATGGCGCACCAGTGGCATATGAGGAGCTCCACCCAACCTTAAAAAGCAGCGCGACGATCCGGGTAGAACACAGCACTGTGTACAGTTCAAGGCGGCAAGTAGGGGTAAGTGCTCTGATGGTGTGTCCTCACCTCATTTTCTCCTACCTGTAAAGATCGTATATTTAGTTAGACAGGTCCAAAACACAGACAAACACAAATGTCTCTAAATACATACATACAAGGACTCCAGTCAATGCATTGCATGATTATTTCCAGTGTGTAGTCATAAAACACCTCCGAGCATCACATACTTCCTATGACTATCTTTCTCTGCTGATCACAGAGGTGAGCTAGCACCATGCAATGCCTATATAGATCAGCCAGCATGCAGTGAATTGTAGGAACGCATGTGGGTGATAAAAATTTCTAAAGGGGTCTGATCTATTCCTGCAGGAACAGTCAGAAGTCCTTGTGTATAGGACTCTTTAGATGGTGTGAGTTTCAGACTCCCACCAGTGACTTTCAGCACAGCTCTGAGGTTACTCTTCCCTTTTCTACCACCTTTTTACTTTCCAGCCAGGGTATTAAGTGTCCCTCCGCCTTCCCTTTAGCTCTAATTTCAGCCCCTCCTCATGAAACAGCTGACACAGAGCCTGAAATTTTCCCAGGAGCTGACATACGGGGCTTCCCTCAGCCCCCGCACCTCAACATCTGCTGATTTTAGGGCTGACATTTGGAATCTGTTTGGGCAAACTGCTGATCAGAAGGATTTATGTTAGCAGGTCCTCTTATTGGGATCAATAGATACTTAGGGGAAGAGGGGCGTGTTATTTTTATCCTTCGCTTACAGTAGCAAATCACTGGTATCCAGTTGCATCTGTATTATTCTTTGATGTCATCTCTATTATTGTAGGTTCATGGTACAGTCAGGGAAGAGTGAAGAATATGAGAGGGGTGGACTGGACAGAGACCCCAACGTCATAGTTGTTTAGTTAGGAGAATTTGGAATTCAACATTATTTAAGATCTCATTGTTTGAGAAAGAGGGGGTCTGTGCTCAGCAGGTGAGAAGATTGTAAAGAATGTGGGGTTTTCTGACAGAGCTAGGGGTCTGCATAGTCCTGATTGGCTTTTTCGTGGTGAGCTGTCAGAATGTGGTGCACATTGTACGAGGAGCAGCAAAGTTTGTACTAAAGCGAATGCACACAGAACTGGACCGGGAACTAGGGGAAGGAGGGGTGGAGGACGACGAAGAGACACTGACCACCAAAGTTGTGCGCCGGAGAGTGATCGTCCAGGTAAAGGGGCTGGCTGGATTTTAAATCTTATATCATTGTCACATTATTGTCTGTTTCAATTTAGGGAACTAAAACATATATGAATTTATAGGATGAAGTGTCAGTTGTACACCCTATTTGTATAATAGGACTTTTTTCCTATGTATATCAGTGTATAGGATGCAGTGTGAAGTGTATAGATCCTATTTATATAATAGGACTTTTCTGCTCTTGATATCAGTGTATAGGACACAGTGTGCGGTGTATAGATCTTATTTATATAATAGGACTTTTCTCCCCTGTATATCAGTGTATAGGACGCAGTGTGAAGTGTATAGATCTCATTTATATAATAGGACTTTTCTCCCCTGTATATCAGTGTATAGGACGCAGTGTGAAGTGTATAGATCCTATTTATATAAAGGACTTTTCTCCGCTTGATATCAGTGTATAGGACGCAGTGTGCGATATATAGATCTTATTTATATAATAGGACTTTTCTCCTCTGGATATCAGTGTATAGGACGCAGTGTGCTTTGTATAGATCTCATTTATATAATAGGACTTTTCTCCTCTGTATATCAGTGTATAGGACGCAGTGTGCGGTGTATAGATCTCATTTATATAATAGGACTTTTCTCCTCTGTATATCAGTGTATAGGACGCAGTATGCTTTGTATAGATCTAATTTACATAATAGGACTTGTCTCCTCTGTATATCAGTGTATAGGACGCAGTATGCTTTGTATAGATCTAATTTACATAATAGGACTTGTCTCCTCTGTATATCAGTGTATAGGACGCAGTGTGCGGTGTATAGATCTAATTTACATAATAGGACTTTTTTCCTCTGGATATCAGTGTATAGGACGCAGTGTGCAGTGAATAGATCTCATTTATATAATAGGACTTTTCTCCTCTGTATATCAGTGTATAGGACGCAGTGTGCGGTGTATAGATCTCATTTATAAAATAGGGCTTTTCTCCTCTGGGCGTCAGTGTATAAGATGCAGTGTGCGGTGTATAGATCTCATTTATATAATAGGAATTTTCTCCTCTGTATATCAGTGTATAGGACGCAGTGTGCGGTGTATACATCTCATTTATATAATAGGACTTTTCTCCTCTATATATTAGTTTAGAAATAGACATACCATAGAATTTAGAAAATGTATGAAAACGGGTTTGTTAAGTAACTGTAAGATGACTGTTGCTTCTAGCAACTGAATGTTTCTTTCTTGAAAGCCAAAGCAACAATCTTACTGTGTATATTTTTTGTTGTATTAGACTGGCCACTAGAGGGAGCTCTTAGTTGTTCAAATAAACTATTCTGTCTGTTAACAATTGTTGGGATAAGATCAGCCACACAGGGAGTGCATATTTTTCAGGGAGTCAACCAGAAAATTGCACAGTGAGATATAAGGGATATATGCTGTGGCAGGAAAAATGAGACATATAAACCCACTGTGGTCTGAGATTGTGTGCCAAGAACACACTCACTACACACTCCCAGCACACTTACTGAGCTGTCTCTGACATCTCTTGGTCATGGCTTCTGATCTGAAGCCAACGGGATGGATGCCATATCATGTGATCACTGGGAGAGCCAATCAAAGCGGTCATGTGGTATGGAAGATGCTCTGCACCCCTCGTCCACCATGCTGATTGGTGCCCCTTATCCACAACTTATCTCTGAAACTCCTCATTCACCATTGCTCAACTCCCCCAGTGCAGCCTCCTGTCCACCACCATTCACCTCTGTGCCTCTTGTCCACAGCTCTCCTCTTGTTTACCACTGCTCACGTTTGAATCCCATTGTCCAGCATCATTTATTTCTGCACCAGCTCATCCACTATTCATCACCTCTGCACTCCCTCTTGTGCCACTGCTAACCTCTGTACCCTCACTTCTACCACTGCATACCTTTGTACCCACCCTTTTTACTACTGCATACCTCTTGCCTCCCTCATCCAACACTGCTCACCTCTGTACCCCCTTTTCTTCTACTCTTCATCTCTGCATATGTGTCTTGTGGGCAGTGCTGGGGTGAATCCAAATGAAAGGGAGATGCCTGAGCTTCCCAGGTGACTTGACAGCACTAAGAAGGATGTAAACATCTACAGGGTATTTTATGTTGTTATTATTATTACTACTATTACAGGTACCTATATAGCCCTGTCAATTTACGCAGCGCTTTACATATATATTGTACATTCACAGTAGCCCCTGCCCTTAAGGAGTTTCAATCTAGGGTTCCTAACGCACATTCATACATACGCATATTAGAGCCAATTTAGACAGGAGCCAATCACCCTACCAGCATGTCTTTAGAGTGTGGGAGGAAACCGGAGTAATAGCTGAAATCCAATTGGGAAAAGACCACTCCAGGTGGGCTAGATGTCAGGTGCTGGTCGGATCCGTCAATCCAGAATCACATGAAGCAAAAAGAGATGACCGCACTCGGATATAAATCAAAAATTGGTGTAAATTTATTCCACATCAAACAAATAGGCAAACTGGAACAAAACACTGTGGATGCAGGACACAAAGGCAGACGCATTTCACGACTTAGCTGGCAATGAGTAAGCGACATCCCTAACTCGTGAAACGCGTCTGCCTTTGTGTCCTGCATCCACAGTGTGTTGTTCCAGTTTGCCTATTTGTTTGATGTGGAATAAATTTACTCCAATTTTTGATTTATATCGGAGTGCGGTCATCTCTTTTTGCTTCATAGGAAACCGGAGTACCCAGAAGAAGCCCACACAAACACAATGAGAACATGCAAACTCCAGGCAGGTAGTGCCATGTTTACTGTTATGGTTTTTTAGGAGTTGGAAGACAGTGGCTGTTATTGCAGTTGACAGGTTGTTATTTCAAGTTATTTCAATTGTATAATTTTGTCCCATATGATTCATTTGCAAGAAGTATGTTTAAGATTTCTCTGGTATCTGCTTCCCTGAGTCCACTTTTGCAAACATTATTGAACTTTGATAAGGAGGCTGTTTTCTTAGTCATTAAAGCTGTTTTGGCCTCCTTTATACATTCGGTGTGGTGCTCTGAGCTCTATTGGAGGTTAGCCCTGGTTGCATTTAAAGGCACCCAACCAAAGCCAGTGAGCTGTTCGAATGACTGTCTTTTCCCCCTACATACTCTTTTTAATAAGCATTGAAGTCCCAGCACCTTCTGGATATATCCCTTTGAATATATATATTAGCAAGCAGTAAAACATCTTTAAAACAAGCTACCCCTTGTCTTTCTAGCTTCTTGTAATGTAAAGTAATTCATAAAAATAAAAAAATCACAAGAAAGACTCTAAAGTTGGGTTTCAGTTGGTTTCTAACAGCTTAGAAACACCCGCTGTGTGTTTATGTTAAAGGACTGGCAGTTGGCCCAGATTCTGCTAACATGGGACCCATGTACACTAGTGGCATTCTTGAAATGGCATCAACTGTGCTATTCAGAGGGCAGTTAACAGACACCTGGGAGCTGATATGTTGCCTCCTCACCATTGTAACTCTCAAAAGCCTGCACCACCATGCCGCAACCCTGTTCAATGAATGCGTTTGCAGGATGGTTTCATGGTGGTCTGTCAACGGGGGGTATCATTTTTTTGTTGGTCATGGTCAGTGTGCTGTAAAACTGTGGCTCTGCCTATATATTACTGGCCACCTGAACTAGCTCATAGAAAATAGCTGAAATTTCTGTGCTTCTGTTGTGAACTTAGAAGATTTCTCCACAAAGCTAATAGCTACAGCTACAGGTGTAATGAAACGTTGTTTTAAGGCACTTCTACTGCTTGTTTAGAATATGGTAATACTTTGGCATTCGGTAGTTCACTTCAAGTTACAAGGGTTGTGCTTGGTGAAACTAAGTAAAGCTAAATTAGTAGAATTGTAATTTCCAATATGTTTTATTAAATTTTTGCAAAAAACATACAGAAGGTTGAAGTTTGAACAATTGTCAAGAAAAGAATAGTGAGATCAAAATATAATCGTACCAGGAACAATTTAAATTAGCAGAATTTTAAATCATTGGAGACAAAATGATCAGATTCTTGCATAAATAAGCCCAGTCACAACTGGGTATCTTTAAAATGAAAAGAATCAATCTCTGCAGATCTCAGGTCCACATGTGGGCTACAATGTGGGCTCAACTGTAACGTCTGTTTCACAAACTTCCCATTTTATAAATAACTGTTGTGTCTGAGCCAACATGGCTATTTCTGGTCGCAGATCCTGTATGTACAGTTCCTGCAGACCGTCTTAATTTACTGCTGTTGTTGTGCAATAACATTGTCATTTGTTTCAGGGGAATGAAGTCTCTGACATTCCTGGGGAACAGGTGACAGAAGAGGAATTTACAGATGAGCAGGGGAACATAGTCACAAAGAAGGTGGGTTTGTCCCTGGAATGTTTCCCTTTCCCAATTTACACCCAACATCGGTTGCATCATACCATATTTTATATTTATTGTTTAAGGCTGGTTACCTCATTATTATTTGATGAGCTGAGTTTAAAAGGTAATTTCATTCTAAGCTGGAAAAAAAAAAACAGTTTTTACAGTTTTTTTTTCAGCATTTCCATTGCATTTTTACAAATCAATCTTTCAGTACATTGTAATTGATCAATTCCACAATAGCACATTATCCATCCCAACAGAATACCATCATTGGGGTTGATTTACTAAAGCTGGAGAGTGCAAAATCTATTGCAGCTCTGCATAGAATCGGCTTTCAGTTTTTCTTCTTTTTTTTTTGTCAAAGCCTAAAGCAGTTATAACCCTAAAACAAAAACAAAAAAAGCATAGTGCTTGTGCAAAGTCATTTGTCCCTCTGTATGTTGTAAAACACCTAACTGATCCTGACTGTTCCTGTGTCCCTCTGTGTGTGCTGACCATGGTAATCATGGCTGCTGATCCATGATATTGTGGTCAGTTTACGCACCTCCGTCATCCCGTAGCCTCTCCCTTTCTCTCCCTGCCTGTCAGCTCAATAGTTAGTGATGTGAGAGCCGATCTGCTCCCCACCCCTCCCCTCCCGCTGCTATTCCCTGTGACTGTAAAGTCACTGTGCATAATTACTGCAATCCCCTCTGTTATTGCAAGGTATGTTGCACAGTGTATGTGGTTTTTGTTTCAATTTTGCAGCTAAATACCTTATTTCACAGTGCCGCTGTGCAGTCACGTGACCACCCAGCTGACATCAGAAGGGAATCTCAGCCCCTCCCACTCTAGTCCTCAGATCCGTGAAGTCACGTGATCACACAGCGACTCTGTGAAATAAGGTGTTTAGCTGCATAATTTTTAAAAACACATACACTGTGCAACATAACTTTCTATAACAGAGTAATTATGTACAGTGACTTTACAACCACTTTATTTGAACAAGTTGATATTAGAAGGTGATTGGCTACTAAGCACAGCTGCACCCAATTTTGCACTCTCTAGTTTTAGTTTTTTGTTTTTTTTTTATTTTGGGACTATATAAGACTGATTTCTCCACTTTTTAAATGTCAGGTTGTACATAAAACTTCATTGTCATTTGGGATTCTTTGGTTTTCAATTAACCACAAAAAGGTTTTCCTAGCAACTGACCTCCAGTATGTTTTGTAAATCATAGGATCAGACTCCCCTGTCCTCTTTTTATATTCTCTAGAAGAACCACATATCTTGTACATGAGGCTAGACATAAACAGTTAAATGTTCTTTATTCCAATCTGGTCACATATACTCATGTTGTCCTTTCCACATTTCTGAAATGCCAGGCGCCTGGCTGTCACTGATATCCAGTGTGTTTAGTACTTCCTGACTTCCCTCTGACTCTGACAGTCAGGCACCTAGCTTTTTCAGAAGACAATTAGCAGTGGTAGCCCCCTTATTTCTAGCAATGCAGGTTTCCTTTAAATCTCTAGTTTAAAAATATTAGATTGCTGGCACATTTTTGCCAAAACATAAAACAATTAATGTAAAGCCTGTTTACTTTGCAAAGCTATTGTTGGTAATAAGGTGAAGCTTTGTTCCCTTCCATGAATGCTCAGTCATGTGTAGGAAAAATTGAGAACCATCTTTTCGTTAGCACATGATTGGTTGGTGGAACAGATGATGTGAACACAGCTTTATCATATTTATTAAGCTTGATGAATATTCTGTTTGCAATGACAACGCTCTTCACTCTTATTCTTTATTAATTTGCAAATTGACTTACCAAATAGATTTTGCTTTGTTCTTTTCACCTCAATATATGGCAAAAATGAGTGGAGAGATTGTAGAACTGTCTGCCATAGGTGCAAGTTCTCTAGACATTTCAGCTTTTATTAAATGCCCCCTGTAAGCTGTAGGAAATTGTGATCATTTAATTTGTAGTCTTTCAGATTTCCTGAACTAGTAAGTGATCTGCTAATCTGCTGTTGTATGTGTGTAGAGTGGGGTTTCGTACTCTGAATCCTCATTGGATTGAATGTTCTTTTTTGTATGTGGTCAAGACGAAGATATTACTGTCCATGGGAGTGAGTTTCTTCAGATGGTTTTTCAGTTCCAGAAAAATATTTTCCATCAGCAGTAGTACTATATACTATACTATACTATACTATACTATACTATACTATACTATACTATACTATACTATACTATACTATTGACAGTAATACTATAATAGTTACATATTTAGTCAGGTTGAAAAAAGACACAAGTCCATCTGGTTCAACCAAAAACAAAAACAGTATTGAAAACCCAATCATACAATCCCATAATAATATAGTATACTATTAGCATTTATACTATATTATACTATACTATACTATACTATACACAGTAATACTATACTATACTATATGCAGTAATACTGTACTATACTATACTATACTATTGACAGTAATACTATAATATAGTATATTATTAGCAGTTATATTATACTATACTATACTATAAGCAGTAATACTGTACTATACTATACTATAAACAGTAATACTATACTATACTATACGCAGTAATACTGTACTATACTATACTATACTATACTATACTATACTATACTATACTATACTATACTATACTATAAACATTAATACTATACTATACTATTCTATACTATTAGCAGTAATACTGTACCATACTACTGCTATGATGGAAGACACCATAATATATCACACTCTTCTGGAACTGAAAACCATTTCAAGAATCTTGACAGTGATAACTACATGCAAGAAGGAACATCCAATGCCATGAAGACTCATCTGTGTACCAGGAACTCTAAAAGATAACAAAATAAAAACAGCATTTTGCTACAGCCTGAGAAGAACCATAAATAGCCTCATCTTGGTCACTTTTTTCCCTTTCGAGGACACAGTGTATTTTTAATGCCTGGATTTTATCTTGTATCTTCTGCAGATAGTCCGAAAGGTCCTGCGCAGAGTGGGGCCACCAGGGTCCACAGATTTGGGGGACAATGAGGACTTGATAATTGAGGGGACATTGCAGGAGCCAGAAGAGCTTGAGAGTGAGACACCTAATTACCTGAAATATGCAGTGCTGCACCGAGAGGTATGATGTCCCCATGTAGTCACTCTTCATCTTCATATGCTTTCTGTCTTTCTTCCCACCTGCTGCATCTGTCCTACTGCAGACTGGTCACCTGTGACATAACATCCACACAGGGTCTTGTTTTTTCAAGTATTGCACATTTTTCATATTTAAAATTAGGTACAGAAAAGCTGCACTTCTGATAAAAGCAGAAAGTTTAGAATTAAACTGATACCCTTTTCTATATCAATCTGTAGACTGAAGATGAAAACATTTTAAGCTGGCCACACATTTAACAATTGGACTATACATCTCCTTTAGGGCTTGTCCTAATAGGCAAATGCCCTGTGCTTTCAGGTGCATTTAGCCTACAGTTGACCTCCTTCTAATCTGATGTTGACCAAGATAAGAGGAGATTGTATGGAGAATGTCCTCTCAGAAATAAAACATATGGTCAACTTTGGATTGAAGATACCTGTTTGTAGATCCCATATCACACTTCACACAGCTGTCACACTGTATGCAAAGGTTGCTGAAATTGCAAAATGGATGATGCTGTCTACCAGTTAAAAAAAATAAATTATATTGCCAGCACTCCCAAATGCTCAAAGAGTAGTTTATTTATGAATCATGACACAGGTGGAAATTATAAAGGAATAATTATCAAGAAGTTTACCGATAACATGGTGCACATTCGTAATGTAATCATTTTCAGGGAAACAGACTGCTAGCACCTATTGGGTTTATGGTGCAGATACTAGCCTAAAGTTCAATTTGTACACCAAGCAAAATGTAAAAAAAAAAATGGTATGGGGCCCCCCAGAATCCATACTGGACCCTTATCCAAGCACGCAGCCATGGCAAGCAAGTACCCCCCCCTTTCTGAACCATACCAGGCCCGATGCCCTCAACATGGGGGGGGGTGCTTTGGGGCAGAGCGGGCAGCATGAAATGGATCTACATCAGGGGACATTGTTTTTAATTTTTTTTATACTGGAATTGTCAAACACACGATTACTGTCTTTATTCACGTTTTACACATTTTTGATGAATAGGTAGGGGTACCCATACTCATTCAAATAGGGGGAAGGCCGGGATCTGGGGGCCCCCTTGTCAAAGGGGGCTTCCAGATTCTGATAAGCCCCCTGCCCGCAGACCCTCACAACCACCGCCCAGGGTTGTCGGAAAGAGGCCCTTGTCCCCATCAACATCGATACAAGGTGCTTTGGGGTGGGGATGGTGCATGCTCGGATAAGGGTCTGGTATAGATTTTGGGGGGGACCCCACCCTGTTTTTTTTAAAGTTTGATGTGGGGTTACCCGGGCCTGGTATGGATTGGGGGGGACCCCACGCTGTTTTTTTTCTGAATTTTCTATTGCCGACATTGTTTTGTTTAGATTTCAGCTGTCAGTGGGGAAGCCAGCTAACAGCTGATAATTCATCGGTCTTTAGGGACACAGCCGCTGGCTTCCCAGCCCGCTGCTTAACAACCAGCTATTCTTCACACAGAATTCAAAACAGTTGGTCATTTTTCGACTGCTCCGAATTCTAATTGTTCTTAATTGTTCTTAAACTGCCTTTGACAGTTGCATGAAAGGAGGTGGGGATTAGTGCCAGGAGGAGACAGAGCTTTGTTTCAGCTTGGACAAAAAATAAATGTCCCAAGTACAGGTTGGGGTTCCACAGAGGTCAATTAGAAGGCTAATACATGCACTTGCAGGCACTCCAGGCACTCCAACTCCAGCACTGTTGTTACTTTGGAAATATTTTAGGCCATTTAGATTCACTTTAATAGGCGTGCTGGCTATATCTTTAAACAAACTGCTTGCATACTTTAGAAAAGCTCATTCTACAGTTTCATCTTTAGTTTGATGATATGCAATACTAATATATAGACACATTCATATATCTCTTTTACAGGCCAATGGTTTTTGCACACACTCACAGTGTACAGAGCTGTCTTCGCTGACCTTTGTCCTGTACTTGTTCTTTCTCTTGTTTTGTCTTGTATTTTGTGCTCAATACTCATTCTTCATATTTTTCTCTGTCCCATTTATTGTTGTGTATTCCTCGTGTCTCTTTCTCCGCGTCTACCTCTGTTGTCCATGTGTGCCCTTTCATCTCCCTATCCCTAAAAATCCATGTTCCCTCACCGGGCTGCCCATGGCAGGCAGAGGACGAGTTTGACTCTCTGAGGTCAGAGGTCGGAGACGGGAGGAAAGGGGCACAGATTGTGAAAAGAGCCGGCACCAAACGGGTGCAGCAGTGAGACCACAAATCTGGGACACCCAAAATACTGGGAAACGCCCAGGTAATGCAATTTAGTGTGGGAAAATCCCAGGTAACATCCTTAGTCTGTAGTACATGTGGACTAACCAGGACACTCTGTATTTAACCTTAAAGTAGAAGTGCAGTATGAACCTATCTAAGCTTAAACTTGCTCCCACCCCCATTCTAAGCCCTATACTAACTACCCCATAAAGTTAAGATGTGTATATTGACCTAATGGAAGGGCACTCCAATCCAGTCACAGGATCAGCTCCCAGTGCCAGTCTCAGGGGAGAGGAGGGACAGATACCCCATAGTAAGTCTATGGGTGGCTTCACTGCCCAGGCACTGCAGCCGTTGTCGCTGCTATCTCCTCTCCCTTGAAGCCGGCCTTAGAATAGGTAAGTATACACAACTTTCCTTTACAGGGTAGTTAGTATGGGGCAGTGATGGCGAACCTTGGCACCTCAGATGTTTTGGAACTTCATTTCTCATGATGCTCAATTACAGTGCAGAGTGCATGAGCATCATGGGAAATGTAGTTCCAAAACATCTGGGGTGCCAAGATTTGCCATCACTGGTATAGGGCATAGAATAGGAGTGGGAGCAGTTTTAAGCTTAGATAAGTTTAGACCAGACTTCTTCTTTAAAGAAGCCTCACTAGATGTTAATAAGACTTGTTAAGTCCCTAGGGGACCCTGTGCACATAGCAGTTGTCCATGTTAAAGTTGGTGCTGTGGTTTCTAAACAGCATTATTGGGTAGCTAGCCCTTTCTGCCACGCACCGCTGTCCGACAGTGCTGGACAAAAAAGACGAACTGTGACTGACTGTGCAAAGAAGAGTGAGGATAATGCAGACACAGAGCTCTCACAGCCCCCACAGACAGAACATCTGCAGCCCTACTTGCTGTGTAGCCCATGCCTCCTCTGCTCCTTTTGTACAGATAAAAGACTAAGCCTGCAACCTCTGAAAGCCTCCTCACCTGTTGGAAACTACTAAACTAATCTCTTTTGGACAAATGTAATATCTGCCATTGTGTGTACTGTTGTCGGCTTGGGTTTTTGAGAATGACAGAACTGCTCCTCAGCTGTTGTCAAACAACAAAAGCCACCAGCGACTACTATAGTCATCTCCTCAAAACTAGCTAGCGGCTGGGGGGTTGCAGAATCAGCTGCAGAATAGAAGTGGAATGTGGCAGTTTGCTTGCTCAGTCATTTATATATATTAATGCAACAGGGGAGACGACAGCTCCATGACAAGGGGGGCAGCAGAAATGCGAGGGGGCTGTTCCTTCAGTGCTGTCTGTACCTCCCCCATAGGATCGTCCATAATTTGGGCTTATGCCTGGGGTGGAGCTACAGCCAAAACTCACATTAATAAATGTAACATTTTATTTACAAACCACAACACCGATTTTAAGAGGCACAAGCGCTAAGTGCACTGGGTCCTCTGAGGGATTTAGCAAGCCTTTTTTAACTTGTGGTTAGAGTTAACTTGTTGTTGTGGAGAGCATGATATGCTGTGAAAGGAAGGGGTAGAGAAGGCAGACACTGCCCTCAGTATTATGACTGCTGAGGAAGAGTGAAAGTAAGTAGGAGTAAAAAGCTCCTGTGTTCCTTGAAGAACCAAATCCCTTTTCCTGTACATGATTTCCTAATGACTGTTTGGCCTTTTAGTCTCCTGGAAAACACTCTACCATTTGCATTGTGCTGCATACTCTGTAACCACTCAGTTGCTAACTGATAACAGTCAGTAGCCAGGGATGGGTTATAGTATGTAGTACGTATGCGAGTATTATTTTTGCTGCTAAAGGCTGCAAGATTGGACACTCTCATAATTTTATGAACATGCAGTGGGTGTGAGGGGTTACCATGAGTACAGGGATTCTTTACTCTTGACATACTGTATCTCCTAAGTGCCAGCCTGAATATTTACACACGGTGGAATAGCCTGGAGTCCCTCTGGCTCTGGTAATATGGCATCACTGGTAACTTGGTAACATGATGTCACTGTCATAAATAGAACAATTTTGCCATTTGTAAACGAAGCCCTGTGCCGCACTGCCAGTATAGCATTGTGAGGATCCCCTGCTCACACTTTGTGTGTAAGTAAACCCTAACAATAAACCTCTTAATTGGTTCTCTTAATAAACAGGCCCTTCAGTCTGTTAAATATCCAATGAATAGCATTTTGTTATATAATAAGTGAAAAAAGAACCTACTGATCCTGCCAGAAACCTTGTGGTTTGACAACTTCCTGTGCTGCACTCTAATCAGATAGCATTGATCTCAGTTCTCTCTGTGGACTAATGAACACTGCACCCTATTTTGTGAAAAAAGGCGAGGAGAGGAAGAGGGAGAAAACATTGCGCATCTAACGATATAGTACGGTAAGTGAGCGTTCTCATCCTAGGACAGGAAGAATGTTTCTGGCAGGATTGGCAGGTAAAAATAAAGGAAAAGAGGCCTGAAAAAAGAACTACACCAGCCACTACAATAACTTCTAAGCTGCAATAAATTAATTTTTTTATCTCATACACTTTAAAGCTAAACTCCGGGCTCAAATACTGTTATTTATATGTATTTTTCCAAAGCCACAACAGATATAAATCCACTATGTTTGCACCAAATGCCTTTGTACACCCAAAAAACAACATGAGGGGGCAGATGCAAGACCAGTCACCCTGCACAACCAGAGAATGCAGCAGTGACTGAAAAATTTACACAAATTTATACCAAATTACTGCGTGTATACCCGATTTTGCACAAAGGGCATAAAGGTTCATGTAATAATACACATGCCTCTTTTATTCATACAATATTTGCTCATCCTGGAGTTCAGCTTTAACTTTGCCACCAGTTACTCTGCTAGCACTACAGGAACACAGTATGGAGATAATCTGGGCTAGATCTGTCTGCTTCCCCTCTGCTCCTCCTTCACAGCATTGTTATTACTGAACTACACATGCCCTTTAAAACGAGCAAATGTAGGTTTGCAATTTCTCACTTAAACTTGACTTAACAACATAAACCAATAATTGTTCCTTCTACCATGTAAAGTATATCTCCACTACGTGTAGCCTCCCCATTTAAAAGGTCACAGCTCCTTTGTAAGTGTGAGTATTGACTTTTTTTGCTAACCATTTTTGGCTGGAATAATTAAAAATAGGTTTATATGAGTGGATTTGGCATTTATTTTTCAGTGATGAAAGAAGAAAAATGTGAAATATTACAGCTGTGCCTCTTTGTCTCTGCGAGTGGAAAATTTAAATTCTCACTTTTGTGCCAATAATATCGCCATCTTTGACCTCTTATTTATACTTCACCCATATGCTATACAGGGCCGTCTTTAACACAGGGCAAAAGGGGCAGCTGCCCTGGGTCCAGTCATTGTTGTGGGGCCCAAAGCAGCTGCCCCTTGAGCCCACACTGCCTCTTAAAAGTTAATAAGTGGTTTTGGGAGGGCCCAAGAAAATATTTGCCCAGGGTCCAATCAATATTAAAGATGGCCCTGATGCTATAGTTATCTCTTTCAACTTGAATTTATTATAGCCAACTATCAACAGTACAGTCTTCCATCATTTATTTAATTTAACTTAGTATTAAAACCTTTCATCATATCCACCAGTGTCATAATGATATAAAAACAATGGATGACACACATTGAAAGCTAGAAAGTGGAATTAAAATGGTAGATTTCTTCTGAAAATAAAATGAAAAATAATTTCATTATTATGAGTTGTAAATGTGCTGAAAGAATACCAATAATGAAAGTGTGGACATATGAATATTTTCTTACTCTCCCCCATTGTCCTTTTATCATGCCTTACTTTATTATGCTACAGTAATTCAAACTACCTGGAACTCCTCCCTAGCATGGTTGTCTCATGGCTCTTTCCTTCATCTTCCGTACTTCCTCCTTGCCTGCCAACTTTCTCCAGATCTTTTCTCCTTTATTCTATGTCAGTTTTTCTGGAAACCTCATCTTATTAATCTTGCTAGGTTCATTTTTTAAAGAACTAATTATTTTGTCCATAGCAATCAATCACAGCAGTTTGTGAAAAGGAACAATGGTTGGTATGGCCACCAAGGTCAACTCTTCCTTCACGCCTGTGATTATCGAGGGTTTCTGGGCTTCCAGGCATAACCTTTATGTTATTTACTCTCCATGCCTACCTTGTATATTCAACATAGTCTTCTGGATTAGCCACTTTCATAATTCATAACATCTGGTACCTACTGGGTTCTGACCCTTCTCTTACCTTGTTGTATACTATTGTCTATATGAATACATCCGGTACCACCTGCCTCTGTTCATGGCTTGGCTCTCTAATTCTTTTACCTCCTCTAATTCTTCATGACAACATCTGATCCTCTGCCCAGGAATGGTGTCTTTTATATCTAACTGTGGTAGCTTGGCATAACTTTGACCCCTTTCCTATATGACTACCTTTTCCCCTATTGTTATTTTCTCTGGTTCTTTTACCACATCTGTCCTACTACAGTGTGATGACGTTCCTCAATATACCCCTTTCCATGTGCATGTGAAAGTCACCTCTGACTTGGCAGTCCATTCATTCTGTCATTGTCTCTCCACCTCTGTCTAAAAGACATTCATTTTACATAATATATTCACCCTGTTACCCTCCCTCTATCTTTTCTCATATTGTCCCACATCATGACCTTTATGTTCATCCTGGTGTTTTATTCTTGTCCTATATTACTACGCCTATTGTCCTTAAGCATGGTCCCCTCATCCATTTTGTTCCATTCTCTTCACCTTCTAAAACAACTGACCCTCTTGTTCATAGGTAATCATTTCACCAGTGTCTATCTCATTATTTGGTTCATTATTTTTCAGGTTTTTCATTACCTTTCTTAGCATGCTCCTAAGCATATTTCCTAACTGGGGATTTTATTAGAATCTTTTTTTGACATCCTAACCTTAAATTTCTATTATGTTTTTTTTTACTGTACTTCTGTTGCTTTCCTCCAGTTTGGCTTCAGTTAGTACTGGTCTTAGGCATACAGGTATAGGTGTCTTATCCACTTAAGTACCTTGGTGATGGCATCCATCTACTCACACGCTATTTCTTTCCCTCTTATGAACTCACATTAGCTAGCATGACCATCTGTTTAATCCAGTTCAATAACCCATATGCTAAAACTGTATACAAGGAGTTTATTCAATAACACATGTAAGAAGCAAAGTGCAGTAACTCACAGCAGCTAACCAGAATTTATTTTGCTGAAAACAGTTCAGTATTAGATGGATTCTGATTGGTTTTACTCTGATTGTTGCTCATAGCACTTTATTCCTTTCACTGGTTTAATTTGTGAGATTTCATATTTCCTCCAACACAGATATAACATACACTCCCGCCACTAAACATTCCCTGATCAGTTAAAATAAAGTATGTGTGTATTTGATCTGAATGATGTGCGTCAGGAATGGCTTAGTGTGATATAAATGATTGACTCCCAGAGATATACTGAATTTCGGAAGGCTGCTCTTATTGCGATCCAAAGAATATATTAACTGCTTGGATAATTGTTACACACCTAATAACAATGCATTGGCACACACACCGATGTCAAAAAAAGGCTATGTCTACATGAGGCTTTCCTTATGGATTATGATTGGATTTGGTGCCATTATTATGAGAGATCTGTGCCTGTGGAATCTATGTGATCCTTCTCCCATGATATTAGCTATTTGGTGGTTTACCTACATGCTCTGAAGACCTTAAGGGTCTGTTAAGCAGTTTACCATATAATTTTCCTCACGGGTGATTCATATGGATTTTTCATTTGGATTTTCATTGGGACTATATATAGTTTTTCATCACTTCTATTGAGCACAATTTTCACTCTTTTATATCCATGGATATATTCACAATAGAGGACTTTTTGTTAATGTTTTTTTGCTGAGCTTGTTTATCATTATTCACATTCAGAGTGTTTTAATTATCATTCAGATCATTTTAATTTTTCACTATTATATTGATCATTATATGTATTAGCGCTACACATTTTTGTTATATACTATGTGGACTTTTTTTCTATGGGAGCTTTTTTCACATCATTTTTTATACTCACTTATTTGGTTTAGCGCAGAAATATCTCTTGATTTACACAGTATCAGAACACTGAACAAAAAAAAAATGAGAAGCTCAGGAGGAGGTCGCTGTAATAACTATCCGATGTTAGTACAGAGCTCTCCCCACTAAGCTATTGTGTTCTGACAAGGGGACCGTACCCCTGCCAGAACACACTGGTCAGCGCTCGCAGCCATTGGCTGTCAGTGATTATCGGATGCTGGTTTTCCAGCATGCCTGGTAGACAGAAGCTGGCTGTTTGGCCTTCTTCTGTTGGACAGGCTGGTGTACAAATGGCTGAATGGCCTACGGTTTCTGTTGAACTAGCAGATACCGACCAATATTCGTCCCGTGTGTACCAGTCATTACAATGAAAGGGGATAGCAGATTTTGGTGGCATTCCTGAGAGTTTTAGATGCTCCAGCCCACCTTTTTTATGTTCCAGCACCTCTTATTGCATTCTCCATTAAAAAACCTAAAACCCGGCATAGATAGTGGAACCCCCAGCTAATGGCCAAAGCAGGTGTGCAGATGCAGAAACTTAAGATCAACAAAGTTCCCAAGGGATAATAGAAACTGTCAGGTAGTTTTACTTTTCAGGATCTTCTGGAAAACTGGAATATCATTTCTGGATGGACTGACCCTTTAAGTTATAATGCAAAAAGGTTTGATCAGTGCTGCAGACTTGAGTTAAAAGTCTGTATCCTAAAGTGGAAATGACTTAAAGGCATGTGTATTTAGCAATGGACCTGTCAGCTTGAAGCAAGTCTGTTTTTAATAACAGGACAAAGATGGCAGCTTCCTGGGTCTTTGCTGTTTAAGGGCATCTCCACCATATAAGAGGCACACCTCCAGAGGATGGAGTTCACAGGGAGATTAGCACCTCATTACATGTACCCTTTATATGAAAAGTGTCACATTTATTGCTGGATCACCATATATAACACCCGTAGGATAGAAAGATAATAACAGTATAAAATTGCAGCTATTCTAATTATTAGATTTAGGATACCCATCATATTTCTGGTTTGAGCATATCACTGCTGCAATAAAATGTAATTCTGTTTTGTGTTTATCAGCTGATTTAGCTAACTAGTAAGAGTGTTATTCCAGGTTATATAGGGCACTTGTGTAGTTTCTGCTTTTATATTTATCTAAGGACAAACATATTCAGCTTTATTCAGTGAGGAGGATGTAAAGCTGACCATAGATGGTTTAAAATGCAGCCAGTTCAGCAAGGACCAGTTGAATTTCGATCCATGTATGGCCATCCCAGCTTAAAAGAAGCCAATCGTTGGATGGACTTAGATGGACTTCTGTCGAAGGGACACACTGGGAAAATTTTGTGGATCAGCAGCTGCAGCCGCTGTAGCTGACCAGTGCTATTCTGACAATGGATTCTCCCACTGTCAGAATACAATGTCTTGGCGGGGAGGATTCCTCCATCCACCTCAATGTGTGGATGGATGAAAATCTGAATGAGCTGAACAATAAAATCCAATCATTGATGACCAGCGTAAGTGTTAATAAGTGCTATAACCCAAGTAATCAGTCTTTTCTGAAGTCAGCAATGACAGCCTTCATATTCACCCAGTGCAGGTTTTATTTTGAACATGCCTGTGTTCCTGTACACCGTGGAGCGATATCTGTGTTATATTTGGGTCTATGTGCAGGCAGCCTCCCTTACTGTCACTTTGTCCAATGATTTATCCTTTGACAATCTGTCTGTGGTCTCTTCTCCCTGTACCACCCAATGAGAACACCCCCCCCCCGGGCAGCAATTCACCCCCCGGTCTCACTGGCATGCTGCTTCCATGTGACACGGATAGGACAAGCAGCCCTTTTCCAGGCAGAGATAAATATAGATGTACGATGTCACACCTGTGGATGTACAGAGCGATGGGGACATTTCAAAGTCTTGTCATAAATCCCACCACAAATCAATATGACATCTGAACTCAGACATGCCTTGTATAGATAAACCCAGCCATGTACCATGACATATCAGTATACACCGATCAGCCATCATATTATGACCACTGACAGGTAAAGTGAATACCATTGATTATTTCATTACAATGGCACCTAAAAGTGGGAGGGATATATTAGGCAGCAAGTGAACATGTTTTCCCTGAAGTTGATGTGTTGAAAGAAGAAAAAAATGAGCAAGTGTTAGGATTTGAGCAACTTTGACAAGGGCCAAATTGTAATGGCTGGATGACTGGGTCAAAGCAACTGCAAAACTGTGATTCTTGTGGGATGTTCCCGGTCTGGACCTACCAAAAGTGGTCCAAGGAAGGAAACCCGGCTAAGCGGCAGCAGGGTAATTGGCAGCCAGGGCTGATAAATGTACATGGAGAGCGAATGCTGGCCCATATAGTCCAATCCAATAGAAGGGAAACTGTAGCTCAAATTGCTAAAGAAGTTAACACTGGTTCCGATTGAGAGGTGCCAGATCACGCAGCCATGTGGATGGCTGGGTGTGCTGAAAATAACTGTAACTTTTATGAAAATAAGTAGCTCTATTCTGGTGTATCTGAGTGTGTATATTTATGTATCTAAATGTGTATATTGTATGTACGTATCTGAGTGTGAACATGTATGTATCTGGGAGTGCACATGTATGTACCTGAAAGTGTACATGTATGTATCTGGGAGTGCACATGTATGTACCTGAAAGTGTACATGTATGTATCTGAGAGTGCACATGTATGTATCTGAGAGTGTACATGTATGTATCTGGGAGTGCACATGTATGTACCTGAGAGTGCACATGTATGTTTCTGAGAGTGCACATGTATGTACCTGAGAGTGTACATGTATGTACCTGAGAGTGTACATGTATGTATCTGAGAGTGCACATGTATGTATCTGAGTGTGTACATGTATGTATCAGAGAGTGCATATGTATGTATCTGAGAGTGTACATGTATGTATCTGAGTGTGTACATGTATGTATCTAAGTGTATACATGTATGTATCTGAGTGTGTACATTTATGTATCTGAGAGTGTACATGTATGCAGTGGCGTAGCATGGGGGGTGCAGGGGGGCCGACCGCACCGGGCGCAACATCTGGGGGGGCGCATCTGCAGTGTCACTCTGTCTGTCTGACTCTGACATACACAATTCACACACTGTCTGCGGCTGCCTCCATCTTTAGGCTGGGAGATGTCCAGCGAGGCCGCCCTATGGCTGAAAATGGTGGGTCGGGGTGGGGCTGGACTGTGCCTAACCTGTCCATTGGTGTAGGGTGTGGTGGCGTTGCAAGCCAAGCCCCGCCTATGCCGCCTCTCCTCACTGCACAGTCAGTTTAGCAGCGAGTGAGTCAGCAGCCTGGTGCTGTCACAGAGTGGAGTTTTTTTTTTTTAATCACCTGATTAGAGCCAGAGGCTCTAATAGGCTTCAAAAAAGGGTGGACCTGGGGCGCAGAGCAGTGCGCCCCGAGCCCACCCATTGTGTGACAATAGCGAATAAAAAATTCACTATTGTCACACGGATCCTCCTCCTGATTGGCCGAAAGGCAAACGCATGCCATTGGCCGAGGAGGAGATGGGAGGACTCGAGGAGACGCGGGAAACTGAGGAGAAGCCGCCGCCGCAGGTAAGTCTCTCTGCATTGAAGGGGGCATGCTGGTCTCTCTGCATTTAAAGGGGGAACGCTGATCTCTCTGCATTGAAGGGGGGCACGCTGGTCATTCTGCATTGAAAGGGGGCACGCTGGTCATTCTGCAGTGAAAGGGGGCACGCTGGTCACTCTGCATTGATGGGGCACAATGATCTCTCTGCATTGAAGGGGGCACGCTGGTCATTCTGCATTGAAAGGGGGCACACTGGTCATTCTGCATTGAAAGGGGGCACACTGGTCATTCTGCATTGAAAGGGGGCATGCTGGCCTCTCTGCATTGAAAGGGGCACGCTGGTCACTCTGCATTGATGGGGGCACGATGATCTCTCTGCATTGAAAGGGGGCACGCTGGTCATTCTGCATTGAAAGGGGGCACGCTGGTCATTCTGCATTGAAAGGGGGCACGCTATGGTCATTCTGCATTGAAAGCGGGCACGCTGGTCTCTCTGCATTGAAAGGTGAAAATCGCTTGCCTTGCCCCAGGTGCTGACAACCCACGCTACGCCACTGCATGTATGTATCTGAGTGTATACATGTATGTATCTGAGAGTGTACATGTATGTACCTGAGAGTGTATATGTATGCATCTTAGAGTATATATGTATGTATCTGAGAGTGTACATGTATGTATCTGAGAGTGTACACGTATGAATCTGGGAGTGTACATGTATGTACCTTAGAGTGTTTATGTATGTATATATGAGTGTGTGTGTGTGTATGTACCCATTCACACCTACGTACCTATGCATACACCCAAGTGAAGGGCCAGTGACACAGCCCCTGGTCCCAGTTTGACAGCCATGTAGGTACGCAGTCCTGAGCGCACACTCGCATGGCTGTCAAATGCTGTGCGGTGGTATTCCCCTGTTTATCCATTACACTCAGGCCCTCCAAAATAACCAACACCATTAAGTCCAGAATACTCCACTCCTGGGCTGATTTAACCTAACTTTTAAACAGACGGTTTGTTCATTGAGAAAAGTTTAGGAGCAGTATTGCTACTCGTAAAATGCACTGTTTATTGCATAAACTCATTTAATTTACTCCCCATAATTTCTTCAGTGTTCCCCTTGTACCCTACAATCATACACTGTGAAGCAACACCCACTTTTTTTTACCACATCCACAAGCGTGCAACAGTCCCCATTAGCCCCCCAATTGTCAGCACAGCACCCCAAACAAAATTGCCTAAAGCAATCCTTGCTAGGATGTCATGAAGATGGCAGCCTGTATTATAATATAAAAGGGACACTGGGAATTTGAACAGAGTGGGGTTAATTGGTAACAAAACTGGAATTATACTGGCAGCTGGACAGCCAAGGACACAATTGTAATAAGAGAACACAAGAGACGGGACATGATTAATTAGCAGCAGCTTGAAAGGACCAGGCTGGCATTTTTGTATCTATGCTCATGCCAGTATGATAATAAGAAAGTGCCACCTTGAGCACCAATGCAGGAGCCTAATTATCAGTGCAAGGCCTGCAATGTAAATCACACCATGCCTGTAAAAATCGGAATTTCTTCTTCTCTGCAAATCTTTTTATTTTTTCACTAATTGTTAATAACTGGTGTGGATATTATTATTAGCATGCATTTTGTATTAACATATATTAGCTTTTATGTGATATACTAGTAAAAAAAGGATAACTGCACATGTCATTTCTTTTACAAGTGGAGTGGGCATATTCTGATTCCTTACCAAGTTCTTAAAGGTTGGCTTGGAGCATTTGGGCTTAGCTAAATAATACATATATTTCTAAAGCTGCCCATACAGGTTACAATCTAATTGTACAACCTCTGTATGATCTACTTTAGATTAACCAATATCAATCCATTCACTTGGTATCAAGCCAGGTAAGTCACTCTATACAGCTTTTGGTAAATCTGAAGTCGATTATACAATTGATTGTATTGCATGTGATCAGTTTAAGTAGAATCCAGCACTTCATCCTCATCAACAGCTGCTGGTAAGGGATGAGTGAACTTTGCCCTACTCCAACCCAGTGGGGTTGATTTACTTAAGGCAATTAGGCTGTGCACTTTGAATGGGAGGTTGCACTTTTCAATGGAATTTTCCTCAGAGCTTTGTGAATTTGGTGATCTTTTACTTTGCAAAAAATACCGGATCGTGTGCAAGGAAAAAAAAAACAACATTCTTGCTTGTACATGATTGGATGACGGAAGTCACCTGAGCATTACCTCATTAACTAAGCTCTGGAGAAACTTCCCTTGTAAAGTGCAACTTCCTTTGCAAAGTGAACAGTCTGTTTGTATTTAGTAAATCAACCCCAATGTCTGTTAACCCTGGAAAGCATAAGGTGACTGCACATATGCAAGAATTTAAATGTCAGTGAGTTTTAGTGTAGGCCTGGAGGTTTGTCACTTTGGAGACAATGAAGTGGCTAATGGAATAGTGTTCCTGTATATACAGTACTGTAATAGGGGATTATGGGAAGGACTACAGATGATTCACTGATAATGCTTCACTTTACCAATTATCCTTCTGAATTTATTTGGAAAGCCAAAAGAATGCAAAAAGACATTCCCCCATTGCCTGACCAGTACAGGGTAAGATTTCCATCATGAGAAATCAATGTATATAGAGAAAAACCTAACTATAGAACAGAGGACTTTGTAGGTACCACGTGTTTGTATAAAAGGTCAAAGTTTTATTCTACAAATTTTAAAAAACACACTTATGACATTTAAGAAAATGACAATATTGCACGTGAACATTGCAAGTCCATGAGATACTATTATATATCATCACTTATCATCCCCGTCAAACTTGTGCAAATGAAAGCTTGCTGTGACTTTGCCGCGTTTCACAGGTCAATGCCCGCTTCATCAGGTAGATAGCAACAGTGAAGCTCTGTACTTTGCATATAAAACAATCATGAACAGAGTGATACACACAATCACCATCTGAAAGCTTTCTGGAACAGATAGGTCAGCTCCTCTAAAGGTTAGTCCACTATGAGTCCACGGAAAGAAGAGGGAACGATGAACGATGGAATATAAGGCTGCAGGAGAAGAGCTGACGCCGCTCCAGGTGAACTTTAAAAGAACCACGTATTGTATAAAAGGTCAATGTTTTATTCTACAAACATTAAAAAACACAAATGACATTTAAGAAAACAACATTGCATGTGAACATTGCAAGTACATGAGATGCAATTATATATCATCACTCGTCATCCCCGTCACACTTGGACGATGGAATATAAGGCTGCAGGAGAAGAGCTGACGCCGCTCCAGGTGAGAGCAATATGTTCCTTGATGATTGAGTGCAGGTCCAGTTCGCAGTCTGGCCAGTATATCCAGACATGAGAAAGGTCAGCTCCTCTAAAGGTTAGTCCACTATGAGTCCACGGAAAGAAGAGGGAAAACCCTCAGTCAGGAATAATATTGTGTCATGTTTGAGATATCTTAAGTACCATCCTGCTATTTTCAGAGTCTCTCCATGTCTCAGTGAGGAGGTGGTGAAAGGGAGGCTCCTCCACGCTTTGAAGTCACAGCAAGCATTCCATCGCTCAATATATCCAAAGAAGAGAAAGGTGACTGCACTTCAAGATGCAAGGAAATCTTTATTAAATAAAATCATCTAACATAGAGTAACAAAATCATAATAACTTCATGACACACATGGAAAGGAGCAAGGTTGACGCGTTTCATGGACTCAATCAAACTTGCTCCTTTCCATGTGTGTCTTGAAGTTATTATACTTTTGTTACTCTATGTTGGATGATTTCCTTGCATCTTTAAGTGCAGTCACCTTTCTCTTCTTTGGATATATTGAGCGATGGAATGCTTACTTTGACTTTGACACATGGAGGAGCCTCCCTTTCACCACCTCCTAACTGGGACATAGAGAGACTCTGAAAATAGCATGACGGTACTTAAGTTATCTCAAACATGACACAATATTAGTCCTGACTGAGGGTTTTCCCTCTTCTTTCCATGGACTCATAGTGGACTAACCTTTAGAGGAGCTGACCTTTCTCTTGTTTGGATATACTGGCCAGACTGCGAACTGGACCTGCACTCAATCATCAAGGAACATATTGCTCTCACCTGGAGCGGCGTCAGCTCTTCTCCTGCAGCCTTATATTCCATCGCCCAAGTGTGACGGGGATGACGAGTGATGATATATAATAACATCTCATGTACTTGCAATGTTCACATGCAATGTTGTTTTCTTAAATGTCATTTATGTTTTTAATGTTTGTAGAATAAAACATTGACCTTTTAGACAATAAGTGGTTCTTTTAAAGTTCTCTGTTCTATAGTTGCGTTTTTCTCTGTATATATAACTTATTAAGGATATGGTATCGAATATTATGTGTCCAATAACTAGAAGGTCTCCTATTGGATTCCTTCCTCTCATCAGCTAGTTTAATATTGAGAAATCAATGAAGTGATAAGGTCCTTGTTTTTTCAACCCTCTGCATTGGGCAAATAAGGCATCTTGAGTTGTGCTGTCACTTTATGAGCTTCTTGGAGTATTTGGTCTAATAAACTTGAACCCTCTGCTTTTTTCTGATTCTCAATGCTGCGAGAGGATGCTAAACTTCCAAAATGCTAACGAAACCCTCTTTGACTCTTTCCCTGCTCTTCAGAATTACACTTCCAGTACCAGCTACTGATGCCAACCCGAGTGATGTCTACTGCAACCCACGGACTAGGAACCAGTACAAAATGGAATTTCTTCTCACTCATCTATAAGCAGACACCTCCCTCCCTAAAAGCATCACAAGCAAGAGGGGTCCCTCCCCCTCCAAAGTCCGAAGAAGACGCTCGCCCCCTGTATGCTCACGGCATGAAGAATTGCACCCTGCATGTTACAAAGTAATATGCATGTGATGACATTGGGGAAGAGGACAGTGCTGCCACCCTGCCTCCTTCCCCTGTTCCCCTGGACCCATTCCCTTCTCAGTCCCCAACCAGGGGGGTTGCCATTTACAGGATAAGACTGGAAAAAGAAAATTGGGTGACACTTAACCTTTTTCCTTCTTCACCTATCCCAGCTGCAAAGCGCTTTGTGTCTCAGATACTACATGTATATCAGTACTGAGTATGTCTATACACTCTGCAGCGACATTAAGGGAACATCTCGCCGGTTCCTCTCACTCTATTGGCTGTCCATCGACACACAGCAATAGGAGTAACCCTCAGCCCGAGGACAGACCGTCCCGAAGGCCGCAGGGCACAGCACAATGTCGACCGGGCAGACCAGGCATGGGTTCTGCATGTTGCAGTTATTTTGCGCTCAATTTCCTTCAAAGCGAAAGGGCTAAACGTTAGAGATACTCAGTATCGTTATGCAGGGATGCGTCTTCAATTGAAGAGGGCTACAAAAAAAGTGTATGTAGATACTCAGTACCACTATACAATGCGGCATGTTTTTTGTTTTTATTTTTCAAGGTGGCTAGGCATCAGTAGAGGCACTCGGCACCATTATACAGTGCAGCATGCTTATTCTCAAGCTACTGGTAGTGCATAAAGATAGTCTGCATTATTGTACAGTGCAGTATGTTTATAACAGGGGGTATGAAAGTGTATAGATAAAACTAGAATCATTATTACGCAGAGCAGCATGTTTATTATCAGGGGCTGGGAGTGTATAGAGATACTCATTATCATTATACAGTGCAGCATGGTCATCAACAGTCCACCAAGATGCTCAGCACCTCTGCACAGTGCAGCATGTTCATTATCAGGGGCTGAAAGTGCATAGAGATGCTTCCCGGTGTCTTTATACAGCGCAGAATGTTCATTATTAGGGGTAGGGGGGGTATGGGGATGAAATTGCCCCCCTGACTCAGGAATGTGGTTCCAGCTTTAGGGGGGGAGGGGAGAATTCTATTAAAAGGATTTAGCCTACCCCCTCCCCACACAGTTATCCCAAGTCCAGACCCTCCAGCCCTTCTCCGGAGAGAGACAGATCACTCACCTTCACAACCTCTCCAGCGCTCTTTTTAGATGCAATTTCTGATATGCATAAGAAGCTGATTGTACAATAACTGCTCATATGGGAATAAATACTATGCAATATAAGCTGAAACTGTCTTGTTTAATCTGTGCCAAGCAGCTGCAATATTCAGAATAACCACACGGGGGCGATGCAGAATCAGAGTTTTGATGCTTTATAGATGCATTATACTTCATGGTGAGATGAAATAAGATATTGTGGGGGACTTTAGGTTCTGTTAGGCTGCATTCGCATGGGCGTTTAGACACACTGCGAATCCCAGCCGCAAGAATCTACTGATTCATTAAATGTGGAGTTAGGCTTAAAGAAAACCAAGATGAATTATTTACTTTGCCAAATGGTAAATGTGTTTCTTGCACATTCAAAAAAAAAATAAATTTACACGTAAGAAAAAATTGCGCACATTAAGAAAAGAGGCTGCATTGGCATCAGCATTTAGCCACACTGCGAATCCCAGTGACAAGCACCCAAGCGAATGTGGCCTATTTTCTCAGTGTGCATATTTTTCATAGAGTGTAGATTTTTTTTTTTTTTTCTTAATAAGGTGCATAGAACACATTTATCATTTTAGCAAATTTAATAATCTGGTCTTGTTTTGCTTTAAACCTAAAGCCTATAGTGCACACCATCAGAAAATCCTATAAAAAATGTGACTTTCCAAGCAATTGCATGATAATCTGATCGTTAGTACATAGCTTTTGAGAGCCGAACATGACAGTTCATCCAACATTATTCTAAGGGACAAACACTTGCCAAAATTTGAAAAACCTAATTTTTCTTGTACAATAACATATCCTACAATTTGTGTTTAATCATTCGGAAATACAATACAAATACACTACGTTACTTCTGAACTTGTATTCTGTCATACGAGAATTTTCTTAAATTGAGTAACCTCTTCATTTTCAATATGCATGCAAAAAAACAAAATCAGACGATCATTCGTCCGATATTTTCATCATGTGTACAATCCTTAACTTCACATTTAATGTTCCTTCAAAGTTTGTTTCAGCCAAGCTGGCCCAAACTATTTACTGCACTAACAGGTGCACTTGCTGGGCACGCTGTATAAATTGTGTGCAGCCTCAGTTACATATAGTATAAAGCCCTGTGTTCTGGCAGTGAAACAAGTTTTTCCCATCCTACTCCCGGAACAAAATAGAGTGGGGCTGAGCACTGCTCAACCATTCACAGAAAGCTTTGTATTCTATGTTGAATCCAAAGCTTCCCCTGATTGAATGAGGTGGAGATTGTGACATCATCTGCCCACCTATCTGCCTCAGCCAATCAGGAGAAACCTTGTACTTTACCATCCGGACAGTATTGTTTTATGCTGTTGACAGGAGCAAGCCAGAAAATTCAACTGTCTGCCTTGTTTTTTCACAAGGTGTGGATGAGTTACCCTGTTCATTTTTATGTTATCTACTTTATAGAAGTATGAATATGGGTAGGACTCCAACCCTTGACTGATCACCTTTGCAGGTGGTACCTCATTTTCTGCAAGGAGAGTTCTTGCCTCCTGCAGTGGGAATAGGGTGTATGAACTAGGGATGCACCAATACCATTTTCTTTACAGCGAGTACGAGTTTCGATACTTTTTTTTAGTACTCGCTCAAACCAATTACCGATACCTGTCAGCAACTATTTTGTTTACACTTCAGCTGTCAGCAATGGTACAAAGCAGTAAAAAGTTAATTAGAAATTAAATAAATTTATTTTTCTCTTTCCTTTATTGACCGGCACAGCTCTTGATCTTTGATCTTGATAACCATTGTTATACTGCCCCCCCACAGGAGTAGGACACTAAGCAGGAAAAAAGTCTGACTACGCCTATGGGCAGTCCCAGGGGGTATACTCCCTCTCTCTGCTATAGATACTCAGTTTTTTCTGCCTAGTCAGGAGTAAGTTCCTTGCTGGGATCTCTGCAATTTTTTCTTTTTAGATAGAAATGTTTCTCCTGTTTTTTTTCCTGTGAGATCTACAATCAACTGCTGGACTGGGCTACAGGCTGGATAATCTAGATCCAGTGGTCACCCCCAGTCTGGCCGGGGAGCGCACGCAGACCTCAGCTCTGTGCTAGGTAAGCCGCGACATAGCCCCAGAGGACAGGGGCTGGTCTGCAAGTAAGATGCCTCGAGAGGTCGCATACAACCAGGTCTTGGCCCGAGTCACAGTGTTCCTCCTGGCCGACAGCCCCCATTACAATGGAGAGGAGGTTCTGCCTGGAGCAGTGCTCATCTGGTTCCTGGTATGGTGAGTAGCTGCCCCCTCCCCCCCGGAGGGTTTTGGGGTGGATGTGGGCCCCCCTGTAGGATGATCGGACCTCTGGGTTCCCCTCCTTCCCATCAGGCACCCGCTTTATCTGTCTCCCCATGCTACCTCCTCCCTCCACTTATGCTGGGGCTGTGTGGGTGGCTTGGTCCATCTCCTGGGGTGGAGGCAGGGCGCTATGCTGGCGATGGGGCAGGGAGACCGGATGATGGGCTGTGCGGGGGGGGGGGGAGGCTGGGCCTGTCCTTGAGGCCTAGGGATCCCTACTGGGTCCCTGGGAGCCTCATGGTGCCATGTGGGGGCGCCATTTTTTTGTAGCCTGTGTGCTCAATGCACGACCGCCATGTTTGTATAGTCAGCCCCGTGGATGGCGATTTTGGCGGTAGGAGCCCCTCCTCATCTCCTGGTGCTGACTCCTGGATCTTTTCACTTACTGAATGCTGTGTGTGAAGTGCAGATTCCTAGTGGCAGTCCAGGTGGCTGCAGGTGCCTGTTTCTCCCTCTCTGCTGAGATTTGCTTGGTGCTTTGTGCCTGCCGACCGGGTGGTGCTGCCAGCATGGTGGGGGTTGTCCCTTTGCAGTGTTTTACACTTTCTGTGGGGTCCCCCTGGTGACTCATGGAGTCTTTGGAGCACATCTCCCCACCTGATCCCCTCTCTGAGGCTGCGGGGCATCCAAGTCCCAACTATTCATTGATGCTTTGTTGGTGGTCCAGGAGGATCTGGCTGACAGGAAGGAGGAGGCTGTGGGACGCAATATGTGCACTCCGGCTGGATCGGCCGGTATTCACCATTGTCCTAATGTCGCAAACTCTGACCGAGTGGGCTAAGCTTTTACGCCGTGACCTGAAGGAGAACAGCTCCCCCCTATCTTTGCTGAGCTGGTGGACTAGCTGGTCTAGGGGCTGCAGCTTATCTTTGATGCCTCTTTGGATGCAGCTCCCCTAGTGGCTCGGCTCTCTGTTTCGGCAGGGGTCCTTTGGCTTGTCTTTTGGCTCAAATGCTGGTCTGCGGGCCAGACTTCTAAAAAGGTCTTGACTGCTCTCCCCTTTCAAGGGAGAGAGATCACCTGTTTGAAGCTACCCTGGATGACATCATTAAAGGTCTCACATGGGGGAAGAGTACCTTTCTTCCGCAGTCTACTAAGGGCAAGGACCCTCGTCGTAGACGTAAGCCCTCCTCGGCTCATAAGAAGTTTTTTTTGTCCCTCAGGGTCGACTGACAAGGGCTTGAGCCTTTCAGGGCCTCCTCTGTAGGATCCAAACAAACCTGCTCTGGCAAGCCGAGAGCGGGCTTCTCCAGACCCGCGGACAAGGCTCCTTCAGCATGAAGGTGCACCCTCACCCGTTTCGGATCCGGCTACAAGATCGAGTTTTGCTCTTTTCCCCTGGCAAGGTTCTTTACTTCCAACTTGCGCCTGTCCCCAGACCACCTACAGAGTCTGTTTGGGGCACTACAAGACCTGTTACTTCAAGGAGTGATTGTCCCGGTTCCAACTTCGGAACGTTTTCAGGGTTTTTACTCTAACCTGTTTACAGGAAAGAAGGCAAGGTGCGTCTAATCCTGGACCTCAAGGCGCTGAACTGCTTTGTGCGGGTGCAGAAGTTCAGAATGGAGTCCATTCGCACAGTGGTGGCATCCCTGCATAAGGGGGATTTTCTTGCCTCTATTGACATCAAAGATGCTTACCTTCACATTCCAATATGTGCCGGTCAGCAGCGCTTCCTCTGCTTTGCCGTGGGAGAGGAGCATTATCAGTTTGTGGTTTTACCCTTTGGTCTCGCCTCTTATCTTCTGGTCTTCACAAAAGTGTTAGCCCTGGTGCTGGCATTATTATGACCTCCTTCTGAGAGCACTCTGGTGGAATACCTGGAACTCATAGAAACATAGAATGTGTCGGTAGATAAGAACCATTTGGCCCATCTAGTCTGCCCAATATATCTGAATCCCTAAGTCCCTGGCCCTATCTTATATGAAGGATAGCCTTATGCCTATCCCATGCATGCTTAAACTCCTTCACTGTATTTGCAGCTACCACTTCTGCAGGAAGGTTATTCCATGCATCCACTACTCTCTCAGTAAAGTAATACTTCCTCATATTACTTTTAAACCTTTGCCCCTCTAATTTAAAACTGTGTCCTCTTGTGGTAGTTTTTCTTCTTTTAAATATGCTCTCCTCCTTTACCGAGTTGGTTCCCTTTATGTATTTAAAAGTTTCTATCATATCCCCTCTGTCTCTTCTTTCTTCCAAGCTATACATGTTAAGGTCCTTTAACCTTTCCGGGTAAGTTTTTTCCTGCAATCCATGTACTAGTTTAGTAGCTCTTCTCTGAACTCTCTCTAGAGTATCTATATCCTTCTGGAGATATGGCCTCCAGTACTGCGCACAATACTCTAAGTGAGGTCTCACCAGTGTTCTGTACAGCGGCATAAGCACTTCTCTCTTTCTACTGCTTATACCTCTCCCTATACATCCAAGCATTCTGCTGGCATTTCTTGCTGCTCTATTACATTGTCTTCCCACCTTTAAGTCTTCTGAAATAATTACTCCTAAATCCCTTTCCTCAGATACTGAGGTCAGGACTGTGTCAAATATTCTATATTCTGCCCTTGGGTTTTTACGCCCCAGGTGCATTATCTTGCACTTATCCACATTAAATTTCAGTTGCCAGAGTTCTGACCATTCTTCTAGTTTTCCTAAATCCTTTTCCATTTGGCGTTTCCCTCCAGGAACATCAACCCTGTTACATATCTTGTGTCATCAGCAAAAAGACAAACCTTACCATCGAGGCCTTTTGTAATATCACTTATGAAGATATTAAACAAAATTGGTCCCAGTACAGATCCCTGAGGTACCCCACTGGTAACATGACCTTGTTCTGAATGTTCTCCATTGACTACAACCCTCTGTTGTCTCACCATCATACGAACTCTGAGGGAGTTCGGCTGGATTCAGAATTTTCAGAATTCTGCTCTGGTTCTGTCCACAATGCTGGACTATCTGGGTTTGACTCTGCACTTGGCCTTAGCCAGAGTGCTCCTTCCTCTGGACAAACTCCATATATTGCAGGCTGCAGTTCATCTCCTGCTGTCCAGCAGATGGTCATCCCTCCGGACTTGCATGCGGGTGTTGGGCCTGATGGTGTCTACCTTCGAGGCGGTTCCCTTTACACAGTTCCATACGAGGTCCCAACAAAGGGAGATTCTGGCCGAATGGGACAAGACTCTGTAGTCTCTAGACAATCAGATCCGGGTGAACTGGGCAAAGAGGGAGTCCCTGATATGGTGGCTTCGTTCTCCGGCGCTTTGGCTGGGTAAATCCTTCATCCCCTTGTATTAGTCACCACAGATGCCAGCCTGTCCAGCTGGGGAGGCGTCCTCTGCAAAAATTCTGCTCAGGGGCTCTGGACACTGGAAGAGTCCAGACTACCAATCAGACTGTGTCTGGACCATTGGACGGATCTTCTTCAGAGATGTCCAGTGCCCATTCAATCGGACAATTACACGGCCGTGGCTTATATCAATCACCAACGGGGCACAAGAAGTGTCCTGGTGGCTCTGGAGGTAGCCAGCATTCTACAGTGGGTAGAACGGTTCGTTTTAGCCTTCTCCGCACAATCATGGAGTGGAAAACTGGCAGGGGGATTATCTCAGTCGGCAGGCGTTGGACCAAGGGGAGTGGTCTCTTCCTCCAGAGGTGTTTGGTCAGTTGTGTCTCAGTTGTGGGCATCCCCGAGGTGATTTTGTTGGCTTCTCGGCTCAACAGAAAGGTGCAAAGGTATAGAGATTTGTTGCTCAGTCACTGGATCTTCTGGTGGACACCTCAGATGCGTTAATGGCCCCGTGGGGTCAGTATCGTCTGATTTACGCCTTCCCTCCTCTCCAGCTTCTGCCAAGACTTCTACACAGGATCGAAGCAGTAGGTATTCCAGTCATTCTTAGTGGCTCCAGACTGGCCTCGACGGGCTTGGTACGCTGATCTGGTGCAGCTGGTCGCTGACATTCCTTGGAAGCTTCCTCTCAGAGAGGATCTGCTGTCCCAAGGGCCAATCTTCCATCCTGCTTTACAGTCGCTGGCTTTGACGGCTTGGCTGTTGAATGCCAGGTGCTGATGGATAGAGGTTTGTCTGAGTCAGGGATTCCAATGTTAAAAGTTAGTAAATCTACTGCTAGGAAGATCTACCATCGTACGTGGAAGTCGTATATTGCGTGGTGTGAGCCTCTTGGGGTTCATCTTCATTTTTTCTCGGTGGCTCAGATCTTGACCTTCCTTCAATGGAGGATTGAGCAGAAATTGTCCTTGAGTACTATCAAGGATCAGGTGTCGGCCTTAGTGGTCTTCTTTCAACGGGCTTTGGCCACATACTCCCTGGTGCGTACCTTTCTTCAGGGAGTTAGTCACTTGGCCCATCCAGTGCGGTCTCCGTTGTCACCTTGGGACCTCAATTTAGTGCTCTCAGTCCTCCAGAAGCCTCCTTTTGAGAATCTTCAGCAGATTCCCCTGCTTACACTGTCCTACAAGGTGGCCTTCTTGGTGGCTATCACCTCTGTGTGCAGGGTGTCGTAATTGGCGGCGTTATCCTGTCATTCACCCCACTTGGTGGTTCACAGAGATTAGTTGGTTCTTCGTCCCTGTCTGTCGTTCCTTCCAAAGGTGGTGGTAATAGGGAGACAGTGCTCAAATTATTAATAAAATATGTGAATCAATTCAATCACTCCAGGTGGGTAAATTATATTAAATAATATAGGATGAGTAAGACAGAATTATTTGTTAGACATGCCTAAAAACACAATCTGGTGAACCAATAGGTTGCCCCTAAGGTTCTCAACTCATAAGTGACTGTGCTTATGACAATAAATTATGATATATATGCAGTCCTTATAACTTTAAAGGTGCTGGTGCAAAAGTGCAGCAAACAGTTCTGGGTGATTGTTTCTAAAGTGCTTAGTGCTCAGTGGAAATGTATGTCCACATGCAAGATGATGGAAGGGAATCCGTCACCGAGTGTTCAGCCCACTTACCAGAGGACCCCTTGGGGTCTAGCGTGGGTTAATGGTCTCTTTAATATGGTTCCCAGTGTTCCTTGAGCTGGTTCTATAGGAACTGTATCTTCCCGCTGGAATGTGTCCAGGGATCTGTTCCACTGCCTTGGAAAGGGCTGAATAGGGTTCCACTGTGTTTCCCGTTTAAGGATGTGGTGGTCTCAAGGAGCAATAAAAGAAGTAGGGAGACTCAAGGTGTAGTATGTATAAGTGATTTTTTTAATAAACAAAGTAGTCGCTTACATTTCAATGCGATATATACAGCTGAATCGTGGAACGGCACGGGAGCGGGTTTGCATTCCGGCTGCGTTCTAGAAGCCGGAAGTGACGTAGGGCGTAGCACGGGATCCGACGCGTTCCGTCATCAAGCGTATGACGTCATCGGGGATCACTTCCAAAGGTTGTCTCTGATTTTCATTTGAATGAAGACATTGTGTTGCCTTCCCTGTGTCCCAGGCCAAAACATCTGAAGGAAATTCCCTTGGATGTGGTCCTGGGCGATTAGGGCGTACCTGGCAGCTATGGAGTTTTTTAGGAAATCAAACTCACTATTTCTGCTTACGGATTGGCCTCGGAAAGGGTTGTATACTTCCTCTGCGACCATTTCCAGATGGATCTCACAGACGGTGATTCAGGCCTATTCCATCAAGAGTCAGGTTCCTCCTTTCCCTGTCAAGGCGCACTCTACTCGGGCGCTCTGTACCTCCTGGGACTTCCATCATCAGGCGTCAGTGACACAGGTTTGCAAGGCGGCCACTTGGTCGTTGGTGCACACTTTCGCAAAGTTCTATAAAATGGATGTGTTGGCATCTGAGAATGCTTCCTTTGGCCGCAAGGTTTTACAGGCTGCTGTTTAGAGGACCTGGTCCTCTTTGCGGGTGTATTGTTATTTTCAGGTGAGCTCCAGTTGTTTTGGTTGAGCTCCTGTTTACCTGGTTGGCTATAGTTAGCCTTGGGACTTTCTTTTTCACTGTTCCCATCCCTCATATTTAACACTGCTTTGGGACATCCCAATGGTTAAGAAGATCAGGAGCTGTGTCCGTCAATGAACGAAAGAGAAAACCGGATTTTTTACTTACTGTAAAATTAATTTCTCTGACTTCATTGACCTTATACAGCATCCACCCCTCTGTGGAGTTGAAATTTTCTTCTGACACTGCTTGTAACAAAACTGAGTTCCTAAAGCAAAGATAGGGAGTATACCCCCTGGCACTGTCCATAGGCATAGTCAAACTTTTTTTCTGCCTAATCTCCTACTCCTGTAGGGGGCAGTATAACCCAATGGTTAAGAAGATCAGGAGCTGTCAGAGAAATGGATTTTACGGTAAGTCAAAAATCCAATTTTTTTATATTTTGCATTTTTTTCAATATAAAACGTGTAAATATTAACGAACAAAGCAAACAAATACAAAAAAGTATTAATTATTAATAGTTTTGTTTATAAAATAGAAGTGAGCAAAAAATAAAATAAATCAGAAGGAAATAATTAAATAGAGAAGGAAGAATAAGGAGTTATTAAGGGTAGATTAGAGCAAATTAAGGGTTAAGGGGGGTTAAACAAAGAAATATTTAATTAACCAGTTACAGACCGCCCGCCGCAGTTATACTGCGGAAGGCAGCCCCTTCTGCGCGAACCATCGTAGGTGTACGTCGGTCTAACGCCTGGTGCGGGGGGGGGTCAGCGCAGTCCCTGGCGGCACGCTCCCACCCCCACTCGGCAGCGGGGATCTGCTGAGGGAGAAGTACGGGCAGCTGTTGTAAACACAGCTGACCGTTCTTTTCTCTGAAATGATCATAGAGCCCCTGTGATCCTTCTATATAGGATCACAGGTCTCTATGGTCATTTCAAAAGCCCAACCCCCCACAGTTAGTAAACACGCCCCTAGGCTTACATTTAATCCCTTGATCACCAACTAGGTTAACCCCTTCCCTGCCAATGTTATTATTACAGTAACAGTGCATATTTTTAGCACTTTAGATGTCACTGGTCCCCCCAAAAGTGTAAAAAAGGCCAGTTAGGGCTCCGATCTGTCCGCCACAATGTTGTAGTCCCGCTAAAAATTGCAGATTTTAAAAAAAAATAAATAAAAATTACATACATCTTTTCCTAGTTTTAATAAAAATCGCACAGGTGATCAAATACCACCAAAAAAAACCTCTATTTGTGGGGAAAAAAGGACATCAATTTTATTCCAGTACAGCATCGCACGACTGCGCAATTGTCAGTTAAAATAATGCAGTGCCGAATCGCAAAAAATGGTCTTGTCATTAAAGGGGCAAATCCTTCCTGTCCAGAACTAGTTAAAAGAAAAAAAAAAAACACAATTTTGTTTACTAAACAGGTTGATTAAAATTGACTTCATCTGTAGATCAAAGGTCATTCCTTTAACCACTTGCCAACCAGCCGCCGCCTATATAAGGCGGCAAGTTTCCGCGAATTGCCGTACCTGTATGGCGGTTCGCGGGAGCAATCCTGGGGGCCAGCGGGGAAGCTGAGGCGTGGGGCCTGCGGCCGCGATTACCGCTGGGCACCCGCGATCGCTCCCTGTGGCTCCACAGTGCTCATTAGGCCACAGCCGATTGTACAAAATGAAATGGTCTGGAGTAAGTCACTTATAGCACATTACATGGGGTAGGGTTGTCCAGAATACATAACAGCACAGTGTACAAAGTGGGGTGACAAAAAGTATGTCATGTGGAGCCCGGTAACATACAGGGCCAGAATGGGCACAGTTATACTAAACATGGAGTTTATCTGGTCTGCACCAAAAATCGATCTGACCATGTAGCTATGAGTGGAGCTACCAATTACTTTCACTTCCAGGGTTCCCCTTATCTATAACTATGAGGCAAGGAAACAAAATGGCTCTAATGCCTATACTTTCCATAAGGCGGTTCCAAATGTCATCAGAAAAAAGCATCAAGATCCACCAGGCTGGGGATATGATCAGTGAAAAAGCTTGGAGTATTGAAAAGATGATTAGAAACTACCTAAGCATACGAGGACAAAGCCAACATCTGAGGGGCTAGCAGCTCCAGGTTTTCACAGACAGAGTATAAAAGGAAAGAATGCAGAGGTAGTACCCATCATGGATGAGGAGCTTTGTACTTTGGCAGATCAGGTATGATTGTGACTATTGTTGCATGCTGGTGCCAGGTTTTGACCCCCAGGTTCAGCCTGATCACTGTGAAGAAACAAAGCCATGCAAGCAGATACTGAAGCAGAGCTGGAGTACTGGCAAAGCCAAGGTGGACAACAACAGAGAGCAGACACTCACCTGTCCAGAGAGCTGAGGGTGGTACATGGGAAATGAGTCTAACAAAGAAACAGATAGGAGGTAGGTGCATAGGAGTCACAGAATGTAAGGAACCTGACACACAGGAGTTACAAGGCTTGCAGGAGAAAGTAAAGTTAAAGGAGGTCAGGAACTAAGAACACAGTCTGGAAGTAGGAACTCTATGAAGACGGTCCTAGGGCTAGGTATAATCTATTGTTAATATCATGTGTCAAACGCAAGGTCTACAGGCCACCATTTCATGTGGCCCTCAGACATCTCCTGCAGCTGCGGAACCCCCTTTGTCTTCACCCCACCTTGCCTTAGCAGTTGGCAGCAGAGAGGAGGACAGAACTCCTCTGATAGATCCTGCACTTCTCCGTGCAGCCATGTAGGGGTTTGTCTTTGCCCCCCTGTCTCAGCCTTCAGCAGCACAGAGGAGGACAGAGCTCCTACAAATCCTGCTCCTCCCTGCATAGCCACAGCACCTGTTATCTAGCATTCAGTAGATTCTGGCTCCAGCCCCCCTCAGGTCCTCCTCCAGACCCTGCACTTTCTAAATCCCAGCTCCGCTAAGCAGCATCTTCCCGGCAGCAGCGCATGACTCTTGACTTCTGATGGTGTGGGGGGGGGGATCTTGACATCTAATGTAAGGGGTTGGGGTACTCTGGACATTTATTCTTACAGATAAAACTGGCCCTTTGAGGGCAACCATAATGCTCATGCAGCCCGCAATGAAATTGGTCTGGCTTAGACAATGATAGCTGATCTGAGCATGACTGCAATAATGAGGAAGATTGGCAAGCTGGGCAGGAGGTGGCAATGCAGAAAGGTATACTATTCAGTAGGTGTGGCAGGCAATGACCATAGTGACCAATAGTGTGCAGCACCAAAGCAAGAACAGAGCAGATGATTGCAGAAGCACAGGTACCAGCAACACCACAGCAGCAAGGTAAGGACAATATATACATTATTGTGACCCCCCATTCCCATCATCCATATTGTATAAATTTGGAAAAATAAAAAATACATTCAGACTATACAGGCCAGAGAAGGAGTGAGAAGTTTTTCTATAAAATCATAGAATTTTATTGTATAACAAACATTAAAAAAAGCTCATACAAAATGTGTGTATCTTGATAATTAAAAACAATTGTAAAGCAGTGCTTATAGAATTCACTTTATGTGTTCAAACACCGAGATGTTAATATGCTTTGCAAGTTTTAATGCTGAATAAAGAGGTCTTCATGTGCCGACAAGTGATCATGCATATAGATATTATGTAAATGTTATTGTTTTTTTCTTAGATAATTGCTGTATTGTTTTTATGAGCCCTGAAGAAGCTGATGCTGGCGAAACGCGTCGGCCTCTTTCATCAGCAAAAAAACTTGCAAAATATATTAACATCTCTGTGTATGAATACATAAAGTGAATTCCATGCAATTGTTTACAATTGTTTTTGACTATCAAGATTCACACATTTTGTATGAGCTTTTTTAATGTCTGTTTTGCAATAAAATTCTATGATTTCATAGATAATCTTCCCACTCCTAGTCTGGCCTGTGCAGTCTGAATCTCTTTTTTCTTTTTCCAAGGCAAGAACAAACTGAAAGCTTGTGGAACCATAGGTGACAGATTGTCTCTGCAGCTGATCTGTGACGAAGCTAACAATGTCTAAGTCTCACAATCAGGTTCCCCATAGTGTGTTCTGTAGTTGCTAATGAATGGCACCCCCCATAAAATACCAACTTAATGGTTGTCTGCATACAATATGTGCAAATTATTTATTAGACATGAGATAGACACATAAAGTGTTACTAAACCCACAACAGTAAAATTAGTCTATATTTGCAGTAAAGCATGCTTGTTATACTCACTGTGGGACCTAAGAGGTTAATCCTTAGCATTGTGTAAAAAGACTGTTTCATCCTGTCTTCTCTGATTCTCCCATTCTCCCCAATCCATATCTTGATAGTACAAAGCCTTGGGGGCACTCTGCACATGCTCAGTTTGGTGTGTGTTGCTAGAGAGTTTTTTATTTTTTCTTGGGAGGGTGCATGTGATCAGCACAGGGCCAATCAGCACTGTCCAGACAGAGGGTCAGGGGTCCTGCAGCCTCATAGGACAATCAGAGTAGAATAGAAACTCCTCCTACAAGCTTTAAATTATCTATCAGCTGGTGGTAGTTGCAGGGCTCTAATGAGAAAAGCTGCTGGGCCTGCATCCCTTTAGATGTGTTCCTTTTGGGAGTATCTCACCAAAAATGACATTTTTGTTGCAGGGGATGCCAGAAATCTGACTTGTATCTTAGTGCAGACTTCTGGGAAAATCAGTGAGCCAATCACACAAGCAGAAAATGTTTCTGGGGTGTGGTCAGTATACATTCTGTGTACAGAACAGCTCCAGGTAGCCATATTGCATTGCACTTTCAGAAAATTACAACAGCTGCAGATTGAAAAGGAAAGGTCATTTCTAATATTCAATTACAATTATTTTCTTTATTTGCTGATTTTTTTTCCCCACGAAAGTGGAGTTACCCTTCAAAGCAAACTAGTACTTAGTCCATGCAGGGCAGATCAATGTTCTTCTCGAATGCCCCCTTCCCCAACAGTACAACCTTCCCTTTATCACCCCTGCTCTGTTCAGCCACGGGCAGTGAGGAAGGAAAGTCCTGTTTAAAGCAGTATTAAAGCCAAGACAAAAATGTATTACATTGCAGCTTACCCATTACTCTCAACTTTTGAACTTGAGAATGAAGGACAAGTTAGGGAGAAATTGGGTGTAACCAAACTTGGTAGTGGGAGGGGCTTAAGGGCAGTGGTTAAACAAAACCTGGGCTTCCTTGTACCTATAAAATATTCTTTGATTGCTGTGCCACAAGCTGGAGTGTCAGGGAAACATATAAACCTCAACACAATCATTTAGAAAAATGCTTCCAATACACCTGGTTTTGTATACACTGAAATTAGACAGAGAGTTTATAGAGCAGTGATAGCGAACCTACGGCATGCTTTCCATAGCTGACATGCAGAGCCCTCTCTGTGGGCACCCAAGAGCCACTGCCACTGCCTGCACGGATCGCCGCCCACTCTGATTCCTCCTGCCTCCCCATTGGCTGAAGCCGGGGACCAATAAAGAGCCAGGACAAGTGCACAATGGGACATGTAGTCCCGGAAGTCTATGGCTCAATTTTAATCAAAAAAGAAAAACTACAGCCCCAGCATGCCCTGAGAAAATAGGAGGAGGGACAGCTTGGAGCCAGAGAAAAAAATGGGCTGAGAGAGAAGGGAGAGCAAGGGTGAGAGGAGTGTGGAGACAAGCAGGGCCACTAATAGGGGGGGGGACCCCCAGTCCTCCTGTAGGGGGCCTGGGCACACAGGGGGGCCCCAACAGCATGGGGATTTGGTGCGGTCATTCGGAGGGGCAATTACAGAAGGAAGCCCTGTGCGACTCTCTGCAGCAGCTAAAAGCCAGTTTCTCCCCCTCCTGCTAGCTTTGAGCTGCTGCCGTGACAGACACATCATTCCTGTAATTGCTTCTCCGGAACTGATCCCCCTCCCTGTTCTGCCTGCTTCTGATCCCCCCCCCACTACTTGTATGCCCCCCTTTCACTGTGCACAGAATTTTTGATATAGTGGAAGCTTTTATTGGAATATTGATTGATTTGACTGCGATTCACTATTTATATTTTTATAGAGATTTATATTTATATATCTTTGTCACTTCATGCATAGGAGCACTTTAGAGAAGCACCTAGGTGAAGCACTTATTAATTAGCCATTTACACAAGTGGTTGTAGGTGTGGTAAAACCATGGTTCAACCCCAAGGTTTTACCACTTTGCCAAATGCTCCCCCTTTAGCTGCAGAGGCAGCAGTGGGAATGATGAATTGGTGGGCACTACTGCCATCTGACCACAACCCATTTATATTAATGTGGACACTCTGCAAAGCATTACTCTTTCAAATCATACCACACCAAACCGCATAACACTGTAGTACCATGTGGTTTGGTGGCCACAAACATGCTGCCATTAACAATTAATGGCACCCACATGCATCTCACAAGGACAGCATGGTTGTATGCAGTGCAGGAAATGCAAATGGAATGCCCCTTTCCTGCACTGTGTTCCAGTTTGAGTCAACCCATAGGGAGAGAGAGAGAGAGGGAAGGATCACTATGGTACCTGGAAGAAAGGAAGGAGGGGTCACTATAGTACATGGAAGAAAGGAAGGAAGGATCACTATGATACATGGAAGGGAGAAAGGATTACTATGGTACATGGAAGACAGGAAGGATCACCTGGACACATGGAAGGCAGGAAGGATCGCTATGACATATGGAAGGCAGGAAGGAAGGATCACTATGGCACATGGAAGGCAGGAAATAAGGATTACTATGACACCTGGAAGGCAGGAAGAATCACCATGGCACACGGAAGGCAGTAGAGAAGGATCACAATGGCATAGGGAAAGCAGGATGGAAGGAATACTATGACACATGGAAGGCAGGAAGGATCACTACGGCATATGGAAGGCTGGAAGGATAGCTATGACACTTGGAAGGCAGGAAGGGTCACTATGAAACCTGGAAGGCAGGAAGAATCAATATGGCACATGAAGGCAGGGAAGCTATGGGACATGGAAGGCAGGAACGCAAAGGCACATGGACGAAGGAACACTATGGGACATGGAAGGATAGAGAGAAGGGAGAGCTCACTCACCCCAGACTCAGGCAGACATCAGGATCACTGGCTGTTGTAAAATCTCCCACCCACACAACCCCTTCCCAGCACAGATTGGTTGCATGCTGGTGGTTGTGGGAAGGCACAGGGGGACATAGACACAGTCCCAAACACGAACACAATGCCTCCTGTACCCAGGAAAATGGCCTCTTCCAGATGGGTATATTAATGCCTCCAATGGACTTGAAAGCTGATAGCCACGGTCTTGCTGCCCTCAAAGACTTGGGGAAGTCTATAACACTGTAACCATACAAAAACACACAGAGCACTAATGCATTATCCTGAGACAAATAATTTATTGTACTAAAAACATGGTAAGTATTAAACTCACAAAAATTGCAATTGAAAAAAGTGCATCACAAATCCCAGCTTCCAAATCCCAGCATCCAAATAGCATCAGCGTATACAACAGAAACTGAAGACCCCATAGGCTTACGCGTTTCCAGGATTTCCTCTTCCTCAGAGCCACCAGGGGGATATAGGGAGGAAGTAAAGCTGACCTAGCCCACCTCCTCCTCCCTCCTTGTACATCCTGTTTAGCAGGCAGGGGTGAGTGGGTGGGGGACTGTGCTGCTGTGCACTGAGAGCCTCAGCCTGACAGCTGCTTCATGGCCCAGCAGCTCGCCGCTCACCAGACAGGGGAATTAGGGGAGTCCAGTACTAAAACTTGCTCCAGTAATGGGCTTCACCACATTCGCGGGACACCAAGATTTGCTTGAAATTCCGAAATGGTCACAGCAAATCAGGGACAGTTGGGAGGTATGTGCTTACCACTTCTTAGATGTGGTGACTGCGTTAGTTTTCTGTTTCCAGGACTATTTCCTTTATTTTTATCTGGTGATTCAGACATTAGGCCTGTTATTTGTCCACTTCCTTTAACAGACCAAGCTGTCCAGACAAAGTAGCAGTTATAGGGTTGAGATTTACATTTACAACTGACAGGGGTGCTTACAATGGTCAAATTTTATTCATTTATGTAAAACCTTTATCCATAAAGGAAAAAAACTGTTTAAGCTGAACTCCAGCTAACACTTTATAGGCAGTTACAGCAAAGCGGAGTTCCACCCAAAAGGGAAAGTTACACATTAAGGCCTCCCCCCACAAGGGTTGAATGGAAAAAACTGACAGATCGACAGATCCAGAGAAGCCGCTGTACTAATCTTGCAATGTTAGTACAGCGATCTCCACTGCTGTGCTATTGTGTTCTGACAAGGGGCACGGGGCCCCAATAACACTCCGATTAGCGCTCCCAGCCATTGGCAGACTTTTTTCGTTCATGCCCCATCGACAAGAGCTGGCCGAATGTCGGCTGGTTTCTATTGAACCGGCCAATGCTGCCCAACATTGAGTCCGCGAGTACTAGGCTTTAGACAACACACCTGCACTGCAAAACATTAATGTGTGTCACATTCCAGCAAAAAAGGCTGGATGAGATTTTGGCTCCGCATTTAATGTGAATGGGCTGACTTGACCCAATGCATGTTAACTGCATCATGAAAACATGAAGGAAGATAAAGCAAAGAGCTGAGACCTCCCTTGGACCATTTCACTGCTTCACTTTTAAACTTTGGGAATTAATTGATCCACAATGCCTGCAGCTACAGAGGTCATTAAAGGCTTGCCTTCAGGCTAACATCATACCTCTGCATTGCATTAATGTGCACATTACTGCAGCATGCAATACAAGACCATACACGTGTTTCACAATCGCGTCTTTTTTTGTTCATGCTGGTATGTTGGCAGCTTATTCAAAATTATTGGGCTGCCTTAACACAAAGCACATTAATGCACATGTAGAAGTGCATCAGTGTCTGGTAAAGGAGTACATAACACATAGAGAACAGGTTCAGAAATACAGTATGTAATGTACATTAGGGGTCTGGAGTACAATATGTAAAGAGTGCAGGAGTTGTGTAACACACAATGTAGGGGCAGAAGAGTGCAAAATGCCTCCCCCACCCCCCACAAGTAATACGCTCCCCCACTTTACACGTTCAGCAAAAATCTCCCACTCCCCGACCAAAAAAAAAACAAAAAACAGCACTAATCTGCATGTTCACCCTATTGGCCTGGTCAATAGATAATATCAGCCTGTAATGGAGCTTTTCGTATATTTTTTCTCGGAGGCTTTTCTCTCTTTTTGTCCCCCGTTTTTTTTTTTTTGTATAGATGTGCTATGACTATTTCGGATGTTGCATTTATGCATATATCAAATATTGAAACTTAATGTTTTGAATAGGGTTGTGCTCTGGCGCTAGGTCTCTTGTCAGGAGGAGTCTACTGTTTGTTGACTGCTCCCATAATGGACTCTGGGAACCTTGAGGTACTGTTGTTCCTGGACCTTTTTGGGGCCCGTTACCCTGTGATTTGTCCCAAGAACTGGATGCATTTAAGTGGCTGTGGTCCGTACCTGGCGTCAGGACATTTCCCCTTGTTAGAGATCCCTTACGGATAACTTCTTTTTCCAGTTATAATGTTGCAGTTAAGTAAGTTTGGAAGTCCATGGTTAGCTAGTTAGTGGACTATATGATTGTTGTCACCTCCAGAGAAAAGAGACTTCCTGTCTGAGCTACAATGAGAGGACCGTACACCGGTTATCAGTTGGCCTTCCCTGTTGGGCTCGTATGGTGTTGCCAATGACTGGGAGCTCCTCTCCCGGAAGTGCCTTACCTCTTCCCAACGGCAGTTAATCTCCATTTGGAGTTAATGGTCATAAGTTCTTTCCTCTTACCACCCTCCCTCACTCCTTTATCTGTTCTCTTTAACCAACGTTTTTCTTCTATAGCTCTATACATCTTCTTCCCATTTCCCTCCTGTCTTCTTCTACAGGACCCAGAGATTAAGGCAGACGTTTTCCAATGGGTTAAAAAGGAAAAAGGGAAAATGTTATCAAATCTACTAACCAAATTACATGAACTTGAGTCACATCATAAGTCCTTCCCTGACCAACTTACAGAAGCTGAGCTTAAACGGTTTCGGGAGCAGATTAAAGACCACTCTTTGTTTCAGGCCAAAAGTAAGCTATTGAGGATACGTAGATCATTCTACGAATTTGGGGATAAGTGTAGTAGATCATTGGCGAACGCGATATGAATCTGACACAATTGATCATATATATTTTGGCTCTTTCCACTCTCGCAGGCATCAAAACACATTAAAGATGGCTGAGACCTTTAGGGACTTTTACGCTTCACTCTACAATCTACATTCTCCCTCCACGTTGGATGCTACCTTAGACAGGGCTAGGAGGATCGATGACTACATTGAAGCTGCTCAGTTGCCTTTACTTACAGAGGAGGAGATTGAGATGCTCTCGGATCCAATCACTGTCTAGGAGTTGGCGAGCGCTATAGCTGGTTCCCCAGCAAGTAAGGCACCTGGACCTGACAGCTTCACAATCCCTTATTATAAGGCCTTTCACAACCAATAAGCGTCTCATTTACCACTGCTTTTAACACTCTTCTAGAGGGCCATACCATGCCTCTTGACCTTCTAGGTGAAAATATCACAGGCATCCCAAAACCAGGTAAGGATCCCCTTCTCTGTTCCAGCTATAGACCTACATCCCTTCTTATTTGCAATCTAAAATCTAAAATTGTTCACAAAGATCTTGGCTGAGAGACTTTTTACAGCGCATTGTGCCTTTGGAACAAGTAGGCTTTATTAGTAAGGGAGAAGCACGGGATAACACAATTAGAACTATCAATGTCATCGCTAGAGCCAAGCATCTTAACCTACCACTTATCCTATTGTCAACCGACGCTGAAAAAGCATTCGATAGAGTGAATTGGTCTTTCCTGCATGCTACATTAAGACACATATGAATGCCTGGCCCTGTCCTATGTTGGATTTCAGCCATGTACTTAACCCCCTCAGCAACAGTTAAAATAAATGGAGTTTCCTCCAAATCCTTCAAGATAGAAATGGCACAAGGCAAGGATGCCCCCTCTCCCCGCTCCTTTTTGTTCTTTCATTAGAGCCTTTACTGCAACATATCCGGAATAACCCAGATATCACCGGATTGGAAACCAGCATATATCATCATAAAGTGGCAGCTTATGCAGATGATCTGTTGTTCTACCTATCGAATCCTCTTATCTCCCTACCAGTCTTTATGTCTGAAATCCAGGCATATGGGAACTTAGCAGACTTTAAAGTCAACTTACAAAAATCGGAGGCACTAAATGTTAATTTTCCTACCCAACTTAGTGCGCATTTCCCGATTCGATGGGCCCCTCATAATATTCAGTATTTAGGGACTAGAATACCATCTAATATTAACCTTATTTTTCAATATAATTTTCAACTATTACTGGCTACCCTTTCATCTGACCTAGAGAAATGGAAAACTCTGGCAGTTTCTTGGTTTGGAAGATGTAACATTTTAAAAATGAATGTGATGCCCCGTCTTCTTTACCTGCAACAAGCATTACCAGTTCAACTCCCTCGAGAGTTCTTTTGCAAACTTCACACAGCTATTATCAGGTATGTCTAGCAAGGGAAACCTTCTCATCTTAAGCAATCACTTTTGCAACGACCCAGACTTGGAGGTGGCGTCAGTCTTCCTGACCCTGCATTAAACTGCACAGCGGCACATATGACCAGAGTGATTGACTGGTGCAGACATGCCTCTCATAAGCTATGGGTTTCGTTGGAACAGTAATCAGTAGTAGCCCCCTTGGCCGGCCTTCCCTGGGCGGGAATCCCATACTCTGAGTTGGTCGCCCCCACTTCCTAACTGAAGCCACCCTGACTGAATTATCTAGATCTTTTAGGGTAGCAGAGACTGCCAGCTTCCCCTCCCTGCTAACACCCATCATTGTCCACTCATACTTTGCTCCAGGACCCTCTGACAGAGCCTTTCAGCTTCAGGCTGATGGGAATGTTGTCAGGGCTTATTCTTTTCTTAGAGAATCTGGCTGGGTCAGGCCTTCAGAGCTTTAAAGCTCATTCAATCCTTCCGCTCTGAGGCAGTGGAAATTGTTACAATTATCATACTTCCTCAGATCTCTTCCAGATCATTCCAAATTTCGAAGACAACCAACGTCATTTGTGTGGGAGAAGGACTGGTTTGTAAATCCCTATCCGTTTCCTATACCATTTTACTCGCCAATAATCAACATATCTGCTCAAATGGGAAAGAGACCTGAATACCACATTCTCAGAAGATTAAAAGAATTGGATATTCTTCTTTGCACATAAATCTTCCCTTTGCAGTAAATATCAAGAGACCTCTTATAAAATCTTGACACGTTAGTATCCTACTCCGACAATCCTAGCGTCCATTTTTCCAGGAACCAACCCTCTTTGTTGGCATTGTGGTACCCAAAATGGCACACTTATCCACATCTTCTGGGAATGTCCCAGGATTCGCCCTTTTTGGAAGCAGGTCTTGCAAATTGTGCATAAACTTACAGATAACTCTCAAATGTCCCCATCGGAGTGCCTCCTTACATCAGTGTCCCCATCGGAGTGCCTCCTTACATCAGTGTCCCCATCGGAGTGCCTCCGTACATCAGTGTCCCCATCGGAGTGCTCCCTTACATCAGTGTCCCCATTGGAGTGCCTCCTTACATCACTGTCCCCATCGGAGTGCCTCCTTACATCGGTGTCCCCATTGGAGTGCCTCCGTACATCAGTGTCCCCATCGGAGTGCCTCCTTACATCAGTGTCCCCATCGGAGTGCCTCCGTACATCAGTGTCCCCATCGGAGTGCTCCCTTACAACAGTGTCCCCATCGGAGTGCCTCCTTACATCAGTGTCCCCACCAGAGTGCCTCCTTACATCAGTGTCCCCATCGGAGTGCCTCCGTACATCAGTGTCCCCATCGGAGTGCTCCCTTACATCAGTGTCCCCATCAGAGGGCCTCCTTACATCAGTGTCCCCATCGGAGTGCCTTCTTACATCAGTGTCCCCATCGGAGTGCCTCCTTACATCAGTGTCCCCATCGGAGTGCCTCCGTACATCAGTGTCCCCATCGGAGTGCTCCCTTACATCAGTGTCCCCATCGGAGTGCCTCCTTACATCAGTGTCTACATCAGAGTGCCTCCTTACATCAGTGTCCCCATCGGAGTGCCTCCATACATCAGTGTCCCCATCGGAGTGCTCCCTTACATCAGTGTCCCCATCGGAGTGCTCCCTTACATCAGTGTCCCCATCGGAGTGCCTCCTTACATCAGTGTCCCCATCAGAGTGCCTCCGTACATCAGTGTCCCCATCGGAGTGCTCCCTTACTTTAGTGTCCCCGTCGGAGTGCTCCCTTACATCAGTGTCCCCATCGGAGTGCCTGCTTACATCAGTGTCCCCATCGGAGTGCCTCCTTATATCAGTGTCCCCATCGGAGTGCCTCCTAACATCAGTGTCCCCATCGGAGTGCTCCCTTACATCAGTGTCCCCATCGGAGTGCTCCCTTACATCAGTGTCCCCATCGGAGTGCCTGCTTACATCAGTGTCCCCATTGGAGTGCTCCCTTACATCAGTGTCCCCATCAGAGTGCCTCCTAACATCAGTGTCTCCATCGGAGTGCTTACATCAGTGTCCCGATCGGAGTGCTCCCTTTGGTCAGAGGTCCCCTTTAATGTGTCCCGATAAGAGCTGTGTTTGTGTTCTCTATCAGACAATATTCCCACCATTTCTCACATAAGAATACACTGCACTGTAATCCAATCTGTCCCGATAGATGTGCAGAGAGCGAGGCAGAATCTGACAATAGATTCTCTCCCCTCCTCCGCTCTCTATCTACCGTCAGATAGTGCATCCGACAAACTGCGCATGTTAGTGTCGTAGATCGCGATGATTCTTCCCGCAGCCTTCCGTCGAAGAGTGCATCCGACCCAATTACATCAGATTCCCCACAGTCCCCGCTACCTTCTTTGATCACGGTCCCCATCCTGCCCCTTATATCAAGGTCCCCAGAGTCCTCCCCTCTTTACACCAAGGTTCCTCCCCCTTACATCAGGCTCCCCAGAGCCACCACTTTTACATCAGGGTTCCCCCTTTAGGTCAGGGTGCCCATAGTCACCCCTCTTTACATCAGGGGCCCCATAGTAACCACTCCCCTTATAACAGGGTCCCAGGAGTATCCCCCCTCATTACATCAGAGCTCCCAAAGCCACCCCCTTACATCAGGGTTCCTAGAGCCACTCCCCCTTACATCACAGTTCTCAGAGACCCACTACTTACATAAGGGTCCCTCCCCAGAGCTGCCCCCCAACATAAAATCGGGGTCTCTAGAGTTCCATTCTCAGTGCAGCCTGCATCTACAGGTAAAAACTGGTAGGCAGGGCTCTGGCAGTTGGTCTGGAGCAGGAAGTTACAGACACATACATGCTGGGGTGGAGCAAACATGTGGTTGGTTGGTAGGACGCTGGGTGGTAATAGTGTAGCACTGCCCCCTTGAGGGTTGCTGGTAAATGTATGTTCTTCTGTGCCGCTTTGACCCTGTTAACCATCCAGCCCTCCTGAAACTCTAGGTTCAAACATGTTGTATGTACCTTTAAATGACACACTGACACAATGTAATAGGTTTTAACTCTTTCACTTAGCTTTACTCAATGTAAGGTCTTGAAAAGAGTATTAGTCAACTAGACCCTGGATAAACAGCCAGAGCTCAGTTGAACTAACACTAAGCAACAGTGATAAAACAAGTTATAATTACAGGCAAATACACCAGATATACACAGTATCATGCAGTATGGGAACTAATCTCTCAGAAAGCTATAAATTATTACAGAAAAGCACTCTGGCTAAAGCGTAACCCCGGACCGGCCTATAATACCTGTATCCTAATGAGAGATGAGGTAATTTAGATAGCAGTAATGTGTCCCCTTTAAGAGCAATAATATAACAATGTTCTACTTGCAAGGCCTTGCTAAGATCTTCACCGGCAGTTGGAGCTCATGAAAGAAATTGATTCCCAATGTGGCAGAATGTGTAACAAGTAAGGCAGAATAGCTGATTCTGATTGTAAAAGATCCTGTACCTGATCCAACTGTAAAGTATCTGTCTTCAGTATATCAAAGGACTGTAATGACTGTTGTCTGAATTCTGGGCAGGTGCCCTCTCGCCAACTCCTGATGGCCAACAATGAGAGTCCTGGAAGAACTGGCGACGGCAATCCTCCACCATAAGACACTGAGATGACTGCACTCTGCTGTATCAGTGAGTCCCACTGACCCCACTCGATCAGCGATACTGCAGGGATGTCTGCGATACGGTGATGGTCATCCGTCCTGCCTTGGCTGAATCTGCAGGCAGCTGGGTGGTGTGCAGTAGGTTTTTGCAGCAGACTGATATGCACATGATCAATCTTGGGAGGCAAGAGAGCCTCGGCCTGTTCAGCAGATCCCTTTATAGTCTCTCCCACAATTCTCTCCTGGAGCCCCACGGCTTGCTGGGAAGTACAGTTCTTAAACAGTTCAGCAGTGCAGCAATATCCTTGTAGAAGACTACAGTTCCCACAATGCCTTTTTTCCAGTCTCAGGAGCATGATGCCTGAAACCTGAGACCAACACTGGGGGGAGTATAGAGACAGTCTGAGAGCAGAAAGTAAGTCTGCAGTGTCAGATAATGGAAGTCCGCTCCTGGCTACACTAGCAACCAACCACTGGAGCTAATGGCAGTGACCAATGACAGTGGGTGGAACATGTGTTGCAGAGTGGAAACACTGGATATTCCAACCAATGCTGTCGACATGCCAGGGGACACCAGGATTTAGTTGAAATCTCAGGACAGTCCCGCGGAATCTGGGACGGTTGGGAGGTATGCATTATGTGAACCTGTATTCCTCTATGTTTTCTGCTACTTTTTGAATATTTTCCCACCAGTCATTTGGGTGAAAGCTCTTATATGAAGATGTTAAGCCCTGCCTGTACCAAGATGGCCACCACCACACAGAGACACAGTGTAGAGGAGACATGGTAGGTTAATATTAGGAAAAAGATAAGCTGAAAAGAGCCTAAAGATAATGATTGGTGACTAGTCCTTTGCTTTTTGCTTGTATTTTTGGGCACAACTTTCACAAGTCTTCTGAAACTTTTTTTCCTCTTACCTGTCTCTAGTCTTACATGCATACTTCCCAACTGTCCCTGATTTCGAGGGACTGTCCCTGGTTTGGAACAAAGTCCCTCTGTCCCTCTTTCCTCCTCATTTGTCCCTCATTTTGGTCTGATCTCTATAGTAGTATATAAAATTATTTTTGTATTTTTCATAAAGTGTTTCCCAGTGGGAAACTTTTCAATTTCTAAATTCCTACATTTGTAAATTTTAAAAATCAATATAACTGAATAATAGTGGTAAAAAAAAGCACTTGTGGGTTTAAGTAATCATTTTTTCATAATTCTCCTTTAAAGGGGGTGTGGCAGGGGTTTGTCCTATTCCTACATACTTTTGCTAATAGGTGTCCCTTATTCCCATCTCAAAAAGTTGGGAGGTATGTTACATGGCACTACCCTGGTGTATGCAGCCTGATAACTCTTGCAACAACTGCCTGTTGAGGTTCTAAACGCTCCGATGATGTACAATATGTTTTAAACCAAATCCAGTGGTGTACAAAACTCTTGTGAATAATTGGCAATAATGAATTTGAAAACAAAATACTGTATATACTCAAGTATAAGCCGACTTTTTCAGCACGTTTTTTATGCTGAAAAAGCCCCCCTCGGCTTATACTCGAGTCACGGTGTCACCTACCTGTTTTCTAGTGCAGTGTGCATGCGCCGCCGACACTTGCGAAAACCCGTACACGTTCGGCAATTCCCAGGCAGATGGCGCATGCGCGGTGGCGTGTTGCTGCTAGGCGGCGCCATTTTTAAATGTAAGGCGCCTCACCGAAAGGTAAGTGAGAATCCTCCCCAGCCACTGCATCTCCTCAGGAGATGCAGTGCTGTGGGCATGGTACAGGAGATTCCCCTGTACCATGCTCGAAGCACTGCATCTCCTGTACTATGCCCGCAGCCCTGCATCTCCTGTACCATCTCCTGTAACATGCCTGTACCATCTCCTGTGCCATGCCTATACCATCTGCTGTGCCATGCCTGTAGTACCATGCCTGAACCATCTCCTGTACCATGCCTGTACCATCTCCTGTACCATGCCCACAGCCTTGCATCTCCTGTACCATGTCCGCAGCCCCTGCACCATGCCCACAGCCCCTGTTTTGGGTCTCGTGGTGGTCCAGTTGGGTCCAGTAGCTGCTGAATTTCCCTCCCTAGGCTTATACTCGAGTCAATAAGCTTTCCCAGTTTTTTGTGGTAAAATTAGGTGCCTCGGCTTATATTCAGGTCAGCTTATACTCGAGTATATACGGTATCTAAAGTTCTGCAAATTAAACGTGTTTTTAGGCAGATGCTTGTGGGGTATCATTGAATGTATTTCCGCTGTTGTATTAATTGCACTGTGTAGTTATACAGACAGTTGCAGGCTACCCAGGATGGGAAGGGGTTAACTGTGTCTCAGACTCTTTTCAGGGCTTTCTAAGTCCTGCCCCCTGTTGTAAGCTACATAAATACAAGGGGAGGGCTCAGAGCTTCTCTCTCTTCCATGTGGGATTTGCAGAGGAAGAACTGCTGCCTCATGTAGTACAATTGGAGCACATGACTCCATTCTGGGAGCCGCCAGCGGGACTGCATGGGAAGCAGGAAGGTCCGAATCACCAGAAAATATGTAGCCCGTAGCATCATCCATCATCCACCCTAAATGGATTCTGCACTAATAGACTCTGCCAATCTTGAACTTACACCTATTCCGGTATGCCTGGGCAGCCACAGCATAGTTAGTAAGGAGAACATAGCATGCATCTGTAAATGTCGCAGAAGCATTCAAATAAAGTTTATGCACTATTCAAATGCCTGATCTGAAGATACTCTGAAGGGGTGCATGGTGGAACATGGCGAATAAGAAAAACAGTGATCGCCTGGTCCTGGGCATTGATGAGTGCATACACAAGAGGAGAGGAGGGGTATCCCCTGCGGGTGCTGGGCGGGTAGGCCTCACCCACATGTTGAACCAGAAATGGGGGCTGTCACTGTTGAGCACTTCCTAGGCACTTATGCTGACCTTCTGGCTTCAAGCGGTAGTAAACCACGGCAGCCATGGGGAAAAAAATATCGCCTGCAAGGCAATAAAAAAATGTGCTAGTATGTATCGCATACTAGCACATTATGAAATACTTACCTTAGAATGAAGCCCTCCAGTGGTGCAAAATCACCGCTGACAGAGCTTCCATCGGAATTCGCGGGCTCCAAAAGCTTGAATGGTCGAGCCGCAATGGCGTTACTCCTGCGACACAGCGCTCTGAAGGAACTAGCTGCTCCTCGCTAGAATATCTCCTAAGCGGGGCACTTTTAGGAGATTTTCATTTTACCTACAGGTAAGTTTTATTATAAACTTACCTGTAGGTAAAAATCACCGCTTTCAGTACTTTGAGTCACAATTCTGGAAGAATAGAAAAGAACCTCTGACTTTTCTCTAAATTTCCTGATCTGCACTTGATAAGTTGGCCCCTAGAGATCTGTCTTCAGTACTTTCCAACATTCCTGCTTTAAAGTGACACTATGGGGTTGATTTACTAAAGGCAAATAGACTGTGCAATTTGCAAAGTGCAGTTGCACTCTGCAAGAGCAGATGCTGCAGAACTTACTAAATGAGCAGAAGCTCTGCTGACTTCCATTAGCCAATCACATGCAAGCAAAAATGCTGTTTTTTATTTTATTTTCCTTGTACGTGATTGGGTATTATTTGCCAAATAAAGCTTTACTTTATTTACTAAGCTCTGGAGCAACTGCACTTGCAGAGTGCAGAGCCGATTTGCCTAAATCCACCCCTAAGTAATATCATACCTCCCAACCTTTTTAAATGGGGAGGAGGGACACCTATTAGCAAAAGTAGGTAGACATAGGACACACCCCCTGCCACACCCCCTTAAAGGAGAATTGTACAAAAAAAAAATGACTGGTTAAACCCTCAAGTGTTTTTTTTTTTTACCAATACTGTCCCTTTATACCGGCTTTTGGAATTTACAAATGCAGTCATTTAGAAATTGGATGAAAATTTTAGCACTGGGAAGCCCTTTTTGATAGATAAGTAGTGCATTTTATATACAATTATATAGATCAGACCAAAATGAGGGACAAATGAGAGGAAAGAGGGACAGAGGGTTCTAAATCAGGGAAAGTCCCTCTGAATCAGGTACAGTTGGGAGCTATGCGATATCCTTATTTTCTAAAGATGATCTAGTTATGTCCGTTGCTTAAGCCTGGTATACATGATGAGATTATTGGACGAATGACCGTCCGTGTTTATTTTTGCATGCTAGTCTCCATATCGGAAATGATGAAGAGTTTACTAAAGTTACAAAAATTCTCATACAACAGGATAAAAATTTGGAAGTGAAGTAATATATTGCATTGTATTTGTATTGTATTTTTCGGATGAAAACTGTACTGATTAAACGAAAATCACGTGATTTGGTATCGTACGAGAAAAATTTTCGTGTTTGTCCCATTGGATAATTTCGGATGAATTGTTGTGATCGGCTCTCAAAAACTGTGTACTAACGTCTGTACTAACGTACTAACAGATTATCGTATGATCGCTTCGAAAGCGGCATTTTGCGTTCAATTTTCCGTATATGACCCCGTAATCTATTTTTTTAAATTGTTTCTTTCTGTGTTTTTCTGCTTTCTTGTAACATCCTCAATGAGCACAAACCTCTTCTTTTCCCCCTCACTTCTGTTTGTGTGAAATGATCAGTGCATATTAGCTGTGATCATGTGCACTGCTCTATGCACACTACAGATCCAATATTCTCTATCAGTGGCGGCTGGTGCTCGGTAATTCGGGGGAGGGGGACAGTAAACCATGCACACCCCCCGGTCGGTCGGGTCGTTGGGTCAGTCAGTCAGGCAACACATTCCCCCCCCCCTCCCCTCTGCCTCCTTACCTCCTCACCTCCCTCCTCCTGTCGGGAGCCGGGGAGTGCTGGATGGCTGAGCCGCTGTACTATAGCCGCCGTGTGTCTTCTGCCTCTTCCTGGCCACTGGTCAGTAAGATCGCTTCTCTTTTCAGCCAATCAGGAAAGGGGTCTCACAACCCTCTTTCTGATTGGCTGGGAGGAGTGTCAGTGTGACAATAGTGAATATTCATTCGCTATTGTCACACAGCTGGGTGGGCTCAGTGCTCTGCGCCCCGAGCCCACCCATTTCTGAAGCCTATTAGAGCCTCTGGCTTTATTCACGTGCTTAAAAAAAAAAAAAAAAACCCATGGGAATCCAGTCGTCCGGCGCCCTGCATGTAGATTAGGGGGCCGGACGCATAGATGGGGGGGCTCTCTCTTTTTATCACTATGGTTATGACCGGACCTTGGAATGAGGGAAATTTCTATGCAAAGATTTCAGCTTTCTGCAGAACTATATGCCCTTTTGTAAAACAGGCAAATTTTGACTTTATATAACGCGGAAGTCAAATTTGTCTGGAAAGTGCATTTTGGATTCCATGGTGAAGGTGCACTGAAGTGGTGTCCTGGTCTCATCTCATTTTTCCTCCACAGTTCCCTGTGGATGTGTCTTGGCTATGCTTAGAGGGGCTTCATTGCCATAATCACTCATTCGGCACTATTACTGGGATTATCACTTTTAGATTTCACTAATTGGATACTAAATGTGGATTTGTTTACCACTTATTTGTTTATACATGTTTATTTATAGCTTTTGAGTATATCATTAATCCTTTTAGTGCTGCACTTTTAGTAATGGGGGCCATCCAGGGCCCAGGGCAAAGATGCCAAACTGTGCCCCCCCTTCCCTTAGGGTTAGGGTCAGGGGGCCCAAATCCCTATAGTAAACGATTGCACCCAGGGCAGCCCTCCCTCCTGCCCACCCTTTGTCACGGCCCTGCTGCTCACATTTATTTTGTAGCGCAATTCCACATTTTTTATATTATGTATACTTTACTACTGTTCACTGCTACACTTGATGTGGCCTTGCTACTCTGTATGCTGATCTGGATGCCAAACGCCTAGTCCCTACTGTTAATCACTTAGTCGGCAAAATTGTGTTATTACCATTGTTAATCCATTTTATGCTTGCCTAGTTACCAACCATATCGGGTGGGTGACAATATATTAAGTTTATCTTTATTATCTGGTTTGATGCCTGTTTTCTTTGATAAACCACTACGACTAAGTAGTAAGTACTACTTTCAGTGATTTCCTTTGATATTCTATGTTTGTACACTGAATCTGGTGTGTTAGAGGAGCTGAGTTTTTTGGAAAAGGTTGAGGCAAAGAACAGAGGACCCATCCTAATCAGTGGCTCCTACAGGGGTAGTGCTACACTTCCACGAACCTGCTATGAAGTTATAGCTATAGCATTTCCTTCCTTTACTAAACCTCCCATCTGGGAGACTCCTGTGATGTAACCCTGCACCATACTAAAGTATACATACCAGCACATTTACATCTATAGGCAGCTGTTGGTTCCCTAGAAGTCATGTTGTCATAACTAAGCCATCATATATCATTATACCTTCTATAGTACATTGTGTTATTTTTTTCCTATGTGTACATAACAGAATAATATTGCGCCATTACTATATTTGTACAAAAGGGCACACTCTTCCCCATCGTGTTATATACTGATGCATAGCAGAACTTTCCATGTATGCAAAGAGATGTGCTGTACAGCTGGGTTATATACAAATGTAACGTGGGCCTTCACATCACCCCTTAGGCCATGTATCAGCATTACCATATTACATTATCATTTTAAGTAAACAATATCTCACTTCTCCCAAGTAGCGTCCTGATCTAAAGCCTAGGCAAATATCATATATTTTCTGGCTACTGGGATCATTTAGTATTTTACCTACATAGAAACTGTAGATAGATATTTCTTTTGATCAGACAGACCCTGTCTGGTACCCCTGCTGTAAAATAGGAGGAGAGAACAATTAAATAGCACTACCATACAAATATAATGAGCCTACACTATATTGCCAAAAGTATTGGGACACCTGTCTTTACACGCACGTAAAGCATGAACTTTGATGGCATTCCAGTCTTAGTCCATAGGGTTCAATATTGAGTTGGCCCACCCTTTGCAGCTATAACAGCTTCAAATCTTCTGGGAAGGCTGTCCACAAGGTTTAGGAGTGTGTCTATGGGAATGTTTGACCATTCTTCCAGAAGTGCATTTGTGATGTCAGGCACTGATGTTGGACAAGAAGACCTGGCTTGCATTCTTCACTCTAATTCATCCCAAAGGTGTTCTATCGGGTTGAGGTCAGGACTGTGCAGGCCATTCAAGTTCCTCCACCCCAAACTTATTATCCATGTCTTTATGCGTGTAGCACTGTCCCCGTAGGGCTTGCTGTGTGAAGAGTTCTTAGGCCTCCTTCTGATCACCTTCAGACAATTTCTAGGGGTTTTTCACCTATCCCTTCTTACTCCCGTTTGCTCATTACTCAATAAACAGTCCAGGGGATTTGGGTTTTGTATTTATTGTGGAACTTGGATGGGAGAAGGGAATAGTGGGATACTCTAAGTGAACTATTCACAGTAGATAAGGACAACTCTCACTTGGCCTCATCAGGTTACTTGTGAAAGCAAACACCCTGCTTTTACCATGCTGCCACTTGTATGGCACTGAGGCACTTTCCTCTGCCAATCTCCAGGTCTGTAACAATGCCTGTGCTCTAACTTGTCAGATTTCCTCCCACTGTCCAATATGCCTCTCTATTGGAGCAGTGTGAAACATTCAGACAAGCTGAGCTGCACCTGAGCACCATTAGCAGACCAATAGATCCTGCTCCCTGATAGGCAGAGAGCACTATAAATTTACCTGGCAATCTTCCTGGTAAGCAGAAAGACCCAAAAAATATACTCTCTTCTAGCACCTACCTAGGAGGGTGCTACATGCGATTCTGGAAAAATAGTCAAACATTCCCATAGACACACTCCTAAACCTTGTGGACAGCCTTCCTAAAAGAGTTGAAGCAGTTATAGCTGCATAGGGTAGGCCAATTCAATATTGAACCCTACAGATTTAGACTGGGATGACATTAAAGTTCATGTGCGTGTAAAGCCAAGCATCCCAATACTTTTGATAATATAATGTATAATTACAAATTATACATGGAAACAATAGTATAGACTGCTAAAACTATTCATATTAAATTGATCTTTTAATTTTTTAAAAACTAGAGTAGCTCTTTAAAAAGGATTGTATACCAGCGCTATGGAGTTGTACTGAATCAGGCTCAAATGGTGGTGTAAGCTGCCTCCAACCTACCTCTGAGGCAGTAAAATAGAAAAAATGCAAAAAAGTTGGACCCGGCGCTACCACTTTAAATCGTGCATGTGCAAATTAGAAAAGTGCATATAGTGCTAAAGTGCACCCAATAAGATATAAAATATAAAATATATGTATAGTATATAAAGTGCTACGTGCTATTTATGGGCTGTGCTTAGTGTGCCACATTGTAAACATCATATGTTGTACATATAAAGTGCCGAGTGCTGATAATGCCAAGAACCACGTGTAGTGATTAAGGAGACAAATAAACAAGCAAAGTTATGGCGTTGGTGGATGTCCCACCAGAAACACCGCTGCTTACCGCACTCTCTCGGCCAATGCCTCGACACTTCCTGGTCACTAGAATAAAGGATAAGCCTCCATTGCGTAGCATATGTTATGTCAACCAAAATAAACGTAGCATCCACTCACAGTTAGGGAGTTCACTTTCAGCTTGAGAGGTGTTCGCCGGACCGCTTCCGCGTTCCACCGGCTCAAACCACCGTTCCCGGAAGTGACGTATTGACGTACACAAACCACGCCCTACGCGTTTCGTCATACGACGTCATCTGGAGCGTGCCATCCATCACTACTCCCGGTCTTTTTATAGGCTGGGATGCCGCCATCTTGGTGCACCAAGTTTGAGGCCGAACACGGCGGCCATCTTGGTGCACCTATCCCGTAGCCTAATGATCTTTATTCATCATGTGAACTCCCTTCATGCTGTGTTTGCCGTACATATAAAACCATAAACTTTATTAAAACAACAAGTACGACTAAACTTAATGGTAATTAAAATGGGATGAAAAATATAAAAAAGAGATAAAAAAGAGATGTGCTAAAGGTGATGTGTCTGGCTTAATCGGTAGTGAGCCGATGTCCAGTGGTGCCGTGATATAAATAAATAAAAGAATACCCATTAAATATTTTTTTATTGAGTGACAATGTGATGTGTGTGAGTTACACTAAGTAAGTACGTGGGCCGATGTGTCTGCGCAGATGGTGCTAGACTATAAAGAAGAAAGTGCCCATACATGTACCAATCTAATCGGTGAGATAGAAATCGTGCTGAAACTGAATTTTCGTGCTGAAAAAATTTTCTTTTTCTGTTGTTTTAAAACAAGAACAAAAACAGGTTCTTCCATGAGTCCATCCGCTGAAATGTAGGTCCATGTTTTTGTGAACTTCCAAAAAAATAATAATAAAAATAAAATTAAAATAGGTGAATGTACCAATCTATTATACATCCAGGCTTCTCCAGAGGACCCAAATAGTGTTATGCGGGAAAAAACATATAGATTATAAATGCTCCAAGGTAGGTAAAAAATATATATATATTACCTAAAGATATATAGAAAATATATATAAAATATATATATATAAAAATATATATATAAACTGTAAAAATTGTATCTCTAAAAAACAGCAAGTTTCTTTAAAACCAAGGGGCTGTGATACAAGTAAGAGGACTGAATTCATTAAAAATCCTAAAAAACCTTAGGTGCGGAAAATGTCTCCCATGTAGAACATCTAAGGAAAAGAGAAGAAAAACAACTTCCTTTATGGCACATAGTACAGGAAAAAAATATGAAATAAAGGAAACCATCACATGTACAAGCACTCATGTCACCTATGTGGTGGAATGTCCCTGTAAATTACAGTATGTAGGCCGCACCACCAGACCCCTATTTGTCCGCATCAGGGAGCACGTAAAGAATATCAGAAAAGGGTTTGACAAGCATAGTCTGTCACGACACTTCTCCTAACACTATTTGGGTCCTCTGGAGAAGCCTGGATGTATAATAGATTGGTACATTTACCTATTTTAATTTTATTTTTATTATTATTTTTTTGGAAGTTCACAAAAACATGGACCTACATTTCAGCGGATGGACTCATGGAAGAACCTGTTTTTGTTCTTGTTTTAAAACAACAGAAAAAGAAAATTTTTTCAGCACGAAAATTCAGTTTCAGCACGATTTCTATCTCACCGATTAGATTGGTACATGTATGGGCACTTTCTTCTTTATAGTCTAGCACCATCTGCGCAGACACATCGGCCCACGTACTTACTTAGTGTAACTCACACACATCACATTGTCACTCAATAAAAAAATATTTAATGGGTATTCTTTTATTTATTTATATCACGGCACCACTGGACATCGGCTCACTACCGATTAAGCCAGACACATCACCTTTAGCACATCTCTTTTTTATCTCTTTTTTATATTTTTCATCCCATTTTAATTACCATTAAGTTTAGTCGTACTTGTTGTTTTAATAAAGTTTATGGTTTTATATGTACGGCAAACACAGCATGAAGGGAGTTCACATGATGAATAAAGATCATTAGGCTACGGGATAGGTGCACCAAGATGGCCGCCGTGTTCGGCCTCAAACTTGGTGCACCAAGATGGCGGCATCCCAGCCTATAAAAAGACCGGGAGTAGTGATGGATGGCACGCTCCAGATGACGTCGTATGACGAAACGCGTAGGGCGTGGTTTGTGTACGTCAATACGTCACTTCCGGGAACGGTGGTTTGAGCCGGTGGAACGCGGAAGCGGTCCGGCGAACACCTCTCAAGCTGAAAGTGAACTCCCTAACTGTGAGTGGATGCTACGTTTATTTTGGTTGACATAACATATGCTACGCAATGGAGGCTTATCCTTTATTCTAGTGACCAGGAAGTGTTGAGGCATTGGCCGAGAGAGTGCGGTAAGCAGCGGTGTTTCTGGTGGGACATCCACCAACGCCATAACTTTGCTTGTTTATTTGTCTCCTTAATCACTACACGTGGTTCTTGGCATTATCAGCACTCGGCACTTTATATGTACAACATATGATGTTTACAATGTGGCACACTAAGCACAGCCCATAAATAGCACGTAGCACTTTATATACTATACATATATTTTATATTTTATATCTTATTGGGTGCACTTTAGCACTATATGCACTTTTCTAATTTGCACATGCACGATTTAAAGTGGTAGCGCCGGGTCCAACTTTTTTGCATTTTTTCTAGAGTAGCTCTTTAACACCTTCCATCCAGCCTATAGCAGAATGATGGCTGGGTGGTGTCATTTGACATTCTGTCAGAAAGAGCTTCTAACACGGCCGCACAGCGGCACGATCTGTCACCGGCCAAGTCCATGGGACACAGCCGATGATTGATCAGTGTAACGGCTCGCTGCCAGTACCATGTGACCGCCGTGACCAATCATAGCAGATCACAGGACAGTTGTACACAATGGATAGTTTCCTTTCATGCCATCCATTGTGTACAATTGTGTTGGTAGCTGTTATTGGTCAATTTGTTCACATGATACAGACAAGGCCAATCACAGCCCATCTGTACCATGTGATTAGCTTTGACCAATCACAGGTAATCACAACCAAACATTGTATAAATAATTTTCATTCAGTAAAATGCTTGCTTATAGCAATGTAATTCACTGCCATAAACTATGGTATTAATATATTGCTCTGGTTACAGTATGTTAAAAAAAAAAAAAAATAATTGTGAAAAAAAAAATGTAATACAAAAAAAAATTATAACTTTTTTTTAAATTTTGTAATTTTCCAAAAAATAAATGAAAAAGAAATTACAACTTCAAAAACCCACAAGCCTCTTACTAAATACCTTGGACTGTCTACTCTCCAATGTGGGATATGTGTACTGTTCTGGCATTTTAGGGCCTCAGGAAATGAGAAAGGCCATCAGTACATCAGGATTTAACAATTTTCAGATATATACCATAGTTTGTGGACTCTATAACTTTCCTACAGACTCATTAAAATACACTGTTTTGGTTTTTTCCACCAAAGAAATCTAGCAGAATACATTTTGTGATTAATTTATGAAGAACAGGTATTTATTTGCGACATTTTATAACAGAAACAAAAAAAACATTTTTTTTTTTAATTTTCAGTCTTTTATTTGTTTATTTAAAAAAAAAAAAAGCAGTGGTGATTAAATACCACCAAAAGAAAGCTCTAGTTGCATGAATAAAATGATAAAAAATTAATTTGGGTCCAGTGTTGCATGACCGCAAAATTGTCAAAGTGCGACAGTGCTGAAAGAAAAATATTATCCTGGGCAGGAAGGGGGTAATAGTCCCTGGTATTGAAGTGGTTACAATTCCAAGAAAAGCCTAATGGGCCATACACACTATAAGATTTTCTGAAGACTTTTTCCTTTAGATTTACCAAAACCATATAATATGAGGTCAAACCTAAACACTTTCCATTTGTATGCAATCTGGCAGGCCCTTGCACTACATAGAAAAGGTAAACCTGAAGGAAAAAGTCTTCAGAAAATCTTATAGTGTGTATGGCCCTTAAGAAGGCAGATTTTACTGACGGATTGTGAGGATGAAATAAATAAAAAGGGGCTGGAGGTACTACCCAAGCTGGACAAAGTATCAATGACCATAAGCAGGGGTTGATGGTAGGGGCCTTTTCTTTATCTCTGATCTCTGTGTTACTAATCTGCTATTTCTTGTCCATTTATTACAAATAAAATCAATACAATTCTTTCTGCCAAATCTTGGCCGTTTTGTTAACCCTAACATAAGCCAGTCAATATTAATTAAGAGGAGACATTAAAAGCTCCAAATTCTCTCCGGTTCCCTAACACCAATCTGCCTCATTCAAGTGACACCTATTTCTTTTTTATTTCAACAACTCTGCACCCTCTTATCAACAGTCGTTGTGTCTTAATTGGCATAGATATAGCAGCTAGTCGTATAGATAATCTCTGGTTAAAGTTTATATACTGTGAAGTAAAAATCGTGCTTGGTATACATATAGAATTATAAATCAAATAGTTAAACCAAAGAAAAGAAAATTGTAAAAATAAAAAAAGGACTATTTAAATTGACAACGGCTTCAAATGTATTGTTCTTCGGCTGTGTACTGCAATCTGTTAGCTTGCCATAAATCCTGCTGTAGCAGAGGGGATAGGCAGCTTTAGTTTGTGGACAAACATCTCTGTGGAAAAAATCAAACTCATTAATTCCCTATCTTAAAGTTCCATTTATCTAGGGACGTCCAGCAGGGTGCGAAAGCTGTGGGGAGCGGCCAATCATTGGCCATCACCCCCCCCCCCCCTTACCTTGGCCAATAACTAAGCTGTAAGGGTGAGGGAGGAGGTGAGCCAATGTGAAGTGTAGGTTCACCTGCATTCGATGAGGAGGGCTATAAGAAGAAGAAAACTTACTGAGATTGGAGAGGAGGGGAAATAGAATCTATAGGTAGGCATTAAGGGACAGTTAATAGTGCTGCCGGATCAAATCTAGAAGTAGAACAAGAATAAAAGAACAGGAAGGTGAACTTGGAAGGCGAAACACACTAAGAGAGAAGTTTTAGAGAAAGACCCAAGAGCTGGCGGCGAAGGAAAGAAAGCATAGGGGAATATAGAAAGAGAAATCGAAGAAGGCAAAGTGAACAAAGGAAATGATGATTGCAAAACAAGTGAGACGGAGTGAAAGAAAATAGAATGAGAGACTAAGACAGAGGGAAGTAGAAAAAGAGGGAGCTGGAGAGAGAGACACAGAAGGAGCAAGGAAATTGAGAAATGAGACTTTGAGAGAGACAGTGACGGAGTGAGAGATAGTGAGGAACAGAGAGTGGGGCAGGGAAAGAAGACAAGGTGAGAGAAAGCCAAAGGAGAATAAAGGGAAGAAGAGGGTGGCGAGAAGAGCTAAGAGCCCAGGGAAAGTGGGGATATGCAGTAATAAAGGTAGACCAGAGAAGGCAGACAAAGAGAGGTAAGGACAAACAAGGGAGAATGTTAGTACAGGTTAATAGGCAAGCCTGGAAACCAATACTTATTTCCTGAAAGTCCCATCAGTCTCTCTGGAATTCTTTTAAACCTACTTTACTAGTCTCCACCAGAACCTGGGAGAGAGTCACAGACTAAATATAGGTTTCAGAGCCTTTTCATGGGTTTGACCCAACCTGAAGAGTTTCCCAGCTTTACTGCTGGTGCAATCTCGCAAGAACAGGTAATCTAAAATTCAGCAACTATGGAGACACACCATCCTGGAGCCTTTATGCTGCCTGCCTATACTGACATTAAAACCCCCGGCTGCCAGTTTCCTGCCCACACCACCTTCCACAAGCTCAGCAGTTCTGTACTGGGGTGCCATTTCCCTACAGGTACACCGCATGGCATCTCAGACATACTCAGCAGACCCCTGCCTGGTCCACATGGTGGAGTTCTTCCAGCATACCAGGCTGTCCCAGCTTATGGACGATCTTCAACTACAGGGAGCTGTTTTGGAGACCAAGCGGGTATCATAGCTAAAGGTGGAAACCCATACAGCACACAAGGCCAGACCGGTTGGACGGATATCGGTCAGGATTGGAGAGCAGGAAACAGAACACTCAGTAATGGTGAGTAATATGCTGATATTGTTATTGATTTATATATTTCAAAGGCTTTTGCTGGGCTGTACAAAATGAAAGTTTAAAGAGATAAAAATATAAAGGACAAGATTTGCAATAAATCATTCCTGTAAGAGCTAACAATCTAATGAAAATGTCTGTAATACAAGGGGGGAAAAGTAGGAGGACAGAAATACTGATATAATCGGGTGTTAGAAAACAAAATATTCTTACTAATAGAAACAGAAACTTTAAGTTTGAAAATGATTGGAAGACGTAGCCTGTAGAACTTGTACCTTAAAGTATTTATAACATGTAAAGATGGTTCACCTCCTATAGAAGATTATAGCTGCACATGTAGGAGGCACTTGCTCTATACCTACATACATTCTGGAGGGACTTTTATTAACATTTCCTGTTATAAAAGGCAGGCAACATATGCATTCTGTTTTTTAATAATATAAAGTATTAATAAGATAAAACAGTGGGCAAGTGATGTTTTAACAGTTTTAACAAAGGAATGCTGCAAATTTCAAACAAACGTAAATGGTCATACATACATACATACATGTCATTCATGAAAAGCATTGAATGAGTAAAGAATAGCTGTACTAAAGATAAATTATAACCACTTTCTCAAATAAAAACATGTTTTAAGTAGAATAAATATAATTTTTTGCATGCAAGAAAAAAAATTAGTGTCTAAACAAATTTCGAGCATTTCAAAGCCTATTGAGGTACACCTACTGGCATACTATCTGTGTGTTACAGTACGCAAAAACATTCACTGTGCAAACGATAATACAACATAAAGATCATAAAAATTAGAAAATAATTTTCCAAGATTTCCTAAATTAAAAATACATTGGTCGATATGCTTTCTAATTAAAAAAATGTAATACTCTAGAGTTTAATTATCTTTAAGGTGCTTAAACACTACAGATGCCTGTTGTCTAATTTTTGCAGTTTTGCCAAAAGTATAGCCACGGCATTTCATTTGTTTTTTGGGGGTTTTGTCAGCCCAAACAGGAAATACGGATGTGTCCTCAAGGAAGAAACACACTCGCCCCACTTTCACGGGCCATCAAATATTTGCCCTAGAGAAAACCTTTGAACAGACAAAGTATCTTGCAGGCCCAGAAAGGGCACGACTGGCCTTCAGCCTGGGCATGAGCGAATCTCAAGTCAAGGTGGGTATATCTGTGTTTAAACACAATGTTGCTAGTGCAGGAAATATTATGCTGAGTATGAGAGGTATGTTGCTGAATTATTGTCATATGTATCATCAACAGATCTTACTGTGATAGCAGACATGCAAGTCTCACTTTTGTCATATTGTAAAATGAGAGGATAGATAGATAGATAGATAGATAGATAGATAGATAGATAGATAGATAGATAGATAGATAGATAGATAGATAGATAGATAGATAGATAGATAGATAGATAGATAGATAGATAGATAGATAGATAGATAGATAGATAGATAGATAGATAGATAGATAGATAGATAGATAGATAGATAGATAGATAGATAGATAGACAAATCCCTCTAGTTTACCCAAAAATCAATCAAAAATCTGCCTCATCAGAACCATAAACTTGCAGTTAATCCAGAATAAGGCTAAAAACTCAAACAGAGAAAAAAAAATCCTTCCAGATTCCCTAAGGGAATCAGATACTCACTGGAGAATTCTACATTGTTATATCCTATTATTATTAATAGTCAGTCATATTTTCTGCATTTTGAAACCCATCCAGCCCTTTTTAGCAGTCTACAGAGTTGGCTAGAACAAGCTCCTGTGGAAGTCTCCACATTTTACAGCTCTTACTGTGAAGAACATTTTCATAGATTAAACCTTTTCTTCCTTCCGGTGCAAAGAGTGCCCATTTAACTTGTAGAATGACCTTAATAATAACAACTTTGCATCAAGTTTACTATATGGAACATTTATATTTATTTATACAAGTTGATCATTTCCCTCTTATTTTCAAAAGAGAATAAATTCAAATAATTAATACATTATTGGAAATATACTCTTTCGATATAGAGGCAGATGGATAAACAGATCTTGTGATGTTTATTGTTGTCTGATCAGGTCTGGTTCCAGAATCGGCGCACTAAGTGGCGTAAGAAGAGCAGCATAGACCCTACTAGTCAACCATCCCTTGGCTCCCGAGCTCCTGGGGAACTGACACCTTCAGAGAATGAAGATGATGAATACAGCAAACCTCTAGATCCCGATTCAGATGATGAGAAAATCCGCCTGTTACTGCGGAAACATCGAGCAGCGTTCTCTGTGCTTAGCTTGACCCCTCACAACTTGTAATAAAGACTAAACCATGCAGAATCATACGTCATCTGAGGGAAACCTCAGAAATATCATCACCGATCATTTAATATTGATAAAGACAACCGGCCATTACTGGACACAATCAAAGACTACGTCACCTGTGATCAGCAGCATGTGTATGGAATGGAAAGGACCAAAAGGAGAAAATACAATGCTATAATAACTACAACCTCGAAATACCTTTCCCCCTGTATGTGTCAGTCTTATATTCCTATTTATTCTGGTATGAATTCATCTAAGCTGGGCACCGCAATCCGGTCTCTTTGAAATAAGGCCAAGTGAAACTGAAGTTAGATAAGTGAAATAATACCGCTGCCAATAGTTTGAGAGTTTTAAAATAGTTGAAGAAACAAGGTTTATACTTGATGAGTCAGCAAAAACTAAGGGGCCATAAGGTATTATGTTTAATTGACATTTTAAAAAAAATTTAAGAGCAGAGACAATTGGTGACCAACTGTATATCTATCGAGAGGCATTAGATAAAAGCGGATAGAAATAAATGATTTTGACACTTTCATTCAACTATCCGCAAATTTGTGGGACACAAATAATCAACTCAAATGCCAAAACTTGACATATCTGTTATAATGTTAAAAGCAGGGTTGGATTTTTTGAGACATCATCTACCAGGTCACCCAACGACAAATGATCTTTCTTGACAACTGAATGTCCACTAACTTTTCAAAAAGGTCTTAAAAATGTAAAACAGCACAAGATTATATATATTTATAAGGCCTTACAGTAAAGATTTATAGGCAAACGAAGAAGGCATATATTTTCTGGTATGTTTATGGAGGAATCAGCTGCACAAAATATTGTCTAGATCCACCAGTACACAGCAGATCTCTGTCTTATGTCTCTGGATACCTTCGCCATCACATAGATATATACAATATATACTGTTTAGAAAGGTACTATGTTTTTAATCAGCAAGGTTTGTTAAATACCAATAGAAAGAGCAGTCACATACATTTTTTAAAATAAATTCAAAGCTTTAAAAATGCACATGGTGCTTTAAAGGTGACTCGAGCTAGACTTAAACATCGGGACATTTCCAATGACAAGTCTTAATAACCTGGTGATGTCCCTGGAAATTAAATTCAGCTAACAGCTATGACTGACAATCCATTACAAATCAGCATCAATTATTGATGGAAGCAGCACCGCAAGATTCAGCAGCCGAATTTTCATCGCAGAGTTCCAGAATCTGCATAACACAGTTTTACTGCATTGCAGTTAATGCGTTCAATCAACAACAAATTCTATATTTAACACATAATCCAGCCAAGAGGAGTACATATCCTTTATACTCTACACTTTGATGGGAGACTAATTGTTCTGAACGATGTGTACATTGGTTCTCTCAGTCGCTGTGTCTGAAGCGATAACCTGAACCGCCACAAATAAAAGACGGTGAACACCAATGAAATAAGTATCCATATTGTCTCTGCTGTCATTGTTCCCAAGATCTCATTCTACAAATGTACGATCTCTGCACCCCATATTTATAAAGCCTCTACCAATTGACTTCAAATATTCTTTTCTGCAACCTAAAACAATACTTCTCTCCGTTATTAATGATGTACGCATAAGAGGTTTTCCTGTGAAGCATATGTTACAATAAAATGTGTATCCAACAAATGCATTAAAACTAAACAAGATCCAATTTTGCAGTGTTTTTAGATGGAAAGAGTTAAATGATGGGTATGGCACTCCTTATTAGGGCGTGCCAGGACATGGAATAAGAGAGTTGGGTCATTTATCTTAATGAGGTTTGATAAGCGAAGGTGTAAAGTATTTGTCATTTTCTCCAATTACAGATAATGAGTAACAATATGGTCAGAGTTTTACAAGCCTGTGCAATTACTTTAAGAGGACTTGTCATCTATGCAAAAAAAAAAAAAAAAGAAAACCAGTCATGACTAGGCATTCACAAATACAACATTTAGTCAAAAATATTATAGTTGTGTATACTTCCATATGAAAGATTTACTTTTGGTCTTTTTTTTTTTTTTTTTTACTTTAAATACTGACTTTACTCAACTTTAGTAGAATAGGGTGAGAGTTCATCTGAAGATGGAATGTTGCCTGCTGGTTAACTACCTGATCTCAAATACCTCTTTCCCAGCTTCTGGGTATGCATAACTGTGACCATTAGAGCCGGTTCACATTAGCGCGACTTGTCAGGCGACTTGTCAGCCTGACAAGTCGCGCTCCCTCGCGGTCCATTGACCGCTACAGGACCCGTTCTAATAGGAGCGACACAAGTCGCCCCCACTTAGAAAAAGGGTCCTGTACTATTTCGGGGCGACCTCGGAGCGACTTGCATAGACTTCCATTATGTGAAGTCCCTGCAAGTCGCTCCGAAGTCATGGTGCAATGTAATGCACAAGTCGCCCCCGAAGTAGTAAGGAGTCGTGTCGCGCTAATGTGAACCGGCTCTTAAAAATGCAAAGAGATTTGGAACAACAACAGGCCTCGGGTATTTGATACAATTATACACACTTATGAGCTGATAGACAGTGGGGTTGATTTACTAAAGGCCAATAAGAGGGTTCACTTTGCAAGGGAATTTCTCCCAGAGTTTAGTGAATGAGGTGAAACTCTGCTGACCTCCATCATCCAATCATGTGCAAGAGAATACATTTTTTTCCCTTGCACTGTTTGTTTGTCTTTGCAAAGTGAAGCTTCACCACATCCATGAAGCTTCCTTACAAAGTGAACAGCCCATTTGTCTTTAGTAACTCTCTTTGTGTGAGGTTAGGAAGTTGACAGAATTCAGGTAATCATTTATTGACTATAAAGCTGAAGAATCAAAGTAAGAAAAGTATAGTACAAGTTGGGACACTATAGTACAAGTTGGGGCAGGACGTAATGTTCTGAAGGAAGGTAAGTGTGATGGTAACTAGAACCTACAGGGCCCCGATGCAGGAAACTATGAGGCCCCCTGACCGAACGCAAGTGTGAGCTTTGCGACCCTAGTAGTTCCACCACTGGTGTCAGTAGTTTTTTTCTTTTTTTTTTTGTTATTTTTTTTTACCATTTAATTTTATTGTATTTTTATTTTTATTTACAATTTTATTTTTGTTCATTTTTTAAATATTTTTTAGGACCCCCATTGAGGGACTGTGGTGAAATATCAGAGGTCTAAACAGACCCCTGATGTCTCAATTTTGAGACAGAGAAAGGGACTGAGGACAGATTCTTCTGTCCCTTTCTCTGCAGCCTCAGCTGCACAGAATGAATGGACAGGAATGGCTCTGTACAGAGCTTCTGGTTCATTCACAAACCAAAGCATAGTAAACACAGTACACCGTATCGATGACACATTTACCAGCCCCTTCCCTGCTTTCAAATCTAACATATCCCCCCGCAGCAGCCGACGGGAGGGGGCAACTCGGCAGCGCTGGGGGGGGGGAGGTTTAGGGGGTCAGAGAAGCACACTTGGGCCCAGGGCAGCAGGACAAGGTTAGGGGGGTGGTGGGAGCGGTATGCAGAGGAACCAATGTCCTCCATTTCCTTCTTGAGGCCATTGAATGTCTGCGGGAGGAAGAGAAATGGGCATTCAGGGGCTACATGGAGGGATCCGTTCCTCTACATGCCGCCGCCCTCCTATCTAGATGTGCAGGGGGGCTTCACGAACACCCTTGAGCATAGGGCTGGGTTGCAATGGCGACTCCTGTGGTAACTGCAAGAGGTCAAAAAGGCTGGAGAGTGCTGGTTAACTTCTCCAACACAGACAGCAGCATTTTTTCAGTAAACTAGTAAAGGTTCAGGTTTTTATTATTTACCTTCCTGTCTTAGAACAGGAAGTGAGGGGAAATCTCCCCAATTGAATCTCAGGCAGCAATAAAAGCCTGAAGGAAATTCTAACCTTTGCCCACTTATAAGACTAAAAAAAAGTTTCAGATGGATTTGGGCTCTAAATTATTGTCTATATACGGGGTAATCCATAGATAATTACCTTCTGAAAATACTAGTTTACTGTTTGCAAAAAAGAAAAAGTCCTTATCTGTTCTAGGCATTGACTCAAAACATTGAAGCGTGGCATGTGCTTGGAAGGAGAGGTCATCAATAGCAACCTTCATGTTTTCTCATAGCGGGTTTCCTTTTATCCTTATTGGGGATAGGATTAAATAAAGCAAGAAATAAGCAAAAATATGAAGAAATTTGATATAAGGCAGTAAAAGGTGTAAATACAGTAGGGGTTTCACCTTCTTTCTTTACCAATTTTGCAAAAAAAATTATGGTTTTTCCAAGATGTTTACAAAGCGGTGATCATCTGGATGGCAGTCTGACTTTTAAAAGTTGAGAAGAAAATTGTAAGATTAAAAAAAAAAAAAAAAACTCCAAACAAAACAAGTAAAATAAAACCTGTAAACCTATGATAGAAATAATGATGTAAATCATGGTATGGATATCTTCATTATCCTTGGTCCCTGACCCTTGGCTTGAACTGTGCAGTACTTACGAATGTATTATGCACAGAAACTATTTTAAAACGTCAGAGGGGTGGATGTTTAATATTTTCCGCCTCCCATTTGCTCTGCATGTCATGGCCCTTAAATTGGCCAAGCACTGCCATAATCTGCTAACACAATAAAGCCTATCTATATAGCCTAGAGGTTATCTAGCAGCTAATGATTGTGGTACTGCAAACATAGATTGACACAGCACAAAGGTTTAAGCTGCATTAGACTTCCACATGAATCAGTAGGGTACCCATCAACATTGCCAATTAATGTCTGTTTTAAAATTTTAAATCTCTCTTCAATAAAAAAAAAAAAAAAAAAAAGTGTGCTTTATAGCTCCTGCATGTGACCTAAAGCATAGGCAGCCTGAATTATAGAAGGACATGTCAGGGAAAGCAAATTTTGATCCCTCTTTGGCGGGCTTAAGACAGAGACGGGCACAAATAAGGTATTTATGGCCAACAGAGGCAATAGCAGCATCATGGGCTGCCTCTTCTAAGCCCGGACTTCACATTTTAGAAATCTAAGATAGAATACAGACTCACCCTCTCTCGTCTGGACCCAAAGCAGCTGTGATGGACATGTACTAATTTAGAAGTCTTTTCAGTAAATTTAATATACCATTTATTGACAAACTCATAAGGATATTATTTTAAAACTGAATATCTTTATTTGCAATAAGCAGAACTGCAGTTAAAAAAAAAAAAAAAAAAAATAAAAAATATATATATATATATATATATATATATATATACAGTATCTCACAAAAGTGAGTACACCCCTCACATTTTTGTAAATATTTTATTATATCTTTTCATATGACAACATGGAAGAAATGACACTTTGCTACAATGTAAAGGTAATGAGTGTACAGCTTGTATAACAGTGGAAATTTGCTGTCCCCTCAAAATAACTCAAAACACAGCCATTAATGTCTAAACCACTTGCAACAAAAGTGAGTACACCCTTAAGTGCAAACGTCCAAATTGGGCCCAATTAGCCATTTTCCCTTCCCCGGTGTCATGTGACTCATTAGTGTTACAAGGTCTCAGGTGTGAATGGGGAGCAGGTGTGGTAAATTTGGTGTTATCGCTCTCACTCTCTCATACTCATCACTGGAAGTTCAACATGGCACCACATGGCAAAGAACTCTCTGAGGATTTGAAAAAAAGAATTGTTGCTCTACATAAAGATGGCCTAAGCTATAAGAAGATTGCCAAGACATGCATGGCGGCCAAGACTATACAGTGGTTTAACAGGACAGGTTCCACTGAGAACAGGCCTTGCCATGGTTGACCAAAGAAGTTGAGTGCATGTGCTCAGCATCACATACAGAGGTGGGCTTTGGGAAAAAGACGTATGAATGCTGCCAGCATTGCTGCAGAGGTTGAAGGGGTGGGGGGTCAGCCTGTCAGTGCTCAGACCATACGCCGCAAACTGCATCAAATTGGTCTGCATGGCTGTCGTCGCCAGAAGGAATCCTCTTCTAAAGATGATGCACAAGAAAGCCTGCAAACAGTTTACTGAAGACAAGCACACTAAGGACATGGATTACTGTAACCATGTCCTGTGGTCTGATGAGAGCAAGATAAACTTATTTGGTTCAGATGGTGTCAAGCGTGTGTGGCTGCAACCAGGCGAGGAGCACAAAGACAAGTGTGTATTGGCTACAGTCAAGCATGGTGGTGGGAGAGTCATGGTCTGGGGCTGCATGAGTGCTGCCAGCAGTAGAGAGCTACAGTTCATTGAGGGAATCATGAATGCCAACATGTACTGTGACATACTGAAGCAGAGCATGATCCCCTCCCTTCGGAGACTGGGCCGCAGGGCAGTATTCCAACATGATAACGACCATAAAAACCCACCTCTAAGACGACCACTGTCTTGCCTTGCTAAAGGAGCTTAGGGTAAAGGTGATGGACTGGCCAAGCATGTCTCCAGACCTAAACCCTATTGAGCATCTGTGGGGCATCCTCAAACAAAAGGTAGAGGAGCGCAAGGTCTCTAACATGCACCAGCTTCGTGATGTTGTCATGGAGGAGTGGAAGAGGACTCCAGGGGCAAAATGTGAAGCTCTGGTGAACTCCATGCCCAAGAGGGTTAAGGCAGTGCTGGAAAGTAATGGTGGCCACACAAAATATATTCACTTTGGGCCCAATTTGGACATTTGCACTTAGGGGTGTACTCACTTTTGTTGCAAGCGGTTTAGGCATTAATGGCTGTGTGTTGAGTTTTTTTGAGAGGACAGCAAATTTACACTGTTATACAAGCTGTACACTCACTACTTTACATTGTAGCAAAGTGTCATTTCTTCAGTGTTGTCACATGAAAAGATATAAATAATAAAATATTTACAAAAATGTGAGGGGTGTACTCACTTTTGTGAACTACTGTATATATATATAAATCTTTATTAAATAACTGGGACTCCTAGTTTAGCCCTTGGGAAGTCCCAAATAATGTGCAGCCATCTGGACTAGGTCACCAACCTGTAAGACGCCCATCAAAACTTTAGAAATCACTGCTCTTTGGATCCAGAGGAAGGTGAAGAACACTCCAGGAAATATTTATGACCAATTTTGCCTCAAAGGTGCGTAAATGAATCCCCTACATACACAACTAAATTGTATACTGTTACTCAGTGCTTGGAAAAAACAATCTGGTCCTAGAAAAACAACATAGAAAAGCATTCTTTCTTTCTTCATATTTCTTATGTATTGCTCATCTTCCATTCATTGATGGAATTGGAGCAAAGATTATTTTGCCTGACTTCTGCGTTTGGTAAAAACTGCATGTACACAAAGATGCACACATACATACACACACAAATACATATTCATATATTATATAAATGTAGGGATAAATGATGAGTAACCCAAAGTAACAAATTATTTCTCATCAGTTAGATGAATCAAAGATACCCCCAATTACTGTCTTTTGCTCTTTAAAGTTGAAATCTGGGCAAAAAGATTAAATATTTTGAAAATAGCCACAAATTGTATTAATTGTTAAAATAGTTCACATGTGATTTAGTGCGGTGTGATTTAAGTCAAGTCATTTTGAATGGGCTTAACTTGCACTGCACCGCATCAAAAATAATGCATGCACTGCTTTTGGAAATTCACTGCCATCAGTTTGCATGGTACTTCTGTACCACGTGATCCGGTGAAGGCAAACGCACTGTGTTTGCGACCTACGTTTGGAGTGTAAAAAAAACTTAACATTGGCAGCCACAGCAGATCGCAACTGCACTGTGTTTTGAATGCCGCGCAGGTTTCTCCTACCGCGTTCTGGTGCAAAAAGAGCCTTATAGAGCTTTACGTTCTGCCTGCAGCGGGGCTGGATGGCCTATCTGTACCCTCTGCCCACAGTAAAATAACAGAGCTCCATGTACCAGAGCTAAACACCCAGAATGCAAGAGACCTTAAGGGGTACCGTTTTTTAATAACTGGCATGTGCAATCAGATGAGTCAGCAGCAAGGAATATACTGCTTCACACATACAGTCAGTGTTATTAACGTGGCAAATGTTGCTTACAAATGTTTGATGAATGTGCACAATTCCAGGATGTGTAATGCGGCTGGGTTTACCTAACATTTATAAACAGGCACCTAAGAGGACATGAAATGGTTTTGTAGAACTCAAAAGATATGTTTAAAAGCCTTGGCAGCGGAAAACCCCTGCTTCAGTGTGTGCTGTTGTTAACAGAGTCTTCTTTTTATGTGATTGTGACATTGGTACCAACCCATTCCTAAACGGATTAATAACTGTGTTAAGACTTTGATAAGGGGAAATTAACTTCCTAGTGCTGTCACAGCACAGTTTGTTGACAGAAAATATGCTGGAAAATATGACTGTGGTAGCTGGAGTCCAGGTCACTTTCACTGAAATCACCTGTGCCTACCATATTGCCACACTGTGCCGTTTTTATAACACACATCACTTCAGTATGGCCACCTCAACCCACTGTGCCTTGTGAGACTACTGCTTTCAGTCAGGATGACAAAAAGGACTGCAAGAGTCTGCAGTCATAATTAGGGCCGCCATCAGGGGGAACAGGCAGTACACTTGTAAGGGGCCTGAGCTTACAAGGGGGCCCGGCCCGCACCCCCTACAGAATCAGTTCTAACTAATTTTACCAGCACACCTCAAACCCCCATCCCTCCAGCTCGTGTGGCAACAGCAAAAGAGATGAGCCCGCAGGTGAACCTGGCCAGCTCGCTCCGCTTCGTTCCCTGCTGAGGCGGAGCCTGCTGCTGTAAGGATAGTTAATATTCATCTGATTGGGCAGCACTCGTGCAGGGGATGTGGTCAGCTGGTCATTGGGGTAAGTAGCCCTTAGCCCTTGCAGGTGCATACGAGATAGCAGGGTAGGTCACCGATCGAGTTGTGTGTGTGCAGCAATGTGCTGCTGCTGTGCCATCTGTTGACTGGACTCACTTTATTTATTCTCCTGAGTCCTCAGATGGGACAAGCTGACAAGCTGGCATGATGGAGTTGGTTTGTAAAAATGGCTGAAGATGATTCTGGGTGGGGATGAGAGTTACATTGCGGAGAGCCTCTTCACCAGACCAGATTCATCCATGCCTCTCCACAATATATCCCCATCTCTGCCCAGAATTATCTATCCCTTTCCACAACAATCCCCATCCCCGCCAAGAATTATCCACCCCTGTCCAGGATTCTGGGCAGGAATGGGGATACACTGTGGAAAGGGATGGATAATTCTGAGCGGGGATGGGGATACATTGTGGAAAGGGATGGATAATTCTGGGCGGGGATGGGGATACATTGTGGAAAGGGATGGATAATTCTGGGCGAGGATGGGGATACATTGTGGAATGGATGGATAATTCTGTGCAGGATTGTGGAAAAATACACTTTTCATTTTCATATATTAAGTTTTAAAATAAAAGTGGGTACACCGAAGGACTCGTGGGATGGCCAGTGGGTGGATTTGGTGGGAGGGCCAGTGGATGGGCCATGGGGAATCTTGGTGGTCAGGCCCCGGGGGGCCCAGGCCTAAAGTTGTGTAAGGGGCCACAAAATTTCTGATGGCTGCCCTGGTCAAAACTGTGATTAAGGCCCATTCACACTTGTACCACTCCAAAGTTGCGCCGACTTTGGATTGCAAATTTGATGCATCTTTAATGCAACTTTAAATGGGTGCAATTTTGATACGAATTTGGCATTGACCAGTGGTAATGGATAACTGTTGCACACAAGTTGCATTGTATAACATTCAGGTACGACTTTCATTCTTTGATGTCCAAAGTTGCATGACAAGTTGCACAAGTTTAAATGGAGCTTAAGTGGCTGGTCCTAGGCCTATGTAATGACAATCCCCTCAGGTGTACTCACATCTAGCTCTTCCAGTCTAGCTCTGGAATTCTCACTCATTTTTATAATTACAGTATGTCCTGTGTTGATGTGCTTCTGTTTGCATGAGATCTGCTCACCCTCCATACATGTCAAGAGAAATTCAAAAGCAGCTTGACGTAGCTTATAAGGGGGTGAACTGCAGGTCTGATGCACCTGTGAGGGAACTCTGATGGAATTCACACATATCTCAAACCGATCCCAAATGCAAGCTTTATGCATCTAAGAGCATGCTGCATTTGTCCATCAAGGCCCTCAGAAAGGCCTCCATGAGTCAGCACACAGGGTCATTAACTAAACTTGCAAATTCTATCAGGTTCAGGTACACTGGTTAGCAGATATGAATAAGCCCCTAACTACAGGCAATGGATTGGTAGTGTATTGGCATACTGCTGGACCCCTTCTGCCCAGGAACGACATTTTTCTAATTGGGCTTTTATGCCCAGGGGGCAGGAAGAGCTGCCTAATCGGATGACCACTGTGACTGGCTGTCACAGTGGTCACAATCAGGAGCCAAACCTGCCAGGTCCCGGTCATTTCTAGAGACTGAGAGCTGTCTTTGGCAGCTCACTTTTGGTGCACGGAGCACAAAGTGCACAGAAACCTCCACATACACATCATATGAGCGACAAGAGGTTGATCCTCCAATCCAACTTTGGATCATTCATGACTAGTGCAGCAGAGAACAGTCACTCCCACCTGTCACACCTTTTGACTTATGTTGCGGTGTTTGTTGCTGGAACTGGTTGTCTGGCTTAACTTTGTAACTTGTAATTCTTTGAATAGTCAGCCTGAGCTTTAAGGGTAAAGATATTTAATAATCTATCCGTTTTATTTTAGAAAGTTGGTATGATATTTAAGAATTGGGTTACCCCTTTAATAAACTCAGTGGCTGTTTAAGCCTTTGCCACGAAGCATATGCACATATGCACCCTCACTAAAGTGGATCTTCTTTCATGGGGCTGCATATGTGTACGCTCCCAGCGACAGCTCTGAGTCTCCTACTAATAATCAGGAGAAGGAAGGACCAGCTCTCAATTGCTGTGATGCCCTGTGATTGGCTATCACAGTGATCTGTAACTGAGTCTGATCTAGGTCAGTGTCAAGGTCAGCGTCAGGGTTGGTGTCAAGGTCAAAGGTCAGAGTCAGGGAAACTATTGTTTTATGGGCATTACTACAGTCAGGTCCATAAATATTGGGACATCAACACAATTCTAATCTTTTTTGCTCTATACACCACCACAATGGATTTGAAATGAAACAAACAAGATGTGCTTTAACTGCAGACTTTCAGCTTTAATTTGAGGGTATTTACATCCAAATCAGGTGAAAGGTGTAGGAATTACAATAGTTTGTATATGTGCCTCCCACTTTTAAGGGACCAAAAGTAATGGGACAATTGGCTGCTCAGCTGTTACATGGCCAGATCTGTTGTTATTCCCTCATTATCCCATTTACAAGGAGCAGATAAAAGGTCCAGAGTTAATTTCAAGTGTGCTATTTGCATTTGGAATCTGTTGCTGTCAACTCTCAATATTAGATCGAAAGAGCTGTCACTATCAGTAAAGCAAGCCATCATTAGGCTGAAAAAAAACAAAACAAACCCATCAGAGAGATAGCAAAAACATTAGGTGTAGCCAAATCAACTGTTTGGAACATCCTTAAAAATAAAGAATGCACTGGTGAGCTCAGCAACACCAAAAGACCCGGAAGACCATGGAAAACAACTGTGGTGGATGACCAAAGAATTCTTTCCCTGGTGAAGAAAATACCCTTCACAACAGTTGGCCAGACCAAGAACACTCTCCAGGAGGTAAGTGTATGTGTGTCAAAGTCAACAATCAAGAGAAGACTTCACCAGAGTGAATACAGAGGGTTCACCACAAGATGTAAACCATTGGTGAGCCTCAAAAACAGAAAGGCCAGATTAGAGTTTGCCAAACAACATCTAAAAAAGCCTTCACAGTTCTGGAAAAACATCCTATGGACAGATGAGACCAAGATCAACTTATACTAGAGTGATGGGAAGAGAAGAGTATGGAGAAGGAAAGGAACTGCTCATGATCCAAAGCATACCACCTCATCAGTGAAGCATGGTGGTGGAAGTGTCATGGCGTGGGCATGTAATGTATGGCTGCCAATGGAACTGGTTCTCTTGTATTTATTGATGATGTGACTGCTGACAAAAGCAGCAGGATGAATTCTGAAGTGTTTCGGGCAATATTATCTGCTCATATTCAGCCAAATGCTTCAGAACTCATTGGACGGTGCTTCACAGTGCAGATGGACAATGACCCGAAGCATACTGCGAAAGCAACCAAAGAGTTTTTTAAGGGAAAGAAGTGGAATGTTATGCAATGGTCAAGTCAATCACCTGACCTAAATCCGATTGAGCATGCATTTCACTTGCTGAAGACAAAAGTGAAGGGAAAATGCCCCAAGAACAAGCAGGAACTGAAGACAGTTGCAGTAGAGGCCTGGCAGAGCATCACCAGGGATGAAACCCAGCATCTGGTGATGTCTATGCGTTCCAGACTTCAGGCTGTAATTGACTGCAAAGGATTTGCAACCAAGTATTAAAAAGTGAGTTTGATTTATGATTGTTAATCCGTCCCATTACTTTTGGTCCCTTAAAAAGTGGGAGGTACATATACAAACTGTTGTAATTCCTACACCGTTTACCTGATTTGGATGTAAATACCCTCAAATTAAAGCTGAAAGTCGGCAGTTAAAGCACATCTTGTTTGTTTCATTTCAAATCCATTGTGGTGGTGTATAGAGCCAAAAAGATTAGAATTGTGTTGATGTCCCAATATTTATGGACCTGACTGTACATGTACAAACAACAAATATAAACATATGAGTATGTGGTAATGCTGCCATCACCTTGAGTAGGAGCGTTTCTTTTGGGATGTTTTCTGGCAGTAGGTCACGATAATGGCAAGAAATATGGAAGTTATTCTAAAAATACGATATATTTTTTACCATTTTGGGTCAGGGTCAGTTTTTCTTTGATAATAATAATAAAAAAAAAAAAATCAGGAAATATCCATTACCATTTACCACCAATAAATGCCCAAATTGTCCGGAAAAAAAAAACAGGGATATTTCACCTGGATACACGAAAGCTGACCATACGTGGATCAAAATTTGGCAGGTTCAGCAGAAACCACAAGAATTTTGATCCATTTATTGCTGTTCCTGTTCAAGAGGAGTCGGTCTAGTGAATGATCGACTTCCCCCAAACGGGACTGTTGGTATGTTTTTCCTCAATCAGCACTTGCAGTCAATCCGTTCGCAGTGCTGATCAGTGTATTCAGGCAGTGGAGTAGTCCCGCTGCTAGAATACAATAGCACAGCAGGGAGATTCCCCTATCCATGGCTGACCAAAGACCAAAAAAATAAAGAGTCATCTATGGCAAGCTACAGTTTTACTAACACATGCCAAAGGTGTGTAGCCAGTAGCAGACTACCATTATCTGACACTGCTGACTTACTTTCTGCTCTCAGACTGTCTCTATGAACCCCTAGTGTTGGTCTCAGGTTTCATGCATCATACTCTTGAGACTAGAAGAAAGGCAAAGTGGGAACTGTAGTCTTCTTCAAGGATATTACTGCACTGCTGAACTGTTTAAGAACTGTACTTCCCAGCAAGCCATAGGCTCCAGGAGAGAATTGTGGAGGAGACTATAAAGGGATCTGCTGAACAGCCCCATGCTCTCTTGCTTGACGGGATCCATCATGTGTGCATCAGTATGCCGCAGAGGGAGCAGACTGTTGCCTACTGCACACCACCCAGCTGTCTGCAGACTCAGAACAGGCAGGGCGGATGACCATTGCTGCATCGCGGGCATCCCTGCAGCATTGCTGATCGAGTGGAGTCGGTGGGACTCACTAAGACAGCAGAACGCAGCCATCCCAGTGTCACAGCGCGGAGAGTTGCCGCTGCCTGTTCTTCCAGGACTTATAAGGAGGACATCAGGATTGGTGAGAGAGCACCTGCTCAGAGTCCAGTTACCAGTTGCTACAGTTTCTGTTGGACACTGAACACAGACACTCTACATTTGGATCAGTTAGTGGATCATTGATAATCAGGACCAGCTAGTCTGCATTGCCTGTTTCACGCTGAGCTACACTGGGGAATCATTTGTTCTTTGAGCTCCAACTGCCGGTGAAGATCTTTACAAGGCCTTGCAAATTGAACATTGCTAAATCATTGCTCTTAAAGGGGACACGTAACTGGTATCTAGATTACCTCATCTCTCATTAGGATACAGGTATTGTAGGCTGGCCCGGGGTTCCCCTTTAGTAAAAGCATTTCTTATAGCAATTTGTAGCTTTCTGAGAGATTCATTCACTTACTGCAAGATACTGTGTATATTTGGTGTATTTACTTGTTATAATTGGTTATTCACTGTTCTTCAGTGTTATTTCAACTGAGCCCTGGCTGTTTATCCAGGGCCTAGTTGATTAATACTCTTTTCAAGTCTCTTCCTTGAGTATAGCTTAACTATGAAGTTAAAATCTATTTGCATTGTGTCAGTGTGTCATTTAAAGGTATACATAACACGTTTGAACCAAGAGTGTCAAGAGGGCTGGGACAGTTCACAGGGTCAAAGCGGCACAGAAGAACATACAATTACCAACAACCCTCAAGGGGGCAGTGCTACAGGTGTAAAACTGGTTGGCGGCATTAACCACTTAAGGACTAGAAGGTTTTACCCCTTTAATGACCAGGTTATTTTTTGAAATTTGACACTGCGTGACTAACTGGTAATTGCGCAGTCATACAATGCTGTACCCAAACAAAATGTATTTCCTATTTTCCCACAAAGAGAGCTTTCCTTTGGTGGTATTTGATCACTTGTGCGGTTTTTATTTTTTGCGATATAAAGGATAAAAGGCCGAACATTTTCTACTTTTCCTTAAAAAATATCCAAAAAACAAAATTTATTTCATTCATTTAGGCCAAAATGTATTAAGCTACACGTCTTTGATAAAAAAAATCCCAATAAGCGTATATTTATTGGTTTGCGCAAAATGAATAGCGTCTACAAACTATGGTGTATATACTGGAATTTACGCAGCTTTTACTTTCTAACTGCCTATCTCATTTCTTGAAGTGCTAAAATGGCAGGGCTGTACAAAACCCCCCAAATTACCCCTTTTTGTAGACACCATAAAGGAATTTCCTGAGAGGCATGCTGAGACCATTGAATATTTAATTTTTTTGTCACAGGTGTTTAAGAAACGACAAAAAAAACCATATATATATATATATATATATATATATATATATTTTTTTTTTTTTTTTTTACACAAAGTTGTCATTGAAATTATATATTGCTCATTCATGCCATAAGTATATGTGAAATTACACCCCAAAATACATCCTGCTGCTTCTCCTGAGTATGGGCATACCCCATGTGTGAGACTTTTTGGCAGTATATCCGCATACAGAACACAGTAAACAAATCACTGCCTTCAGGCTTTCTAAGGGCATAAATTGTTGATTTCACTCCTCACTACCTATCACAGTTTTGGAGGCCATGAAATGCCAAGATAGCACAACCCCCCCCATAACCCCTTTTCACAAAGTAGACATCCTGAACTATTTGCTGAGAGGCATGTTGAATCCATTGAATATTTTATAATTTGCCACAAGTTTTGGGAAAATACAGATCTCTATTTCTGCCTCTTAGCAAATACCTTGGGGTGTCTACTTTCCAGTATGTTGCTAGTCCTTGTTGGGTATATGTTGTAGGGTTCTTTTTTTTTTCATGCAGCCTGTGGGCTGAACGAAAAAAGAGAACCTAACAGATTCCTCCATTCACATTGATCGATGTGGATTAAGAAATCTCTGCCAGAAAGTGTGTGGTATGCCCACCATTAGACCTCCCAGCATCCACCCACTTCTAATGATGGCATACATGCAATGTTCTTTTTTTTCGTTCAGCCCATTTGCTGAAGGAAAAAAGAACATAGCAGATTCCTCCATTCGCATCGATCGATGTGACTGAAGAAATCTCTGCCAAGAAAAATGTTAAAAAATATATGGCAAAGCATAGGGGAGAGCTTTCTGTGTCCACCCCATCTGCTATGCTTCGCCATATATGCTCTTTTTGTTAACTGCAGGGCTGAAATCACCTCCTACAGTGCTGCAATCATTGATTTACGTATATGTTGAACGCAAATGCTGTTGTTGTCAGAATAAACAAATCAGCGCTGCAGCTCATGGGCGTATCTACAAAGCAAATAATGGTTAACAATAAAACACAGTAACAAAAAAAATTACAATATAATAGTATACAGTGGAATGATGGTATCTGCAAACTACAAACTATGGTTAACAATGAAAAACAGTAACAATAAACATTACAGTATAGAAGTATAGTATAAAGTACAGTAAAACAGTAAGAACAGAATATTACCTGAATAAAACGACAACCATTTTTGGCTTTTTTATTTTTTTTATTTATTTAAATTTTTTTGTAACTTTTTTTTGTAACTTTTTTTGTAACTGTAAAAAACTTTAAACATTCCAGACTAGGGTCTCTCAAAATGCAATAGCCACCTAGACCCTGTGTGAAAGCCCTAGATTGTGCCGTGCTGTACCCTATATTAATACTCTACTAGTGTGTGGTAGCGATGGAAACAGTCCCCGATGCAGAGACCAAGTAGGCCAGGACAGGAGGGACAAAAAAAGCGGGTGTCATGCCTATATCTGCATTTTCTACACACACAACATCTTCTTCTGGGTACTCTTTGGGTAGGGGTACCAGGGAGGACATCCTGAAAATGCCTCTCATGTAGCCGGCTCACTGCATCTGGATTGTGAATTTGGGCCACAGCACCTTCTGCAAAACAGAAGGGCTGTAATGATCTCTTCCTGGAATTTTTGGAAGGATCCTCTTCTTCATGACGCTTTGTATAGCACATAAGCGTTCAGCAGAGCCAATTGGAATAAGTATACAGACACTTTCTTTTACCAGTGTCTGGCCTTATGGGCAACTATGTATGACGCCATCATCTGATCATTGAAGTCCACCCCTCCCATGTCAAGGTTGTATTTGTGGACACAGAGGGGCTTCTCAACAACACCAGTCACCTATCTATGTGAATAGAGGACAGAACGAAAACATTCCTTGTGTCCCTCCACTTCACTGCAAGCAATTTATTACACTTCAAGCAGGCTCTCTCTCCCCATCTAAGTCGGGAATCTACAAGCTGTTGGGAGAAGCCCCGGCGATTAGGTTGCATGGTGCCACATGCGCCAACTCCAGAATCAAAAAGGTGACTAAAAAGTGGCACGCTTGTGTGATAAATGTCCACGCATAAACGTGACACCAAGTCCCAAACAATCTTGCCGCTGCTCCCCATGTAGTCTGGGCAGTTGGGAGGCTCCACATTGCTATCTTTTCCCTCGTAAATCCGGAAACTATGTATTGCCTGTTGCCCTGTCACAGAGCTTATACATCTTGACCCCTTATCTGGCGCGCTTTCTGGGGAGAAACCTTTTTAAAAAAAGGCGGCCAGAAATTTAATCAGGGACTCATCAACGCAGACAGCTTGTTGGGGTGTATACAGGGGTGCAAACTTTTGGTTGAAGTGATTTACGAGGGGCTGAATTTTGTGGAGCCGGTCATTTCCAGGGTCACCGATTCGTATCTAGTCCTGGCCATGGCAGCAGAGAACACGGGCATATAGTGAATTGGGTCTGTGGACCAATATGACCGCAACTTACTCTTTTCAGTAATGCCCATGATGAGGGATAGGCCCAGAAAGGTTTTAGATTCGGAAACAGTGACACATTTTCATGCAAATTCTCTGGCAAGGGTCAAATTAGGATTTGTGGTGATAAATTAATCAGCATATAAATTGCTTTGGTCCACAATAGATATCTACAGATTTTCTGTGAAAAACAGCTCATAAAAATCAAGGGGAGTAAAATCGGCTGTTTCCACCTGAAATCCTGAATTGCCCAGTGAATGTGGTGGACTCCCAGTCAGGATTTGCAAGCACATCAGGAAGGACACTATGGGCTCTACGGGCCTGTCTTCAAATTCTTGGTGTCTGCGGGACACTAGTTGTGCTAGCCACTGCACCAGCTTGAGCTGCACTTATAGGACTCCTCACGTCACCAAGTGTTACTGCAGTGCTAGTTTGACTACGACCAGGATGTACTAGGCCGCTGGTGCTTGCCAGTTCACCAGGAGGTTGAGCGGCACTAGTACCGACACTCTGCTGCATACGAGAACCCTGGGTTTGTTGCACCTGGGCAACAGAAGAATGGGGTCGGGTACGCCTGACCTTAGCAGGGACCACTACTCTGTCATCAGAGCTATCTGTCAGGGTGCCGCTGCTCTCTACAGGTTTCTTTCTACAGGTTTGAATACTGAGCATGATTCTGACTTGAGTGAGGCTTCCCCATCGCTCTAATCTGTTATTCTCAGCATCGTATATGCCTCTTCACCAGTGTACCTCTGTTTGGACATTTTGGTTGTAAATTTATAGGTACCTAGTGTAACTCACAGGTAAAAAAGCACCTGGTTGTCAAGGACTGTTTGAACTGCTACCAAAAATGTAACTGCTACTGCTAGCAGAGATCAGGCCTTACTCTCCTAATGCTGAGGTTTAGTGTGCTGTGTATTGGAAGTGACAGTGATCTGCTGATAATGAACTTCTTGGGGGGCTGGGCAGAGGGGCTAAAAGCAGGTGCTGGCAGGTGTGGGGGCTGATCCTGCTAGCGCTGCATTTTGAGTAAACTATACTAAACTATTGGGGACGCTAGTATAGTTCCGATCTTATCAAAGATGTTGATCTGTCCAGTCTTTATACTACTAATGGAGGTGTTTAGTGTGTGTGTCATTGGCAATCAAAGGGTTAAAATGTATTACTAAATATGCGCCGGGCAATCTGACGTTGACGCTGTCCTGGATTGACGCTAACGTTAACACTAACTGACGTCCCCTGTGACACTAATACAGTGATCAGAAAAAGATCTATACACTATAATAGTGAAACTGTGACAGGGCAATGACATGGTTATCTGGGGATGATCAGGGGGTTAAATCTTTATTAGGGGATATATGGCGGCTACCCTAAACCTATCTGGGACTGACGCTAACTACCACTAACTGCCTCTCACACTAACTAACTACCACTAACTGCCTCTCACACTAACTGTCCAAGTGACACTAATAACAGTGATCAGTTAATTATCTGTATACTGTATATAGTGACACCGTGACACAGAGTGAAACAGGGTCAACCGGGGGGGGGGGGGTGATCAGGGGGTAAATATATATACCTCTTTGTACTGGTGTCAGTGTAGTGCTTGTGTACTCACAGTACATGTTCTCTCTTCTCATGCTGGAACCGAAAAGGGCTGGACCTAATGACTGATCTGAACCGAATGAGCATATCGCGAGGACGGCGCCCCCTACCACCACGTGCGACCAACATACAGTTACATTGGTTCGCTCAGCCAAGCCTCCTTGCCACAATAAAACTGTTTAAAATTTGTTAGGAACTTCATCATTAAAGTGGTTGTAAAGTCAGGATAATGAATAACTGCCATCCCTCTGTTTTATCAAGTTTTAAAGTACTGTGTTTCCGTTTTTTTTTTTTAATTCTAATCCTAAATACCTTCTCTTACTGCATCAATGTGCAGTCACATGACCTTTCTCTGCTCTCCTACCCCAATCTAAGGAATGCAGAGGGAGGAGCTGAGATAATCCTCTGAAATTAGCAGGCCAGCAGAGGAAGGTCACATGACCGCACATCAGTGCTGGGAGAAAATGTATCGATGATTAGAATTTTTTAAGAAAACAAACACACAGTACTTTAGATCTTGATAAAAGAAAGGGGATGGCAGTTATTTATAAATGGTGTTTTCAAGCTACAGGAAAGAGCAGGAGGGGAGGGGCGGGGAGGAGATCACTCTCACACATAGGCTTTGGAACTGACAGGCAGGGAGGGAGGGGGAGAGGGAGAACAGAGAGCAGACAGTGGGATGACGGAGGCGCGTAAACTGACCACCAGGGTATTATGGATCAGCAGCAACGATTACTGTGGTCAGCACATAGAGGAAGACACAGGAACAGGCAGGATCAGCCAGGTATTTTACATCATTAGTAGGACAAATTACACAGTACAAGCACTGTGCTGTTTAACATGCTTTAAAAGAATAGGATCTTTTTTGTTTTGTTTTTTCTTTTTTAGGATTATGCTTTAAGGGGTTAAATCATTAAATGTGTATTGGTGTCTGTCTTTTTATTTATGTATAACATATAATTTATAATAATTTGTTAAATTTGGCTAATTTATTCCATCCCATGCAGGCCTTGACAAAGCCCCTACCACTTGTGAAACCAGTTGGGCGTTTTTATAGTTTGATACTTGATAATATGAATCTTTCTGCTGATTGGCAAGCTCTAAAACATATAAAGTCCTTGTGCAAACATCCCCTAAAAATAAAGATTTAAGTAGCAGGTTTCAAAAAGCGAAACAACCAACACACTGCATGCTTAGTCCATATATCTTAAGCTGCAATTAGAAGCTAGTAATGAAAGGTTTACACACATGCTGAAATAAATAAGTCAAATAATCTTCTGAACTTCCTCATCAGAAATGACAGCAGCTGTTATTACCTGTGCTTAAAGAGTGTAAACCCAGTGTAGCACCCTCCTAGATAGGTGCTAGACAGGTGTAATATAGTTTGCTCTGTCTGCCTATCAGGGGAGCCTGATTATTAGTTATGCCTGTTGCATGTGTCCATGTGTGATTCATCTGGTCTGAGGAAGTGTCCCCACTGTGTCCAAAAGGGAGGCCTGTTGGACAGTGGAGGAAACCCTGCCAGTGACACACAGGCTTTTGTAGCTGTCCCAGTGGGTTGGCACAAAGAGTGGTGCATCCTGGGATAGGCTATAAAGCCAAGGGCACATGTGGCAGGGGGTCTTTGGGCAGAAAGCCAAGTCCCAGAAGGAGGGTACAGCTGTCTCTCCTTCTGCTGCTTTGGATGGTGGTCACAGGTGGTCGGACTAGTGAACCAGGAGTGTGGAGCTAAGACAGGAGGTCCATGAGAGCTGACTGGTGGAGTTGGAGGCAGAGCAACCTTGGGAAAAACAGTGTCCATGAGTTCCGGGAAGCTTGCCGAGGGTCTGCCCAGGAAGGGGACCACTCCAGTGGAGAGTCAGTGGACAGGTGTCAGCACACACGGCAAGTGAGAAAGGGGGTGCCAAGTTAGAACCCTTAAGAGTAATTCAAGCAGGAACACTTTATCTATCTTCACTTCAGTGGCAGGGTAAAGCAGCGGCCTTCTAAAGTCAGTTGTCCTCACCATTGTGAATAATTGTCAGTTGGAGTATCCCACTCATCCCTTCTATCCCAGTTCTCAATAAAACCACAAAACCAACATCCCCTGGATTGATTATTGAATGAGCCAAGAACTGTCATTGCTGTTTTATCTGCTGTCAGTTGCTAAGGGTAACCCAGGGGAATCCAGAAAATGTAATTCTCAGCAGTCCTCTAGGGGGCAGTGCTACACCAAAATTTCCAATTCCTTATCATCATGTGTCTGCTGTACCATGTCTCTTTGCATTGCTTCCTTTGTGTGAAATCCCTGGTGTCCCTGTCATGGCTCCAGGGAAACACTGTTCTGTGTCTCCCCTGCTGTGCTCCTCATAGGTAGCTACAGGGAAAGCGTTGTTTACTTATGTCGGGGAGGCAGCAGCTACAAAGGGGAAGCTCAGGGAGTAGGGAGGTGGAGCTACGATTGATTGGGATTGGCTATAAACCAGGAAGGGGTGGTTCCTAAAGCCAGTGCCGCAGTGGGGGGACGAATCTATAAGCCAATCACAGTCAATCATAGCCCCATCCCCCTGCTCTCCATGATGTTCTTTAGTACCCACCCCCGGTACAAACAGTGTTTTGCCCGTAGCTGCCTATGACAAGTGCAGCTGTACGGGAAACACAGAAATAGGAATGACTTCTGTTCTTCTCTCTGGACTCTCCACATTACTCAGAGTACTGCAACTCCAGCTCTCCACCCCCCCCCCTCCCCTCCTTCTCCTACTCCTATTTCCAGGTCCAGTAGATGGGGCTATGAGTAGCTGTATTTAAGCTTCTCCTAACAGGACCACTGAATAGGAGAAGAGGTAGAAGAGCCAGAGCTGCAGTATCCGGAGTAATGCGAAAAGTCCAGGGAGAAGGAAAACACAGATAAGTAGTGCAGAAATGAGAAACAGAGGGTCACTTACTGCTGCACTCTGTGCTGCTATTGACCTCTGTACTCTGTAGTAAGTGACGCAGGGCTCAGAAGTGACTCAGTAGTAAGTGATGTGGAGTTCAGAGGTCAGTAGTAAGTGATGTGGAGTTCAGAGGTCAGTAGTAAGTGATGTAGAGTTCAGAGGTCAGTAGTAAGTGATGTGGAGTTCAGAGGTCAGTAGTAAGTGATGTGGAGTTCAGAGGTCAGTAGTAAGTGATGTAGAGTTCAGAGGTCAGTAGTAAGTGATGTGGAGTTCAGAGGTCAGTAGTAAGTGAACCAGAGTTAAGGGGTCAGTAGTTTTTGGAGAAATGTTTGTTATGCGCCTCTGATGAAAAACCAGTCCTCCAACTAAGTTTAGGGGGGCGGAGGAAAAACGGGGAGATAGGTGGACTTCTGATGGTGTGCAAGTGCACCACGCTGACACTGAGGGCAGCTCCTGGGAATGGCAGAAGCAGTTCCAACTAGTAGACAAGGAAAAAGAAAGGCACCTCTGAGAGTAGCAGACAACACTTTATTGCACAAACGATAAGCAGACTTACAATTGGGATAACATGTGTCCTCACGGCTCGGGGTCTCATCCTGGTCCTGTGACTTGTCCCATCTTCTGACTGTCCAGAAGCAGGGAGATGACGCCGGTCCATGAGCGAGGCATGCGTTCCACCGCAGCCTCGCATTGATTCCCCACTCCTGATGGGGCTCCCCTACTTAGCTGAAGACCAGAAGTTCAGGGAAGCAGCACTAAGAGATCAAGAGCCAACAGCACTAAAAGTTGTAAACTGCAAGTGCTGGGATAAGAATTTTGTTGGAGCACAATAAAAACATGCTAAGGGGTTTAAAGTATTACTAAACCCACAACAGTAAATCAGTCTGTGTATATATATATATATATATATATAGTAAAGCATGCTTGTTATGCTCACTGTGGAACCTAATTAACCCTCTGCATTGTGTAAAAAGTCTGTTTGATCCTGTCTTCTCTGATTCTCCCCTTCTTTTACTGTTCCCAATCCATCTGCTGATAATACAGAGCCTTGAGGGCACTCTGAACATGCTCAGTTTGGTGTGTATTGCTAGAGAGATTTTTTTTTTTCTTGGGAGGGTGCATGTGATCAGCACAGGGCCAATCAGGAATGTCCAGACAGAGGGTCAGGGTTCCTGCAGCCTCATAGGATAGTCAGAGTAGAATGAAACCCCTCCTACAAGCTTTACCTGACACTGATAGAAGTCACAAGACTGCTCTATACTGCCGATGAGAAAAGGTATTTATCAATTTATATTTACTAAAACGGTTGCATTTCCATGTCCTGTGAACTGTGGAAGACCAGATATAGTGAATGCAGGCTCCTGGGTTTAGTAACACTTTAATACTACTTTAACTTTTAGAAACGTTTGTCAATGATCATCTTGCTGCAAAGGAAACATTTTCCATAGCTAAACCCCAAAGAGCATCTCATTCTCATCTATGTGCTACACTATGTGAGATGTTTGTTTGTATGTTACTACTTACTACAAATATTGTATCGGTTTTTAAAAATACCTTACATACACATACTTGGTATAGGTAAAACCGTAATAAAAAGTTCTGAAGCAAGAGGATCAGTATAGCAGCCAGGAACCTAGCATTTTCAGTTTCATTTATAATAGGATCATTTCATTAAGGGGTGTTACAGCACTCTTCCCTTTTTAATTTAATAAATAGGACGTAGAAAAAAAAGGACATGTTAGGCCCTTAAGAGAAAAGGGGGGTGTAGAATGGAGCCCCAAAGTGCACTTGGCTGCCTACCAGTGATCTATAGTTTCTTATTTTGTAACACTGCAATGGAGCACTTTATAGTGAGGTTGTGTGAGGTGTCTATAAAGTACACAAAGCTTGTGTTTGAGATTTTGAAGCATATACTGCCGGTGTTGACATATGTACGACATGTTCTTATATTTTCCTTATCGTTGCTTTGAGGAAAGAAGCAAACAACGGCTTTGACAGCAGCAGATTAATAGGCATTCGGTCATCCTGAGCAGCCCATCTGTCACAGGTTATAAAAGCTGTCACCACACCTGATCCTTGTCCCACCGCTGGCCACTGCCGCACAAACCCAGACAAGTTATCTTGTACATATACTGTACAATGTATGTATAGTATAGATCCTAAAAGCTGAACTTCAGGGAGGAATAAAAGGCACAATTTAGCACAGCTTTGTAATCATGAATACATCATTTGTTGTAAGCAAACTGTTGTCATTGTTTTGCAAGCAGAGTATTATCTGAAATTAACTTATCAGTTTTTTTGTGGTTCCTGTGCAGCAGGGCTCAGACTAAAGCCTGGTACACACTTTTAGTTTTTTTTATTCAACCCAGCGGGCTGTAAGAAAAAAAATTTAAAGAGCTCAGAAGGAGCCGATGTACTAATGATCTGATGTTAGTACAGTACAGCGTTCTCCCCCTGCTACACTATTGTGTTCTGATGCCCCCTCCGCCAGAACACACTGGTCAGCGCTCTCAGGCATTGGCTGAGAGTGCTAATCAGATGCTGATCGGCAGACCTTTTTCTGGTCATGCCCCTTTGACAGATGCCGGCTGAACAACTGTCGGATTGCCTGCTGTACACACGGGCCAACGCTTGCTAGTTTCTATCGAACCGGCCGATGCCAGCTGATATTTGGCCCATGTGTACGGCCCTTAAGGGAGGGGAAGCAGTGCAATGAAGCATGCTGATAGGAGAAGAGAGCCAAGTGAAAAACAGATGAGCTCATCAGTCTGCTGCATCTCCTTTGACTGTCCGGTCACAGCTCTGGGATGAACAAGACCTGTAAAAGTTACTGGACTGCAGCAGATAAAAATCAGGTCTCTTCCCTGCCCGGACAGGGTTGTACTGTATGGCAGACCTTTGAACATCTCAGATGTGGATTGACATTTGGCAGGTAAATGCACAACAAGGTATGGGACATGACTCAAATATGTGTGGCACCACATCCAAACAATAGGCAATTTGCAATATATTTGGCAGGTAAAACAGACCCATTATTTGTATGTCTGTGTATTTTGCTGTCTGCCCGGAGTTCCACTTTAAATAAAACCCACAAAGAGAAATGTTTACAGTAAGAGCACTTTATACAAATTGTATTTTAAATAAAACAAAACAATATTATAAATATAGATGATTGTAAAAGATATCCCTAAATAAGGCTACCTCTGGGGGTAACATAGAAAAAGTTATCTGATGCAGCGAGCCGTGGTGTCATTTATCTGTAGTGTGATCCGGTTGTCTGCCTGTAAAGAGAAAATAAAAGGTGGTCATTTTCCTGTTGGTGAATTCATTGTCCACACAAAACTGATATTTCACAATCAGTTTGACATGTGTTCTCAGGAATAAATATGGCAGGAATACTGCACTGGGATTATGAGAAGGATATGATTGGTTGTTATGGGTAATACAGACAGAGATCTGTAACATAAAAGCAAAAGTAGGCTAGTTTTGCCAATAGCTGAAATATGACATGATGTGAAGTAGTATGATTGTAGATGTAGTTTAATTCAGTAGAATTACAGATATTGTATTCCCTTAATCAGTACTCAATCATTGACAGATGTTCCTCAATTAGAATTTTAAAAGGACAAAACAAGCTCTAGACCAGAAGTGACACCGTGCCGATAAAACTGTCACCTCCCTGAAGACTCAAAGTTAATTCACCTACAAGCCCAGCAGGGGACAACACCTGTTTCCTCTAGACCCTCCAGCTGTTGTTGAACTACACATCCCATGATGCATTGTAAAGCTCTGGCATTCACAGACATGACTAGGCATGATGGAAACTGACGCTCCTGAACAACTGGAGGATCATTTTTTGGAGAGATGCCCAACATCTAGTTTTTTACGGCCGATATATAGACGATATCATCTTCTTCTGGGACGGTCCTCCATCCTCAATTGATGATTTTGTCATCCACTGCAACACCAATGACTTCGGTCTCACCTTTACTTCTGTTTGTGATGCAGTTCATCTAGCCTTCTTGGACCTCGAGCTGGGTAGTGAAGGCACCTCCATCTTTGCCCACAACTACACCAAGCCTACCACCGGCAACTCATACCTACACTATAGTAGTTTTCATCATCCCCAGTGGGTAAACAATATACCTAAAGGGCAGTTTTGTCACCTTAGACAGAACTGCACCAGGGATATAGATTACATCACACAGAGTGACGCCTTGAGAGCCAAGTTTAGGGATAAGGGTTACCCTAACCAATTGGTCGATCAAGCCTACGCCACCTTCTGCCTGGTAAACCCCCAAAAATACATCTAAATATGATGAATCCACTCCAAGGTTTATCACCAGATTCCATTGCCCCTACAGGAAAATGGAATCCATACTACAGAAACACTGGAACATTCTACTACAGGACCCCCATCTTTTACCCAATTTAGGTCACAAACCTAGAGTTACTTACCGTAGGGCCCCTACCCTAAAAAACAAAATTGCACCCAGTCGTCTCAAGACCAAAAAAGCCCATAATCCATTGTGCCTCATTCCCTTAAAGGGTATGTACCGATGTAACAAGCCTTTATGCAAAACATGTGCTTTTGTGCAACATGGTAAAAAAACTGTTCACCCATAAGAATAAAACTTACCGTTTGGAAAAATTCTACAACTGTTCTATTGATTACGTGGTCTACTGCCTGACCTATCCCTGTGGACTACTCTATGTTGGTCGCACCATCCGCCCATTACGGCAACGATTTGGTCACCATCGTAGGTTTGTGGAGGAGGGCTGTGACCAACATATTTGTACCACGACATTTCCTCGAGTTCCACAATAAGTCCACATCAGGATTTGAGGTTTGGGTAATAAAGTCCATCCCCAAACTTTCATCTGAGGCCGAATGATTTGCCAAATTATGCACACGAGAGACTTTTTGGATCTATACCCTCGATTCACTTTCACCCAATAGTTTAAATGAAGAGTTAGATGTTAACACCATATTATGATTAGAGCCAATGTGTGTCTTTTTACCTTGTCAAATAACCATTTTCTATATGCACTTGTCCTCAGGCTCGTAGCACCATGTACTACTTTTTGATATAAGGTATATTCTTCATGACCTCATCTCGTCTGTAAGTATGTTGTATTCCGTCCCTCACTTTCCTTCCCCTCCTCCCCCCTCTCCCTCCATATACTTATCCCCCCCTGCTCTTTTCCCTGCCCCCCCTTTCCCCTTCCCCCCCTTTTCCTTTTATCGTTGTTTCCCCTTAATCTCCCACCCCCCCTTTCCTCGCCTTTTTTCACTGTTTTACTGCCCATCTGTTACTCCTCTTCTTTGTTCTGATTACATTTTCAGATTGTTATATGTAGTTTTCTCCTAGCATTTATCATATAAAGTGCTTCTTTGATATGTATGCCTACACACATACTTTTATATAAGTCTATTTACTTTTATGCAATTTATTTTTATGCGATTTATATTTATACGATTTTTTATGCGATTGTATAAAACTCTGTCCCTTATATATATGCATGTATGTGCCTCTGTGTTTGGCTGCCCCCCCCCCTTTTATGTCTTGCTTTCTAATATGAGAACATTCATTTATGCCCCCCCCCCCCTTTTTTTCCAGTTCCACCCTTAGTTTTTTGTTTGTTTGTTACATCTTCTTATTGCAGCTTTAAGTATTGTGGTCCCACTGTTTAGCCCATTTATAATGGCCGCTTTAAGTCCATCTGCATCCGCCCAGCTTGTGTGCTGTCTTCCTATAAACTTGTTCAGCTCTTCTGTGTCACGCCACTGCACTTGAGAAAGGAGCGCCCTGTGAGGCTACTGTGCACGCTCGGAAACGCGTTGTGGGATTGGCTGCTGGATATGTCATGCTGGGCTCCCCTGTCTGTCATTGCTGGATGTACTGAGGAGCAGGGCTTCATTCTGAAGCCGCTGGCCATCCTACCAAATGGTCCCTCGGCTCACCAGGCCTCTCCCTCAGGAACAGAACACCCTCCTGAAGCTGCCGGCCATCCGACTATCTGGTCTCTTGGCCCTCCAGGCATCTCCCTCCTTCACCATCCCCTTTACCACCTCTTGGAGCCACAACATCCAGCCATGGACCCCTGTGTTCCTGCAGACCACCTAACAGATGAGCTACTGTATTTTATACTGTTTTAAATATGAGCAGTTTTCCTGTACCTGCCTTACCCTTTTAATTGAACTGATAACACTTAGAGGCGCTCTGCTTTTTGTTTTTATTTCCGCTTTCAAGCTGAAAGACCCCAAGCACATGTGCCCTTGGCATTTATACAGTATCCCAGCATGCGCCGAGGTACTTTCCTCTGCCAATCACCAGGGCTGTACTAAATGCTTGTGCACTCATTTGTCAGGTTTCCTCCCACTTTCCAATATGCCTCCCTATTGGACCAGTGTGAAACACTTCAGACAACCTAAGCTGCACCTGAGCACCATGAGCAGATCTCACTAACAGATCCTGCTCTCTGGTAGGCAGAGAGCAATATAAATTTACCTGGCAATCGCTCTGGTAAGCAGTAAGATCCAAAAAACAATATTCTCTCTTCTAGCACCTACCTAGGAGGGTAATACACAAGCTTTTGCTACTGTTTCCTTCATGGCATTTAGAACATGGGTCATGAGTTTAAATTGGTGTTTGGAAATCCCAGTGGGTTTCCCTTGAGGAGTTCCTTGTGAGATTACATAGGAAGCCTCTTCTGCAAGAGGGTGCACAGGATTCCGTACACCTACAACCACAATCTGTGGGCCACAGAAGAAGTCCACCAGTTGTAGAGAAATGTGCCCATGTCCGAACAACTACAAACACCAAGATGAGGAAGCACCAGGGTTAAATGAGCTAGCCTGATAGGCACCATGCGTATACCATACGTATACCACTAAAGCAATATCTTGTAGTTAGTCTCAATTGCTGATCCATTGCATGAGCAGGACTTGGCAGTATTCCAAATTTGATCCCATTCTTCTTGTTCTAATTTCATATTTAGATCTTGCTGCCAGTTGCTAACATACTTTGGTGGTTCTAGAGTGTATTTAGATATGAGGATATTATATAGGAGGGAAATAAGCCCTGGGGAATGTAGATTGTCTTTTCTACATTTGGATTCAAGGATTTTATTTGTGATAAGTAGGGTATGGAAGGGGCTTCGTTTTTTAGTCAATCCAGTGCCTAAAGGCATTAGGTCAGGGGTTCTCAAACTATGGCCCTCCAGTTGTTCAGGAACTACAATTCCCATCATTCCTAGTCATGTCTGTGAATGTCATTGTCAATGCCTCATGGGATGTGTAGTTTCGCAACAGCTGGAGGGCCGTAGTTTGAGGATCCCTGCACTAGGTGATTTAAATCCTGGAGTAAAAAAAGGGATTGTGAATAACAGATAATCTGGGTAAATTCGAGAGATTAGGCCTCCCAAGCATATAAAATCATTATTGTGATTTTTTTTTTCTTCTTCTGTTTACCTCTGGACATTTGTGGCTAAATTGTGCAAGAGAACTCTTGGAGGTGGAAAGGGGACAAGGGATGTTAACAGTAGTAGTACTCTGAATTCTTTATAGCTCAATGCAGGCCTCAATTATAAAAATTTCCTATAGGGGAACCAAAGTCCCCAGAATACTCACCTCTGTTCCAGCAGTGCGGTCATTGGATCCCTCGCCAGCCACCAGCATCTTCTCCTCAGGCTTCTTCTGGGTATCAGTTTTTCGGCCTTTTGATTGGCCAGCAGGGACGACATTACTCCTGCGCATACATATGGGGGTTCTTCATCCTGCTACACTGGCACCATGTCCAGAACATATGTATATTCAACACAGAGGCGTAACTAGTACCTTAGGGGCCCCAGTGCAAGAAACCATGAAGGGCCCCCTGGACCCCTGGCCGGGGCCCTTCCCTTTAAGCCTGGGGCTCTTCCCACTGATCCTGGGGCCCACAGGGGCCCAGAGACAGCAGAACACAAGGGAACTGGATAGGAGGAGTGGCGGGGGCAGCAAACAGAGGAACCAATCTCCTCCATTTTCCTCCTGAAGCTACAGGAGGAAAAAGGAGGACAGTGATTTCTCTACCTGCTGCCCCCGCCCCCTCCTATGCAGGCGTACAGGGGAGCCGCACAGGCCCCCTGGATTGTGGGGCCCGGTTGCAATTGCAACCCCTACAACCCCTGTAGTTACGCCCCTGATTCAACAGAAGATTGAGAACAAGCAGATACGCTTGCTTTATTTCAGAAAAGAACATTGCATGTCTCTTCTGCAATAAAAAGCTGCCACCTTGCATTTTTTTTTTATCAGAAGGTATAGTTTCAAAGTTCCAGAACTGTCATAATGTGTGTACAGAATCACTTGGAAATGGAACGACAAAAGCTGATCGACATTTTTTTTATACAAAATTACTATTGTCCTAGGCACAATCAAAGTGAATAAAAGCATATCTAAACCCAAAAAAACAAAAAATGTATACAGTATATTGCAGTTTGCTAGTTCTTAGATGTGATGGCTGCAAGTTTACTTTTTTAAGCTTTTCCTTTATTTAATCTGGTAATCCGACCAGCAAGACTTGTCCTGCTTTAGGGGCAATTCACACCACACAAACTTGGTTATTTTTATTTTTTTAGTTGAATGCATTTTTTATGTGTTTAGATGCGTTCTGCTGCATTGTACAGTACAGTTTGGCGTGCAGTACAGTTTAGTGCAGAAAAAATGCAGCATGTTCTACATTTTTTTCTGCACTGGAACACAAAGAAACTGACCGCACTGGTGTGAACTAGGCCACTGGAACCCATATAATCCACTATCCATGTGTTTTTGATGCAGAAGGAAAAACACACTGGACTGCATTTGGTCTGAACCAGCCCCTAAGGTGGTTACACTCACTATTCCACTTATTTATGGAGGAACAGCGTATCCACCCTTGGACAGCAGGATTGTCACCCTGTGGAGAGGGTAGTGTTAAATGGACTAGTAGATTTCGATGGCATTTACATAAGTGCCTAATAAACTGAAGATTAACTCTAACTAACACTTTCTAAAAAATTAATTAATAGTATTTCTTTGTTTTTGAGGTTAGCTAAATGAATACAATTTGAACATTGTAAGCACTCGTCAGTGTTAAATGGTTTGTCGAAACCTGCTAACTACCACTTTTGCTGGACAGCTCAGGCTGTTAAAGTAGGTTAAAAATAACAGACTTACTGGCAGGATTAAAAGGTAAAAATAAAGGAAAACAAGTCTAAAGTAAACTAGCTAATGACTGGTAAGCTGCTATTTATTACATTTTTGCTTTTGGGTTTAGATGCGCTGTAAGCAAAAACCTATGTATGCAGTAGATGATGACATTGCACCCTAATTATCACCAGATGCAAGAAAAGAAGTGATTATGTTTGTGTTGCTCATACCAGCCAATCACATTTTCCCTTTCCTTGCACTTTGGGAGAATAAAGGGAAGATCTGTTGGTTGTAACACAGACCTGAGAATATCTTTTCCTAGGAACATTGGTATGTTAGGTCTGTTGTGAGAAGTGTTAACTATTACCTGTCAGTTGTCAGGCAGTTCTAATGGTGACTCCATCTCAAAGTAGAGATACACAGGCTAGAGAGATAGATGAAGAGCCCATTAGTGTCTTTGAACCACTATGGATGCCATGACATATCAATTATATTTTCATTTCCTTGCTCTCACCTTGTGATCGCCCATACAGATGTCTCCTCCAATCCTCTGATACCTAACGCAGTCTTCCCCCTCCTTACCCTACAGAAAAGAGAAGGGTGAGTATGAGCAGGGGGAGGCGTTCTAAGGACAACAGAGAAGAAACCACACAGAATACTAACCTTCTGAATGAGAGCCCGGGCAGGGTGAGACATCAAGATGCGGTCACACCATGCTGGGCATCGTGTACCCATGAATTCTGCAGCTTCTGTAACATTTTCACTGAATGGGTAACTGGGAATAAATACAGCACAAGATCAGTGTTCCAACAACCAATAACACAAACATTTACTTTGTATTATTTCACGTAATAAAAGACATCTGGCAACTGCAGAGAAATATTTCTTACGTCGGTGGGAAAGAGATCTGGACCTCAGTCAGCTCATTTAGAAATGCGACTGGCTCATGGTCAAAGCGCAGCAGCTAGAGACAAAGTCAGATGGGTAAAATGCAAATCTATATAAAATGTATACACCGTACATGTTACTGAACACAGTTCTCCGTATTCTACTTCTGTAACACAAGTCTTACCATATGTTCACTGTCATCCTGAAATATCTGCACGTTCTGATATTCAAACTTTTTACACTTCATGACAAGCTGAACCTGAAGAGGGAGGAAGTGACAGCGACAAGACAGGTCAATAATGGGAGATGGAAAGGGAAAGTAAGTGAGGACTGAAGGAGTTAGGCAGGCTATACATGGTGTGAAGTTCTTTCCTGCAAAGAAATTTGCATGATCCCCCCATCAATACAGACAGTGCTGATAGAGGAATCCCTCCTGCCAAGCAATTGTCTGCTCCAGGAGGGGGAGCAAACCCCGCAGGGAGAAGACAGTGATTATAGCTAGCGGCTATGGCAGCCGCTAGCAATATTTACAAGGGAATCCAGCAGGCTGGTTGTACCCAAGTTGATCTATCAACTTGGAACATTAAGCGTGCCCATTAACTGTTCAAACCAAGTATGGCTGGGCCTTAGTGATCACTTAGTGAAGAGTTAATGTGTCAAAAAGTATGAAAGTCAGAACTGTCTATTTCACAGGTGTCAAACATAAGGCCCGCGGGCCGAATGCAGCCCCCCAGGCCATTTCATGTGGCCCTCACACCTCTCCTGCAGCTGTTCCACCATCTTCCACATGTCCTACTTTTGTTGCTGTATTAAGCTGAAGCACCCAGCTGGCTCTAGTACCTCCCTGCTCACTGTAGGTAGCTCCGCTTCTCTCACTTGCAGGGAGATCATCCAGTGGGGATGTTGGCATCTTCACTGCACCCCAGGCACCTGAAACTACCTTGTCCCCATCCTGCACGTCCTGTGGGAGCAGCTCCGGAGATCAGATCTGTGGCAGCCATTGGGAGGCAAGCTGTCACTTGTAATCACAGAAGCCAGACTTCGGTGTTTACAAGTGATAGTGGTGAGCAGGGAGCAGAGGGCCAAAGCCAGAGTTACAGCTGAAAAAAAGCCCTGTATCTGTATCAGTAAAGAAGGGCAGAGAATAGTACCAGTGGTGTAGGTTGGTCAGGATATCAATGAAGAAATGGCAAGTAAGGTCAAGAAGAGGCAGGAAAGGAAATCTATAAAGGAGAAGCAGGAAAAACTATTATTGAGTAATCATAAAAAGCTATAAGTAAAGGAACATAACTCAGAGATGTAAGGAATAGGGGACTGCCAATCTATTACTGAAGGATAAGAATAATGCATCAAAACAAAATATGTTCACAGTCTTACAGTTTCTTTTTTAAACAGTCACAGACTTAAGCTGGTCATACACGATTAGATTACTTTCATTTAGCTTGTGGGCTGAACAAATAAAAATCTAACTAGTTCCTCCATCCATTGACGGCAGCTTTATCTGATTGGATGCAGCTTCTTTTTGGTTGAAAATTTTCCAGCAGGAACCTTTGACAAATGTCTATTGAATGACTGTTGTCGAATACAGTGGGGCCAGCAGGGCTACTCGAGGTATAGCGAGTTTTAGTAGAAAAGCCTGTGTGCTGCCAGCATGCTGTAGAGAGGAACCCTTACTCTCTGTGGGAGCCATGGTCTCATTGTAGAGGTCCATAATGCCCCCTGCTGAGTCAGAGCTCTCCAATCAGTAAAAGACGTGCATAAATGGAAGTAGCATCAGACCAAAAAGGCTGTCTTTTAACACAACATTAATAAATAAATTTGCACTCTTATTTTTTGGTCTGGCACTCCTTCCATATATGCACATCTTTTCCTGGTAACCTGCTGGAGTACCAACAGTAGGGGAGCCTTGCCTTTTGTGAGCAACCTAACCTAAGCCATTGGGCTCTTCAAATGTTTCTTGCCCTCTCACTACCTTGTTTAAACCCATATCAAAGTTCCAGCGCCTCTTGGATGCCCCTTTGTTTTCATTGGACTCTCCATTCAGTAGGCAGCATGAGCTTTGCTCATTGCAGAGCTTTTGGTCTGCAATATAGAGGGCATTTGAGCTTTAATAGTGTGGGGAGGTATAGCTCTGGTTAGGGTAAAACCACAAATAATCTAGAGCAGCCTTTTTCAACCAGGATGCCTTGAGGTTTCTTCAGGGGTGCCTTGGCAAAATGCCTAAAAACTTCCCAAAAACTATATTTAAGCTGGCGTGTGGATGAAGGCTGCCTTTTAGTTACACTAAGTTGCAGATTTTCATGCACTATTAAAACCTTCTAGCTCCTGGCTTCCTAACGACCAATGGCGTCATCAGTTTATAAGGAGGATGTCAGTCGCCTGCATAGAATCCTTGTTTAACCCTCTACTGCCCCTCTCCATCAGCGGTGGGGTCACATTAGCTGAGTGATGGAGAAACATTGGAATATTAGTCAGTACCAGGTTGAAAAAGTGTATTAGCTTTGGAAGACCAAATTTCACCTCTAACAATGGGTGTCCTACTTGGGCTTGTGGGTGTTGCTGCATTATGTAAAACTATTAGAATAGTTATTACATTTTAGAATGGGGGGCCTTGAGACTGTCCATAATTTTTAAACGGTGCCTTGAAATTGTCCATGACTTTTAAAGGGTGCCTTGATGGAAAAAAGTTTGAGAAACACTGATCAGGAGAAACAACTACCTGCTATTTGTATAAAAGATGGCTGTGCTTACAACTGAACTTTTGCACAATACACTAGTGCACTCTACAACAAGTGTTGACAATGTATATTTGGCAATTGCTGACAAGAGATCAGCAAGAGGTGTGGACATCAGAAGACTGACTGAACAGAAATACAAAACATTTACCGTATATATTCGAGTATAAGCCGAGTATTTCAGCACATTTTTTTGTGCTGAAAATGTCCCCCTCGGCTTATACTCGAGTCAACAAAAAAAAAAAAGTTCCTGGCCGCTCTGACGTGTTTAAGATTTAAAAATGGCGCTGCCCGGCGTATACATATCACCGCACATGCGCCGCCACCGCTCGGGACAGGCCGGGAATAGCTGAATGTATACCAGCTTTCCCGAGTGGCGGTGGCGGCGCGTGCGCATTGACGTTTCGGCGCCGGGTGGCGCCATTTTTAAAAAGAAGGCACCTCTGGAACAGGTAAGTGAAACACAGCCGCACTAATATGCCCGCAACCCAGCATCCTCTTGTACCATGCTTGCCACCCTGAATTCTCCTGTACCATGCCAGCCACACTGCATTCTCCTGTACCATGCTTTCCACCCTGAATTCTCCTGTACTATGCCAGCCACACTGCATTCTCATGTACCATGCTTGCCACCCTGAATTCTCCTGTACCATGCCAGCCACACTGCATTCTCCTGTACCATGCCAGCCACACTGCATTCTTCTGTACCATGCCTGCCACCCTGCATTCTCCTGTACCATGCCCGCCACCCTGCTTTCTCACCCTAGGCTTATACTCGAGTCAATCATTTTTCCCATCTTTTTGTGGTAAAAGTAGGGGCCTCGGCTTATACTCGGGTCGGGTTATACTCGAGTATATACGGTAGTAGGTAAAACAGCAAACATACAGTATATCAATTAAAAATGTGGATTTGGTTATTTTCCTTCACTTACCCTTTAAATCTTTTATTCATAAAGAAAACAACTTATGAACAGAGTGGAACAGGGAAAGAAAAGGAAGCAGAGTGCAACAACAAAGATGTTAGCTTGTATACATAGTCCAGTGAAGTACAGATTCAAGTTGATGAGATCAGCGTAATTTGTAGCAGAGTGTGGGACAGAGGTAGGACTTTGTTAGCAAAATGGCAATTGCATAAAACAGTGTCAGTCAATCAGAGTCAGTGGGAATTACCTCCCCATCTTGTTCAAACAGTACAGTTTGTTTTCCCGTCTCTCCAGTGAAACTTGGGGACCAGCCCTGAGCCTGCAGAAACCAACATAAAACTTGGACAGTGGACACAGAACATAGTATACAGAAATACAATATACAATGTGATAAACACACCTCACACAGAACATAGTATACAGAAATACAATATACAATGTGATAAACACACCTCACACAGAACATAGTATACAGAAATACAATATACAATGTGATAAACACACCTGGATTAGGCTTTTTAAATCCAAACGGAAATTAAAATCTCCAAACAGGAAAAATGGTACATTGCAGCCATCCTGTAACCTGATGAGGAAAATAAATAAAATTGAAGCCATGAACAGAGAGAGAGAGACGTAGAAGAAAAGTTATCACATGCATTTTGCTGGTTTTCTCCACAATTAAACATCAATTGAAGCAATATTTGTATCTAAACTGACCAGGTGATTGATGCAGATAAATTATTCAGGGTGTTATGTTTAGGAAATCAGATCATTTTCATATAACCAGCATTTACATTTTTAAAAACAGGGACAGATTAGTCCATACTCTGTTATTAGAAACTGTAGAAATGCTTTTGTTTAGACTTGAGTTCCCACCGTTGAACCAATATGGCTTTGGCCACTTTGCAGCAGTCAGGCATGATCAACACAGGAATTGTCAAGCCTTGTACCTTTGTAAGGTCTTTAAATGATTTACAATGAATGGGCTTGTAGCTCAAGATTATTGGTCACCGAAATCTGATTATTAATTTTTCATAGTATCCTGGACCAATCAGTTTCCTGCCATTTTCATTGGTTTTGAGGTCCCACCCTCCAGCGCCTCTCACTTAGCTTTACATTTAGTCATCCAGCCAGTAATGTCATTCTGGTCTGTTTTCTCCACATATGGAAAATGCAAAAAATTAAAGATGAGCAACACTACTGCTCTGCAAATTGCTAATAAAAGTCAGCCACAGTCATGATGGATGGGACATAAAAAATCTCAAAAGAGAGGCTATGCATGTGCATGGTTGAAAATTGTAAGAAAGCCAATGGGAGACGGAAATGGCAGATCATCACCCATGCTTGCATACTCATACATGTTTGGGTAGCCCTTTTCTTAAATTAGAAAATACTTTGTGAAAGCTGGTATGATTTACGAATACACATCAGCTTTGTTTAAGGCTTTGTTTAAAGTCAGAACTTATATTAGGGGTTAGGCTGGTGTTAACATCAAGGATTAAGGTGTTTAGGTTTTAAAGTTAGGTATAGGAAGGAGATAATGTTTTCGGGATGATTTAATAGGTAAGTAATAGGGGAAAAATTAGGTGTTAGGAATTAAGTGGTAAAGTATATTTACAATAATTTTTTTAGGATTTTGGATATACTGTAGTAGGGAAGGGTTGAAACTTTTGTCAGATAGTAAATGGTTGTCTATGTCCCTTTTGGAAAGATTCACCCTTTTTATTTGTCCTGATTGAACAATGGTATCAGGATCAAACAAGATTAGAAATTGAAAATTCTGCCGTTACCAAGATGAGAAGATCGAAAATATTTCAATAAGAATGTGTTGCAGTTCTAAGGGTTTTAGCTGGTGTATTGCTTGTAGGGGTTGGTTTACCAAAGCTGGGGAGTGCAAAATCTGGTGCAGCTCTGCATAGAAACCAATCAGCTTTTTTGTCAAAGCTTAACTGAACATAGTTAGTGAGGTTGAAAAAAGACACCAGTCCATCCAGTTCAACCTATGATGTGTGTGTGTGTTTGCTTTTAACCGTACATTGTATACCCCTGTATGTTGTGGTCTTTAAGGTGCCCATCTAATAGTTTTTTTAAACTATTGATGCGCCCTGCTGATACCGCTGCTTGTGGAAGAGAACTCCACATCCTTACCGCTCTGACAGTAAAGAACCCTTTACACAGTTTAAGGTTAAACCACTTTTCCTCTAGTTTTAGTGAGTGGCCCCGTGTCTTATTGAATTCCTCTTCTCTGAAAAGTTTGTTCCCTATGCTAGGGTCACCAGTACGGTATTTGTACAATGATATCATGTCCCCTCTCAAGCGTCTCTTCTCCAGAGAGAATAAGTTCAATGCTTGTAGTCTTTCCTCATAGCTGATGTCCTCCATTCCCCTAATTATCTATGTTGCTCTTTTCTGGACTCTGTCTAGTTCCAGCACATCCTTCCTGAGGACCGGTGCCCAGAACTGGACAGCATACTCAAGATGTGGCCGGACTAGAGTCTTGTAGAGTGGGAGAATAATCGTTTTATCTCTGGAGTGAATCTCCTTTTTTATACATGCCAGTGTTCTGTTGGCTTTGCATGCAGCAGCTTGGCATTGCATGCCATTGCTAAGCTTGTCTACTAGGACTTCCAGATCCTTTTCCATCCTAGATTCCCTGCGTTTGTATTTGTGGCACTATTATTTTTTTCAGGTCTGCTTGTAAGGTTACCACATCCTGCATAGAAGATATTGGCCTGCTTAGCCTAGCATTGTCTGCAAATACCAAGATTTTTATGGTTATCCCATTCTCAAGGTCGTTTATGAATAAGTTAAACAGGATTGGTCCCACTTTCCACACTCAACCAATCCGAGTACTCCCCATTTATCACCACCCCTTGAGCCAGTTTTCAATCCAGGTACTCACCCTATGGTCCATACCTACATACCTTAGTTTGTACAGTAAGCGTTTGTGAGGGACTGTGTCAAATGCCTTTGCAAAGTCCAGATACACCACATCTACAGGTCTTCCTTTATCTAGATGGCAGCTTACTTTTTCATAGAAGGTTAATAGATTGGTCTGGCAAGAACGATTGTTCATGAATCCATGCTGATTACTACTAATGATACCGTTTTCATTACTAAAGCCTTGTATATAGTTCCTTATCATTCCCTCCAATATCTTACAGACTACTGATGTTAGGCTAACTGGCCTATACTTCCCCGGGATATATCTTGGCCAAGCTGAAGTTATAAGCTGACTAGGCTAACATGCAGAGCTGTACCAGATCTTGCACTTAAGTTTTGGAAATCAACTCCTGTGTAACAGGACAATTAGGCTACATTCACATGGGTGTATAGCCAAGGTTCAAATCCCAGCAGCGGGATTCAGCTGATTCCTGCTGCTGGGTTTGACAGTTGTATGCTGATAGCAGCGGCCACCAAGCTTCTGCACTGTAATGACAGGCTGTTGAGGGCCGCAGTTATTAGTACCTGTTCGCACATCCAGCGATCACCTGCAGCTGAGATGCACCCTGTGGCTAAATGCCAGAGCAAATGTAGCGTAAAGGGCCATACACACTATAAGATTTTCTGAAGACTTTTTCCTTCAGATTTACCTTTTCTATGTAGTGCAAGGGCCTGCCAGCTGTGGCGTAGCGTGGGGGGTGCAGGGGGGGCAGCCGCACCGGGCGCAACATCTGGGGGGGCGCATCTGCAGTGTCACTCTGTCTGTCTGACTCTGGCATACACAGTTCACACACTGTCTGCGGCTGCCTCCATCTTTAGGCTAGGAGATCTCCAGCGCGTCCGCCCTAGGGCTGAAAATGGTGGGTCAGGGCGGGGCTGGACTGTGCCTCACCTGTCCATTGGTGTAGGGTGGGGTGGCGTTGCAAGCCAAGCCCCGCCTATGCCGCCTCTCCTCGCTGCTCAGTCAGTTTAGCAGCGAGTGTGTCAGCAGCCTGGCGCTGTCACAGAGTGGGTTATCACCTGATTAGAGCCAGAGGCTCTAATAGGCTTCAAAAAAGGGTGGACCCGGGGCGCAGAGCAGTGCGCCCCCCGAGCCCACCCATTGTGTGAGAAATAGCGAATGAAAATTCGCTATTGTCACAAGGATCCTCCTCCTGGCCAATCAGGAAGCGGGTCCGAGGCAACTAAGATTAACTAATCTAGTGGAAGAGACTCGAGTGCTAAAATCCCGCAGGTTAGGGGGCGCAAATTACTTGCCTTGCCCCGGGTGCTGACAACCCACGCTACGCCACTGCCTGCCAGATTGCATACAAATTGAAAGTGTTTAGGTTTGACCTCATATTATCTGGTTTTGGTAAATCTAAAGGAAAAAGTCTTCAGAAAATCTTATAGTGTGTATGGCCCATTAGGTGAGCTGCAAGTTTTGACTTAAGTCTTTAGAGCCAAAAGCTCCACACCAAAAACTGTCCTGCCCGCACAGTTACTGAGGCATCACTGAGACCTGACAATCATCAATTGATTTAGGGACACCACAATCATAACCATGTGGCATGCTTTAACCACTTTGCCACTGAGTACCGTAGTACTACTGAGGCAAAGTGGCTCGTTATCGTCTGACGACGTAGACCTACGTCGTCAGACACTCCTCCTTGTGGGCGGCGCTCGCGCGCCGCCGGAGGCTCGCTCCCGCTGTATTCAGTCACAGCGGGAGTCGGGCCAGGGGAGGAGCAGCGGCGATCGTCGCTGCTCTGCCCCGATCATCGGGGATCTAGTGTGTTTACACAGGCGGGCGGATCTCCCAAGTGACAGGGAGTGACAGATCGGAGTGTTCAGCATAGCTGAACACTCCGATCTGTCCCTGGCTCACACAGTCACCTCCCCCCCCCCCACACGTCAGTAAGCACCAGGCATACATTAACCCCTCCCTCTCCAATAAAATTAACCCCTTCCCTGCCAGTGTCATTTTTACAGTAACAGTGCATATATATAGTACTGATTACTGCAGTAATGTCACTGGTACCCCCAAAAGTGTCAAAAATGTCAGTCAAGGGTCCGATCTGTCCGCCGCAATGTCGCAGTCCCGCAAAAAAAATCACAGATCGCCGCCATTACGCGTTAAAAAAAAAAAAACACCAAAAATGACAGAAATCTTTCCCTTTGTTAGTAAACGCAATAACTTTTGCGCAAACCAATCAAAATACGCTTATTGTGAATTTTTTTACCAAACATAGGTAGCAGAAAACAAATTGGCCAAAAAGTTTAAAAAATTTTGATTTTTACATTTTTTTGGGGGGAAAAAAATGTGAAAAATATTGTTGTTTTTTCAAAATTTACGCTCTTTACGCTGTTTATAGCGCAAAAAGTAAAAATCGCACAGGTGATCAAATACCACCAAAAGAAAGCTCTGTTTGTGGGAAAAAAAGGACGTAAATTTCATTTGGGTATGGCGTCGCACGACCGCGCCATTGTCAGTTAAAGTCGCACAGCGCCGAATCGCAAAAAGTGGCTCAGACGTAAGACAGCAAAATGCTCTAGTGGTAAAGTGGTTAAATTAAAGAAATTTTTACAATTCATACTCCTTCATATAGATTAAAAATGTTACTAAACCCAGGATCCTGCATTCACTATATCTGGTCTCCCACAGTACACAGAACATGGAAATGCAATTATTTTACTAAATATAAACTGCTAACTATCTTTTCTCATCAGCAGAATATAGCAGTCTTGCGACTTCTATTAGTGTCTAGCTGAGCACTGGTTAAAGCTTGTAGGAGGAGTTTTCATTCTCCGCTGACTGTCCTATGAGGCTGCATGACTCATGACCCTCTGTCTGGACAGTGCTGATTGGCCATGTGCTGATCACATACACCCTTCCAGAAAAAAAAAAAACTCTCAAACAATACACATCAAACCGGGCATGTGCAGAGCAGAGTGCCTCCAAGGATCTGTACTGTCAGCAGATATAGAAAAGACAGGATCAAACAGCCTTTTTACACAATGCTTAGGATTAACCCCTTTGGTTCCAAAGTGAGCAAAACACACATGCATAACTGCATATACAGACTGATTTTACTGTTGTGGGTTTAGTAACACTTTAACATCTCAAATACTGTTAACACATGTGATTTCTTTCTTGGTGACATGGGTGAAATAGCCTATAGAGGAGGCTCTATGGGCATAGGCCACAGTGGCGTAGCGTGGGGGGTGCAGGGGGGGCCGGCCGCACCGGGCGCAACATCACGGGGGGGCGCATCCGCAGTGTCACTCTGTCTGTCTGACTCTGACATACACAGTTCACACACTGTCTGCGGCTGCCTCCATCTTTAGGCTGGGAGATGTCCAGCGCAGCCGCCCTATGGCTGAAAATGGCGGGTCGGGGCGGGGCTGGACTGTGCCTCACCTGTCCATTGGTGTAGGGTGGGGTGGCGTTGCAAGCCAAGCCCCGCCTATGCCGCCTCTCTTCACTGCTCAGTCAGTTTAGCAGCGAGTGAGTCAGCAGCCTGGCGCTGTCACAGAGTGGGGTTTTTTTTTCTAATCACCTGATTAGAGCCAGAGGCTCTAATAGGCTTCAAAAAAGGGTGGACTCGAGGCGCAGAGAGGTGCGCCCTGAGCCCACCCATTGTGTGACAATAGCGAATGAAAATTTGCTATTGTCACACGGATCCTCCTCCTGGCCAATCAAGAAGCGGGTCCGAGACCTGCTTCCTGATTGCCCGAAAGGCGATCACATGCCATTGGCCGAGGAGGAGGCGGGAGGACTCGGAGACGCGGGGAACTGAGGAAAAGCCGCCGCTGCAGGTAAGTCTCTCTGGTCTGTCTGCAATGAAAGGGGGCACGATGATCTCTCTGCATTGAAGGGGGGCACACTGGTAATTCTGCATTGAAAGGGGGCACGCTGGTCTCTCTGCATTGAAAGGGGGCACGCTGGTCATTCAAACTTGTATTTAGATGCATTTTACTTTAATTACATCAGTATTTTCATAACAAACAATACATGTGCTTAGTGGGTAAGGGTTTCTTTACCTAATCTAGTGGAAGAGACTCAAGTGCTAAAATCCCGCGGGTTAAAGGGCGCAAATTACTTGTCTTGTCCCGGGTGCTGACAACCCACGCTAGGCCACTACGGCCATCATTCATCTGGAGGCCTAAACACAGTGTGCTTAAACTAGGAACGTGAGAATCATCGATGAGCAACAAAGCCACTTTACTTTTTTAAGCTGTGTGTTACCTAGTGAGTACATGGGTCAAGGCTCTTCTACGGTTGGAGCTATATACAGAGGGCGAGCAGTCAGATGAGACAAGATTTGAAGCATCATGGAACAGGTGAAGGTTCACAAGATCAAATATCCTAAAACATAAGAAAAGACAATTATGCAGCTGACCTGAATAAATAAGGGTATATCCTAACAATAATGGAGCAATTGTCAACATGTTAAGATTATTTCCAGGGACTGATGCTGAGCAAATGTAACTAAATGTGTCTTTCACAATACTGCTGGGGAAGACCATAGAATTTGAAATACCAAATTAGATTAAATTGTAATTTTTTTTAAATAAATGTCTTCTGCTTAATGTGCTGGGTCCTAGTGTGAGACAAATGAAATCTAGTGTGTTACCCACCACTGTAACCCAGACCTTATATAAGACTGCATTGTATCACTACAGGTAAAGTATGAACTCATATACAGCAGCAGGGTGACATGTCTGTAGTGGATCAAGCCTCAGGGAAGTGCTGGGATCAAGGGTTGCTCATTACTAGAGATATGAGTCAAATACAAACACATTTATCACAGCAATTGCCAGCACACAGCAGAATCACATTGCCTTGTGATATGGAGCACTTGGCTGTTATTAGCTGCATGTGTTAGAAAAGCATGTGACAAAGCCATTACCAGGGGACTGGGACATACATACCGGTTGTGGACTAGCCAACGTGTCCTCATGAATCCCTTGCGAGTCCAGGGAAACTGCAGCAGAAATAAGGACAATTATAGAAATTCTCCAAGCACTGTGTATCTAAGATGGTCATACAATATAACCTACTATTTTTCATTTTTATTTCCACAGTATCCATGCTTCTATCAGGTGCATGTGCTTACATCTGTTCTTGTATGTGGCAATTCTCTTTCGAGTCATTGCTGGGGGCTCAGAACCATAAAAACGCTACATGATGCTCTGATCTTGCACAAGATGTAAATAAAACAAAATGATTGCATCATCTAAAATAGTATTAGATGGACTTTAGGTAAAAGTTTGCTAAAGCTGAGCGCTACCTAATTAAAGTGGAACTTTAGTCAGAAAATGAAGTCCTGCTAGATCACTTCATGCTGGTCCCTTTTGCAGGTATAGCTATGTAAAACATTAAAAATAAGTGTCTATACTGTCTAAAATCCAGAAACATGCTGTCTCACAGTACTCTGCATATGCTCAGTTGCTCTCTATTTTTATGCACTGCTGAATTTGTAGTGGTTGATCTGCTGACAGCCTAAAGATTTACTGCTGCTCATGGGCTCTAGGCTTCAGCAAAATGGCAGCTTCCAGCAAGAAGAAACAGGAGCAATGCTAGAGCCAATTTACATCACACGTTAATGTTGGTACCATACTTATGAATATGGAATGTACAGTATCTCACAAAAGTGAGTACACCCCTCACAGTTTTGTAAACATTTTATTATATCTTTTCATGAGATATCATTGAAGAAATTACATTTTTCTACAATGTAAAGTAGTGAGTGTACAGCTTGTATAACAGTGTAAATTTGCTGCCCCCTCAAAATAACTCAACACACAGCCATTAATGTCTAAACCGCTGGCAACAAAAGTGAGTACACCCCTAAGTGCAAATGATCAGATTGGGCCCAAAGTGTCAATATTTTGTGTGACCACCATTATTTTACAGCACTTCCTAGCCCTCTTGGGCATGGAGTTCACCAGAGCTTTACAGGTTACCACTGGAGTCCTCTTCCACTCTTCCATAACGACATCACAAAGCTGGTGGATGTTAGAGACCTTGCGCTCCTCTACCTTCTGTTTGAGGATTCCCCACAGATGCTCAACAGGGTTTAGGACTGGAGACATGCTTGGCCAGTCCATCACCTTTACCCTCAGCTTCTTTAGCAAGGCAGTGGTTGTCTTGGAGGTGTGTTTGGGGTACTGCCCTGTGGCTCAGTCGCCGAAGGGAGGGGATCATGCTCTGCTTCAGTATGTCACAGTACATGTTGGCATTCATGGTTCCCTCAATGAACTGTAGCTCCCCAGTGCCGAAAGCACTATGCAGCCCCAGACTCTGACACTCCCACCATCATGCTTGACTGTAGGCAAGACACAATTGTCTTTGCACTCCTCACCTGGTTGTTGCCACACACACTTGACACCATCTGAAACAAATAAATGTATCTAGGTCTCATTAGACCACAGGACATGGTTCCAGTAATCCATGCCCTTAGTCTGCTTGTCTTCAGCAAACTGTTTGCGGGCTTTCTTATGCATCATCTTTAGAATGCATGCCATGCAGACCATTTTGATGCAGTGTGCGGTGTATGGTCTGAGCGCTGACAGGCTGACCCCCCCACCCCTTTAACCTCTGCAGCAATGCTGGCAGCACTTATATGTCTATTTCCCAAAGACAACTTCTGGATATGACGCTGAGCACGTGCACTCAACTTCTTTGGTCGACCATGGTGAGGCCTGATCTGAGTGGAACCTGTCCTATTAAACCACTGTATGGTCTTGGCCACCATGCTGCAGCTCAGTTTCAGGGTCTTGGCAATCTTCTTATAGTTGTTTTGGAACTACATTTCCCATGATGCTCATGCACTCTGCAGTGTAGTTGAGCATCATGGGAAATGTAGTTCCAAAACATCTGGGGTGCCAAGGTTCGCCATCACTGGCCTAGGCCATCTTTATGTAAAGCAACAATTATTTTTTTCAGATCTTCAGAGAGTTCTTTGCCATGAGGTGCCATGTTGAACTTCCAGTGACCAGTATGAGAGAGTGAGAGCGATAACACAAAATTTAACACACCTGCTCCCCATTTACGCCTGAGACCTTGTAATACTAAGGAGTCACATGACACCGGGGAAGGAAAATGGCAAATTGTGCCTAATTTGGACATTTTCACTTAGGGGTGTACTCACTTTTGTTGCCAGCAGTTTAGACATTAATGGCTGTGTGTTGAGCTATTTTGAGGAGACAGCAAATTTACACTGTTATACAAGCTGTACACTCACTACTTTACATTGTAGCAAAGTGTCATTTCTTCAGTGTTGTCACATGAAAAGCTATAATAAAATATTTACAAAAATGTGAGGGGTGTACTCACTTTTGTGAGATACTGTATGTCCCTTGCTAAAGAAAACTATTTTTATCAAGTTGTTATGGGTAAAGTTCCGCTTTAACAGTTACAATATAAACAGTTAGGTCATATATATTTGGACACAGGCATAATTTTCATACTTTTAGCTCTGTATGCCATCAGAATAAAATTTAAACGAAACAATCTAAATAATTTTGAAGTGGAGACTTTCAGCTTTAATTCAAGGGGATGAACATGAATATCAAGTGCAAATTTTAGGAACTGAAACCATTTTTATACACAGTCATTTTCAGGGGCCTAAATGTAATTGGACAAATGAATATAATCATAAATAAAATGTTCATGTTTAATATTTTGTTGAGAATCCTTTACTGGCAATGACTGGCTGAAGTCTGGAACCCATGGACATTACCAAACTGGGTTTCCTCCTTTCTGATGCTTTGCCAGGCTCTAACTGCAGCTGTCTTCAGTTGTTCTTATGTTTAGTTTTGCTTTCAGCATGTGAAATGCATGCTTAATTGGGTTGAGATCAGGTGATTGACTCGGCCATTGCAAAATATTCCACTTCTTTTCCTTCAAAAGTTCCTGGGTTGCTTTTGCAGTGTGTTTTGGATCATTGTCTTCTCTGTAAAGCGCCTTCCAATCAACTTTGCTGCATTTGGCTGAATCTGGGCTGATAGTATATCTCTAAACACTACAGAATTCATTCCACTACTTCAGTCCTCTGTCACATCATCAATAAACAACAATGACCCAGTGCCACTGGAAGCCATGCATGCCCATGCCATCACACTGCCTCCACAATGTTTTACAGATGACGTTGTGTGCTTTGTATCATGAGCTGTTCCAAGCCTTCGCCACACTTTTTTCTTCCCGTCATTCTGGTACAGATTAATCTTAGTTTCATCCATCCAAAGAATGCTTTTGCAGAACTGATCTGACTTTTTTAGTTGTTTTTTTGGCAGTCTAATATGGCTTTTCTATTCTTCAGGCCTATGAATGGTTTGCACCTTTCAGTGAACCCTCTGTATTTGCTCTCGTGAAGTCTTCTCTTGATTGTAGACTTTGACAATGATACGCCCACCTCCTGGAGAGTGTCCTTCACTTGCCTGGATGTTGTGCATGGGTTTTTCATTACCATAGAGGGGATCCTGGAATCATCCACCACTGTTGTCTTCTGTGGACATCCAGGCCTTTTTTCTGTTGCCAATGCATTCTTCTTTCCTCAGAATGTACCAAACTGTTGATTTGGCCACTCCCGATGTTGCTACTATCTCTCTGATGGGTTGGTTTAATTTTTGAAGCCTTAAAATTGCCTTTTTCACTTGCATGGGCAGCTTCTTTGAACGCGCGATGTAGGTTCAAGGCAATAGATTCCAAATGCAAATACCACACTTAGAATCAACTGCAGACCTTTTATCTGTTAAACCGATGAAGAAATAACAAAGGAGTAGCCCGCACCTGGCCATGAAACAGATTTTGATTCTGAATTTGAATTGTCCAATTACTTTTGGTCCCTTGAAAAAGGGGGGGGGTGGCTTTTCTTAAGAGATGTAATCCCTAAATCCTTCCTCCGATTTGGATGTACATACCCTCAAATTAAACCTGACAATCTGCACTTTCAGCCCATATCCATTATATAACTATAGCTTGAATGTGTTTTGGTAAATATCTGAAAAAAAATCTAAAATCTAAAATTGTGCCTGTGTCCAAATATATATGGACCTAACTGTATATAAAAACTATTTTACTTGAAAAAACATTTGCAATTCTGCTTAGCCAGTCCTGCGTTGCAAGAACCCAATGTCAGAAGGCACAGCTAGGTCAGTGACCTCGAATTTCTCTGTTGCAGTGAAGCATAGCAACTTGGTCTGTAAAGTGAAGGGGCAAAACCACACTAATAAGGCCATCATTCTGACCTCACTTCCTGTCAGCAAGCTCCCAGAGATAAACTGACAGCACTGTGTTAGGTAGTAGAGTCTGACTGCCTCACAGTGTTGGCCCTGCCTACTCCAGTGGAGTCTTGTTTTATAGAATATCATAGAGAGCAAATATAAAGACAGGATTAGTTATTTATCCTAGTTCTAGTTTTACACATGTGACATTTTTAGGTACATCGTTGGATTCAGTACATAATTGGAATAAACCATTTTTGTTTTTTGTTTTTTTTGTTATCTATCTGGAGTTTAGCTTTAAGTTCCCGAGTTACTGTATAGTGGTGGAAAATTGACAGAGAATAATATACCTCTGTGTGAGTTACAGTGTACATTGTGGTAACAATTCTTATGTCAATACAGTCTGTATTTAATATAAAGCGGTCATTGAGATTTCTTTTACATAAAAATTAAAGTTGACTAAAAATACCTTTAATAACCCAGCAATAAAAATGTATTTGCTCTAATGAATTTGAAACTTCCATGCTCCAGAAATATGTCGGACATGCATGCGCAGGTAAATGTCAATGCACCTTGGTCAGAACAAAACTGTGTGGGATTCCATGTGTACAGGGCCCCGTGTCCACAGGGTCAAGCACCAACCAGGCGCATTACAGCCAATATCCGCTTAAACATCAAGTCCATTGTGGCAGGGCCTGGGTACCATCTATCTTAGGTCTCCAGCTGTAGGAATGGATCCGGATTACCAAACTCTTGATCCCTGCTGGAATCAGTTGAGATTCTGGTAGTCATCATCTTACAGACACTGGAGAAAAACCTGAGGAACTTTCTGAGTAGGATCAACTGGCACCCTGACTGGGTACCTCCGTTGACGGATGCTCCTAGTGCTTCCCGAGGGTTCCAAGCACTCCACCAGACACCATAACCCCCTCAGACCCCACGAACCACCGCAGCTTGGTTGGGATCTCGCCGTCTCCTACCCCCCCCTGGACCTACGACAAGGCTTCAGGTTCCAGGGGGTGAACCTCTCTTTCCCCAGAGAGTGAAGCAGGAACAGGAACAAGCTCTTACAAGAGCTTAGTGATTATCCAAGGGAGTATGAAGAGCATAGCAATCCCTTGTAGCAGATTCCCCCAATAAGAGTCAGGACTCTAGATTGAGGGTGAAGTAGAACTCAAGGTTTAATGGTACAGCTGCTCTTTGATACAGTTTTCCCCCACAAGGTTACCGCTCAGGTGGACCTTGTGGGGAAGAGGACATGAAATTCACAATCCAATAAAAACAGAGTTTTACACTCAGTCACTTCCATACAGCGTACACAATCCCTCCCCTCTGCCTGATTACATTATCATATGCAGATGAAATTGTATACAGAAACAGAATTAACCTGAACTAATTATCTAGCCATCTGGACAGAACAATGTGAGGTCATTAACATTTAACAATGGGACAGGCAGACTTAACACAATACACATTCCATCTCAAAACAGACAATAGGACAAGACTGCCAATGACAGTCTGTCCGTCCCCTACATTGAAGTACATGGAATACGCATTATCTCAATACACAAACAATAGGGAAAGCTTGTCTCTTACATTGAAGGACATGGAACAGAAGCCAATGTGATTAGCTCTTTCAGCATGTTCAGAATCAAACAGCTGACAAATATTACTGTCCCACTTGAAGCGATTCAAACTATTAAGTATCTGTCTTTCAATCCCAGTGAAGGTGAATACCATCACAGAGGGGTTATATAGGGGGACATTCTATATGTTCTTTATGACAGTGTCCATTCACCTATAGGTGGCACATAACCCAGGTAGTCATGATTTATAGCCTGCTCTGTGTCAAATTAATTAAGGGTCCATTCACACCAAGTGTGTGTTGAACACAGATCAACGCACATGCATTGATGTGCATTGACATGAAGCGTTGTGATGCATTGCATGATGTTTTAGGCTACATTTATGCCTGCATTTTGGCGTGACAGTGTGTACCTGTGAGAAACCCAGCAGTGTGTCCTGATGAATAGTTGCAGGAGGCACAGTTACTGAAAAGAATGAGAAGCTCCCAACTCCTGCAGCTAATTTCAGCCACTTGCATGAATTTGCTATTTGACGATTACCAGCAAATGATCAGCCCGGACGCATAGGTGTAAAACTGCATTCTCTGCATTAAGGTAAAAAACACCCCACTTTATGTCCTAACCCTCCTGTTTCTAAACAATTACCTGATTCCTGTCACTGGCCCCAGCCCCTGCTGCTGTCAAACAAACTCCTGTGAGGAGGGAGCGTGAGTATGCTTTACCAGCACTGTCTGTGTCTATGGATGTACAAAGCCTGGCTTGGAATGTGCACCCATGGATGCCTTCTCTGCATGTGGCTTTCCAAGGAGGCACCTGGAGCAGTGAGAAAATAATATCGCCGGTGGGGGACTGCCAGAAAAGCAAAGGAGGGTGTGTTCTGTGCAATATTTATGCATAGAGCAGGCAAGCATTATCACTTTTAAATTGATTTCATTATTAAAAAATAGACTTTAGTATCTTTATTTCATTCCCCATCTTCTCTGTTCAGAACCAGGACACAAAGGAAATGCCTGGTACTTCTGAGTATGGGGGAGCATATGACTAACCTATATGACAACCTTATGTGAGCCACAAGTCCAGGAAGAGGGAGTGAAAGGAAAAAAGGTACAGTTATCTGGGGAGGTCTCAATTAAAGTGAACCAGTTACTTTTCAATTAATAAAACACACATTCTCTTTGAGCCACAACATATTTGTCTTGACATTTGTAGGCAGTTCATTACCTCGGACCAGAAGTCCTGTGGGAATCTCTCCTTGTGCACAATGTGGCAGTCTTCAAGAGAGCCCATATATATGGTCTGTCCAGACAGCGAGATGAAATTCTTGTCTGAAAGGGAAAAAAGGGGAAAGGTAAAGACATTTTATGTAGTAGCCCACAGTGACAACCAATTAGTTGCTTTCTTTTCAGATTTTTAGAGCAGGTTAGAAAATTAAGCAAAACTTTTATTTTTGACTTCCTTGAGATAGGTTAAGTCATACAGCCTCCTAGGAAAAGATGTAAACTGATAACACCCTGAACGTTATTAAAAAGTACCTGTCATTCAGTAGTAAATCAAATGCTATAAAGGGGAACAATAAAAGAGGAAAATGCTAAACATTGTTCTAACACAGGGGTGCCCAACCAATGGCCCGAGGAGCCCTCTGATGTGGCCCTCGACCTCCTGCTCTGGGATGGCTAGTTGGCAAGCCCAGATCATGGGTTGCTGAACCCACCATGCCAGAGCATTCGTGTTGTGAATTAAGCAGCTGGTAGAGGAAGCAAATGGCTGAAGAGCAGAACTGCATAAGCTGATGCTTCCTGTATAGCGCCGGCTCCTGTCACAGGCAGGGTGATAAAAAATGCACTCTGCTTGGGACAGCAAATGCTGGCGATACCTGAATAGAAGAATGTTATTAAAGGTAAATTTACTACTAAAATCACAGTATATATATCTGTTCTGCAGTGGTTACTGGGCTGCTTTAAAACTGATCCGCAGATGCAGCGCAGTGCACCTGCAGATTACCTGCACTGAGCCATACACTTCTGTTATTACATGTAGGTTTGGTGTACTTTCAGAAAGTGCACCACACCTGCAGGATATAATAGAAGTCTATGGCAAAGTGCAGCTAACCTGCAGGAAATCCACAGCTACACTGCGCTGCACCTGCGGTGTGGGTAAATCACAGCGCATCAGTGTGAAAGCAGCCTTGGGCCCCTTTCAAATGATCGGTCCAACCCAATCGGACCCTCCATTTGCCTCTATGGAGCGGCAGATGTAAACTGACTTGTATCGGTTTACATCCGCCTACCTAAAAAAATGGAAGGGGATCTGTCCCCTTCCGTCTGGGCGGATCAGAGGGCTGTGTCCGTGTCCGCTCTACATATGTGGAGTGGACATGGACCTGTCATTCTCTTGCTCCACTCATTGTGGCCCGCGATGGGTTACCAAGTCGCTTAAGTGGCCCTCGCTCTTCAAAAGGTTGGGCAACCCTGTTCTAACATAAAGTATTTTGTTTACTTTGGAAGTGTTATTTTCCTATATGTGGGGACTAGTATGTTAGGTTGTGGAATTAAAGCAGAGATGAGGATGCTAAAGAAACTATCGGATGTGAGAATTATTACTTGGTTTTAGTAATCCATCAAAACACATACATACACAGCACTTCCAGGAAAGGAACAGAATTGACATTGACATGTTTCATGTTACAAGCACTTAGACGTATCTACGGCTAAGCGTTTTAAGAGCAAAATGCGTCAATGTTAGCGCTGTTCCTTTCCTGAAAGTACTGTGTACTGTATGTGTCTGATTTGATGGATTGTTCCTAATGAACTCCTGCGATCTTCTACATATTTGAGTGCGGTCATTCACTTTAAACTTTGTTTGCAGGGGTTCAACAACGTACTGCAGAGCTCTGGAAAAATAAATTACTTTTCTCTGCAGGTGGGGAGTAGGTTTTAAAAACATGCATGCTGATCCTCCCCAATGATGGAAAGCTCTAAAGGTGGTGAGAGACCTTTCACAAAGTATAGGTGTAAGCAGGGGCAGACTGGCAACCTTCAACCCAGGGGGCAAGTACAAACCAGATGCCCATGGTGCAGCGGCTTGGCCTGCTCCCACTCTCCCTCTTCCCGCCCTCCTCCTGACCCCCATTCAAAGCTGAAGCCCTGCTCCAGGTACTTTTTACTCACCGGCTGTATCTGGGTTCCCAACCTTGCCAGCAGGGGGTGGTTGGGGTGAGCTGCGACAGCTCATGTGGGGCTTGCCAGGGGAGGAGATTCCCAAGTGGGGCATGGAACCGGCCTCTGCTCAGACACAATTTTCCCACACTCAGTAGGACAGTGGCAAAGACTTTTTACTTCTCTTCACCAGGAATCCTTTAAGCATGTCTGTGGCAGAAGCAGTGCAGCCTTTTTACAGGACATCAGAGTGGCCCAGGGGGCAATTGCCCCCCTGCCCCCTGGCCCAGTCCTCCCCTGGGTGTAAGCCTATGGCAAAAAAGTTGGAGCAAGCAAGAATTTTTTTCTATGGATGATGGGATGCCACACTAAAAGTTTGCACAGAGTGCAACAGAACCTAAAGCTCTGCTTCCTTTTCTAAGACCGGCACACAGGAGATATTAGTTTTCAAAGTTTTCCAAAGTAAAAAGTTGCAACCCAGTCTTGCTATATTAATTATAATAGGGCCAGTCAGCCCCATCGATACATTGGAGACCATATTGCCACCCTTCACATATATACAAGGAGCAGTTGGTACAATGTATGGGCAAACGTTTGTGGACACCTTACCTAAAAGAGCTTGGTGAACATCCCATTCCAAAGCCATGGTTATTAATATGGCGTTGTCCTCCCTTTATGACTAACAGCCTCCACTCTTCAGGGAGGGTTTTTCACTAGATTTTGAAGTGTGTCTTTGGGAATTTGTGAGGTCAGGTACTATACTGGATGAGAAATTATTGCTTGTTGTCCGTTTTCCAGTTACCTACAAACTTTACTAAACTAGACATATACACAGTGAATTTACCTTTCTATCTATTACACAGTTATACTTTATTTATTGTGGTGCAGCACACTTGCAATGCCAGCCTCTATTTCTTACCTTTAAAGTCATAGATCTGAACCGTACGTAGAGAGCTATGTATAAAATAGACAGAGCCAAGAGCCTGAAAAACAAACATTGTAAGAGATGTTATAACACTGTCTACAATGAGCATAAAAGGGTTAATGTGGTGATACTGGGGTCTCTAGGAGGGCAGGGGTTAATGAAGTAACCTTTTATAGGTTACTCATAGTCTATTCCATAGACAAGTGTATAGGTGAAGACATCAGCCCCCCAACCAGCCCTAGGGGGCACACTGGGACCTCCCATCTTCACTGCTCCACTTGGTTGATTAATTGGGAGCCGGCGATCAATAAGAGGCAGAAAATTAAAACTATTTTTAAGAGATTAAGTCGTTTAACAGCTGTCTGGAGCTATGTCAGAGAGGGATACCACAGAGACAGGGAGGGGAGGAAAGAAAGCGGAGGAGGAGGGAGGGGGGGAAGGCTGGGAGAAGTACACAGAATATGAATTTAGGGAAGGTGCATACGGGACTACAACCCAACCAATCTGTTTCCTATAACCCTATGAAATTCTGCACCAGGCATTGTGTCTGTGCTATGGTATAGTATGTTTTGCACCTTTTTTGCTGGGTAACTGTTCACTGCATATATTCATTCATAAAAAAGAGGGATAAGGCATCACACAATGTAGAGGCTCCTTACATTCCTAATAGATACTGTACAAAACTTCTATGAAAAAAAAGGGGGGGGGGCAGTGACAATGAAGTGCTATAACCTTTGGCAACCAGTAACATTACATCTTTTACCAGTTCAAAACTCATTAACCATGGATAGATGACTTCTGTTTTTTTTTCTACTGAAGCTTATTGCATTGCATTATTGCTTATTTGCCCTTATACATAAAGTCTACATGATGTTTAGAATAGAGCAAACGGCAATAATCTGCAGGTAAACGTGGCAGCCAATCAACTTTAAAACGCTCAGGATAATCTAAACAAGGAAAGGTGATTTCTAATTGGTTGGTGTTAGATTACTCACTTTGCTGACTGATTGTTTTTATATGAAGGTCATTCTGCTTTATTTTTAGCGTGCTACAAAATGACTGGTGACGGGTTGTAACCCATCACAACCAATCCGGAATCAGTTTTAGAAACTCAGTGCAGTGAGGGTAAAGAAAGTGGTTGTCCGATTGGCTGTTTGTGGTTACTACACATTAGTGGTCTTTGCATCATTATTAACTGGGGTCAGGTATAATGAAGGGACATAAGAAATCGAAAAAGAGACATTTCTGGAGTTATTGCTGATTTATTATTCAGGATACAGAAAGAAAATTTTATGGACAATTGCCCTATGCATCTTTTTTGTCTATCCTGCCTTTTATAAATAAGCCTACTAAAATGGGGAACATGGCCAGTTAGATACTTCAGGAACCACATAAAGTCCCATTGCCCTAAATGTCCATGGAGCCTACCAGGGCTCAGACAGGCACTAAGAGATTGAGAGAAGCGTCTGGCAGAGGAGGGGTTAACAGAGTGATGCTGTGCGAGTGGAAGGGGGTGCAGAGACTCTCAGACATGTTCATAAATCAGAGTCTCGCACGAGAGAGTCGCAAAAATATAGAGCACCAAATAATTGCCTATCAAAAGAGCGTTAATAACCAGGAGTGAGAAGAGAAAGAGACAGCGCTGCCTGGGGAGAGGAACGGTGCACGCCAGAGAGGGAGAGACAGCTGACAGAGGAGAGAAAGCCACAACTCATGAGAGAGAGTCTGGAGAGGGGAGAGACACATAGACAAACAGACAGGTGGGGAGAGAGGAGAGAATACTGACCAAAGAAAGAATGAATGTAATTCTGAGGAAGAGACAGTTTACTGGACAAAATAGAAGGACTGAAGAGGAAGAGACATCTGACTGGAGAGGATAGAAGGACTGGAAAGGAAGAGACATCTGACTGGAGAATAGAAGGACTGAAGAAGAAGAGACATCTGCATGGAGAATATAAGGACTGAAGAGGAAGAGACATCTGACTGGAGAGGATAGGAGGACTAAAGAGAAGGAGACATCTGACTAGAGAATAGAAGGACTAAAGAAGAAGAGACATATGACCAGAGAGAATAGAAGGACTAACTAGTAACAAAGAGACATCTGAGTGCTGGGAATAAAATTATTAAAACAGGAAGAGAACTGCTTGGACATAAAAAAGGAATAACTAGTGAGGAAGAGACAACTGACCAGAGAGAATAAAAGGACTAACTAAAACTTAAGACACAGCTGACTGGAGAGAAGGAAGGATGAACTAGTAATGAAGAGACAGCTGACAAAGAAATAGGACTAACTAGTGAGGAAGAGAGCAATGACTGGAGGGAATAGAATGACAAACCGGTAAAGAATAGAGCAAAGACTGGAGGGAATAAGAGGACTAACTAGTGAGGAAAAGAGAAAAGAATGGAGGGAATAGGAGGACTAACTAGTGAAGAATAGAGTAAAGACTGGAGGGAATAGAGGGACTAACTAGTGAGGAAGAGAGCAAAGATTTGAGGAAATAGAAGGACAAACAAGTGAAGAAGAGAGCAAAGGCCGGAGGGAATAGAAGGACTAACTAGTGAGTAAGAGAGCAAAGACTGGAGGGAATAGAAGGACTAACTAGTGGGGAAGAAAGCAAAGACCGGGGGGAATAGAAAGACAAACTAGTGAGGAAGAGAGCAAAGACTGGAAGGAATAGAAGGACTAACTAGTGAGGAAGAGAGCAAAGACTGGATGGAATAAAAGGACTAACTAGTGAGGAAGAGAGCAAAGACTGGAGGGAATAGTAGGACTAACTAGTGAGGAAGAGAGCAAAGACTGGATGGAATAGTAGGACTAACTAGTGAGGAAGAGAGCAAAGACTGGATGGAATAAAAGGACTAACTAGTGAGGAAGAGAGCAAAGACTGGAGGGAATAGTAGGACTAACTAGTGAGGAAGATAGCAAAGACTGGGGGGAATGGAAGGACTAACTAGTGAGGAAGAGGGCAAAGACTGGAGGGAATAGAAGGACTAACTAGTGAGGAAGAGAGCAAAGACTGGAGGGAATAGAAGGACTAACTAGTATGGTAGAGAGCAATGGCTGGAGGGAATAGAAGGACTAACTAGTGAGGAAGAAAGTAAAGACTGGAGGCAATAGAAGGACTAACTAGCGAGAAAGAGAGCAAAGACTGGAGGGAATAGAAGGAATAACTAGTAAGGAAGACAGCAAAGACTGGATGGAAAACAAGGACTAACTGATGAGAAAGAGAGCAATGACTGGAGGGAATATAAGGACTAACTAGTGGAGAAGAAAGCAAAGACTGGAGGGAATAGAAAGACAAACTAGTGAGAAAGAGAGCAAAAAATAGAGGGAATAGAAGGACTAACTAGTGAGGAAGAGAGCAAAGACCGGATGGAATAGAAGGACTAACTAGTGAGGAAAAGAGCAAAGACTGGAGGGAATAGAAGGACTAACTAATGAGGAAGAGAGCAAAGACTGGAGGGAATAGAAGGACTAACTAGTAAGGAAGAGAGCAATGACTGGAGGGAATAGAAAGACAAACTAGTGAGAAAGAGAGCAAAAAATAGAGGGAATAGAAGGACTAACTAGTGAGGAAGAGAGCAAAGACCGGATGGAATAGAAGGACTAACTAGTGAGGAAAAGAGCAAAGACTGGAGGGAATAGAAGGACTAACTAATGAGGAAGAGAGCAAAGACTGGAGGGAATAGAAGGACTAACTAGTAAGGAAGAGAGCAATGACTGGAGGGAATAGAAAGACAAACTAGTAATACAGAGACAGCTGATTGGACATAATACAAGGGCAAAATAGTGAGGAAGAGAAAAGAGACCACTGACTAGAAGATAGAAAGGGATAGCAGAACCTATTCTGAGGCGGGCTGATGATTTTAAAAATACAGAAGCCAGTGATGTGCGATGGTCAATAACCAGACGGATTTAGACATCTGTGATCAACAACCAACCCATCAGACACCCCAAAAGACTTTGTCTATGCTGGATAATTTGTTATTATTTTAACCTTACACTAAAACTGATGAAAGAGGTGTATGGCTGAGTTCTCACTTACATAGGTATAAATACGGTATGCATGTTTAAGCAATCTGAGCACTTATTATAAAGGGATTTGCGGGAAATAAATGTGGGTGATCAAATTATACCTGCACATCCAATTGCTGCCTACCTCTAATGTCTACAGTAAGCAAAAAAATAAAAACCTGTACACAAAAAAAATCGAATTCTTTTATACCACTGAGTGCTGCTGCTTTAAATGGTCCTTGAAGCTTAAGACCAGTAAGTGGGGCTGCCGATCATGCAGCACTGTGATTGGCACAGTGCTGACATCATTGCTAGCCTGTCTTACCAGCTTCCAATCGTTGATAGTTGCCTGTGAGCTGTCCAGAACAGCTCAGTCACAGTTCTGGGGGATCCAATGGGATAGACCTCAGAGACACATTGACTCAGGGGCGGAGCTAGACTTTTAAAACAGGGGTGGCAAGGTATTATTTTGGGGGGTCACTATATTGCGATATTTTTTTGCGGTGGATCCTCTTCGTCACACATTTTTAGTAGTGCAGAGTTACTACAGCGTGCCCCCATTCAATGCAGAGTTACTACAGTGTGCCCCCATTCAATGCAGAGTTACTACAGCATGCACCCATTCGATGCAATGACCAGCGTACCCCCCCCATCAATGTAGTGACCAGGCCAGCATCCATCAATGTAGTGACCAGTGTACCCCCCCATCAATGTAGTGACCAGCATGCCCCCCATCAATGTAGTGATCAGCGTACCCCCCATCAATGTAGTGACCAGCATGCCGTGTCCCCTTCAATGCAGACCAGAGAGACTTACCTAAGGTAGAAGAAGAAGAACACAGCCTGACACATCCATCCCACAGCTAGTTCTCTTGACTGAGCGGTGAGCGCGGCACAGCGAACCAATCACGTAGTGAGTAGCGGCACAGCGAACCAATCAGGTGTGCAGGCACGCGTGATTCGTTAGCTGTGCAGCTGCTCACGGCGCCGCTGCTGCTCACCACTCAGTCAGGAGAACTAGCTGCAGGCGCCCACGTTCTATCGTTCAGCTAATGAGTGTAATGTTTTCAGCGAGCGGGGTGGCAACAGGGGTGGCAAGGACTTCGTCTGGGGTGGCAATTGCCACCCCAGCTAGCCCTCTGGCTCCGCCACTGCATTGACTGGGTGTTTAGGCCTACACACCATGCTAATGCATTTATGCTTATTGCTGTAATAAAAAGATTAAACTAAAAATAAATGAGTAGTATGTATATATGTGTAGCACTGCCCCTGAAAGATCTGCTAGATATTCACTCTGCGGGTCCCCCTGGTTACCAGCACATGGCTATAAGAAAATGCAATTTCTTATTTCCACTTGGCTCACACTTCAATAATCAGTCCAGGGGTATTTGGTTGTTTTTTTGTTTATTTTATAATGGGGATAGGAGAAGGTAATAGTGGGATACTCCAATGAACTATTCACAGTATTTGAGGACTTCTATCTTCTCCACTTTGCTTATAGATGTGGAACAGCCAGGCTGTAAATTCATCCTGCCACTTTGGATGAATAGGAATTAAGTCTCTTGGTTCCTTTAATACGACTTGGTGGACAATCTCTTATCTTCAGGACACTCTCCCTAGTATCCTCTCTTTCTGCTGACACCTGTCCTCTGACAATCCTATAAGCAGGGGTGGCCCCCCTCAGGTCAGGCCCCTTGACACAAGTCCATGTACTGACGATATTGCAGTCACAGGGTCTCCAGTTCAGCTCCTCTCAACCACTCCTCTGGCCCTCAGGACAACCTCCAGCGTCTGCATGGCACCTCTACAGAGGAGGAAGCAGCCACCCCTTCCCTCCAGGACTCTGCTCTCCAATGAAAGACCCCCTCAGCACATGTTGCTCTGGCTTTTATACAGTATCCCAGAATGGATCAATGTGACCTGTCCTCTGCCAATCATCAGGACTGTATCAAAAGCCTATGCACCCATGTATCAGGTTTTTTCACACTGTCAAACAAACCTCCGTATTGGACCAGGGTGAAACACTCTCCAGACTGATTGAATCACATACTGAGCACAATGAGCAGACCTCACTAACAGATCCTGCTCTCTGGTAGGTAGAGAACAATATTGATTTACATGCAGCCCCTCTGGTAAGCAGACAGAGCTCAAAACTATACTTCTCTCTCACTAGCGCCTACCTAGGAGGGTGCTACATATGCAAGAGCATAGTTGCCTCATCACTGCACAGAAAAACTTTACAACACTCCTCAAAAAACGTAAAAAAATTAGCCATTCAGGGTAAGGAAACAAGCATACCACCATACCTACAATACATGACTTGGTGTCTCAGTGACCCTATACCAGCCAGAGTAAAGTTGCAGGTATGCTCTTGCACACTACACAATCTCACTCATTACCTTAAGGCTGTCAATAAAAGGGCAGATAACAAAGGCAATGAGATAAACGCATCCTCAAAAGTTATTACAAAGAAAGAACGGTTGCTTTTTTCATAAATAACACTTTTGTGCTCTGTGCATTAACTAATATTATGGCTAAAAGTTAGTGATCATGAATGGTAGCTGTATCTACTGTGTTTGAGGAGATTTGGAGGCCTTGATACATTATTTTTGTGTATGCAGAAGCTCTTCATGATGCATGAACGCGACATCATTACACAACACCCCATGATGGCATCAGTCGCCCCAGAGTGCTGACCTCAACCCGATAGAACACCTTTGGGATGAATTCAAGCAGAGACTGCGAGCCAGGCCTTCTCTCCAACATCAGTGCCTGACCTCACAAATGCGCTTCTGGAAGAATGGTCAAACATTCCCTCAGACATAGACACACTCCTAAACCTTGTGGACAGCCTTCCCAGAGGAGTTGAAGCTGTTATAGCTGCAACCTTATATTGAACCTTATATTGAACCCTACAGACTAAGACTGGGATGCCATGTGTGAGTAAAGGCAGCCGTCCCAATACTTTTGGTAATATAGTATATATATATATATATATATATATATATATATATATATTTACATACAACCTCCACCCCTTCAACCTCTTTAGCAATGCTGGCAGCACTCATGCGTCTATTTCCCAAAGACAACCTCTGGAGATGACGCTGAGCACATGCACTCAACCTCTTTGGTTGACCATGGCGAGACCTGTTCTGAGTGGAACCTGTCCTGTTAAACCACTGTATGGTCTTGGCCACCGTGCTGCAGCTCAGTTTCAGGGTCTTGGCAATCTTCTTATAGCCTGGGCCATCTTTATGTAGAGCAACAATTTTTTTTTTCAGATCCTCAGAGAGTTCTTTGCCATGAGGTATAATGTTGAACATCCAGTGACCAGTATGAGAGAGTGAGAGCGATAACACCAAATTTAACACACCTGCTCCCCAATCACACCTGAGACCTTGTAGCACTAATGAGTCACATGACACCAGGGAGGGAAAATGGCCAATTGGGCCCAATTTGGACATTTTCACTTAGGGGTGTACTCACTGTTGTTGCCAGCGGTTTAGACATTAATGGCTGTGTGTTGAGTTATTTTGAGGGGACAGCAAAGTTACACTGTTATACAAGCTGTACACTCACTACTTTACATTGTAGCAAAGTGTCATTGCTTCAGTGTTGTCACATGAAAAGATATAATAGGATATTTACACAAATGTGAGGGGTGTACTCACTTTTGTGAGATACTGTATATATATATATAAATATATATATATATATATATATATATATATATATATATATATATATATATATATTTGTGGGAGGGTGCTGCGACAATAACTCTCAGCTTGGGTGCCATTAATAGAACTAATATTGTGGCAAGGCGCAGAACTTGTGTTGTAGTAAAGGCAAAAATAGTTCACAGCATCTGTCTGCAAGGGGCAGAATGCGGTCTGGCCACCTCGCACTCAAACGGTAAGATGTCCAAGGAACTTGCGAGCCCTAAGCTTTACCTTCTGGTTTGGAACCTTTGCCTGCCACTAATACCGTCCCTGACAGACGGGAGACCTGTCCTTACACTACCCACACACTAATGCGCACCAAAACTGGGGGAGCAGGGACTTAAAACACTCTGCTGACCCAAGAAGGCCGCCAAGGGTTGCCAACCGAAACCCTGACTCTGGGAACCAGGAAACCATAGAGAAACCAAGTCTTCCTGACTTCCTCTCCAAATTGTGATGCTGCTGCTGCAGTTGGGCGCCACCTACAGTAGAGGAAGCAGACTGTACCTGCTTATATATATACATTTATAGCTACACACACTCACACTATATGAATGTATTCCTTAGGGCAGGCTTTTTCAAACTTTTCAACACAGAGGAACCCTTGAAATAAATTTCTGGTCTCAGGGAACCCTGCTAAAAATTAAAAATCTACAACTCATGACAAATTAGTGTGACAGTCAGTGGGAAGAACGCTCCTTACTCTTGTCATCATTGGGAAGAATAACCCCCTTACAGATATCTAAAAGGAACAATGGTGTCATTGGAAACTTATCTGAGAGGCAGAAATTGCCCGTTTCTCAGGGAACCCCTAGCAACCTCAGGAGGAACCCTAGGATTCCACGGAACCCTGTTTGAGAAACCCTGCCTTAGGGCATTAAAAAGAACAAAGCAAGATTGCAAAGAGCTCACGCAAAGCAACCATTCACATTTTTTACCCTGCTTACTTATAGTAAACAATCCCATTTCTGTCTACTGATAAAACTAAAACAAGAATTCTGACTACACATTATAAATTGCTGTACTTTGCTATTTGACTTATTGACTAAGCCTGCATTTTGATGGTAATCTGATATAAAGAAAAAAAAAATTATTTTTGGTTAAAATGACTCTATCAAGTAGTATTTTTTTTAAATAAATACTTAATACCTATACTTAATGAAATATTGAAGATGCCATTGCTGAATTACTGAAAATGCTAGTTGCCTGGCAGTATGTGACTTCAGTTAGGAAGGAAGGATCTAGGGAACAGAGAAGAGGCAGAGTTTAACTATATTCCCTTTTCTTTTATAGGCATGTTTTTACATATAACCGCTTGCCGACTGCTCAGAGTATATTTACTGCGGCAGTCAGCCCCTCACAGGCAGAGTGACGCTGGTCACGGACCCCCCCCCCGCGCCTGTGACCAGCGGACCCGATGTCCGCCGGTCACTCGGCGATCGGCGGGGGAGAGGGAGAATGTCAGGCAGCTTGTGTAAACAAGCCACCTGTCATTCTCCTCGGTGTAAAGACACTGATCACACGGATCTACTATGTAGATCCGTTGATCAGTGTCCTTACAGCTCAAGCCACAGCCAATCACAGTAGAAAGCACGCCCCTAGGGACACACACAGCCCCTCCCTCCCAAATAAAGTTAACCCCTTCACTACCAGTGTATTTGTACAGTAACAGTGCATATGTATAGCACTGATTACTGTAGAAATGTCACTGGTAACCCCAAAAGTGTCAAAAATGTCAGTCAAGGGTCCGATCTGTCCGCCCCAATGTCGCAGTAGCGCAAAAAAAAATCGCAGATCGCCGCCATTACACGTTAAAAAAAAAACAACAAAAATGACAAAAATCTTTCCCTTTGTTAGTAAACGCGATAACTTTTGCGCAAACCAATCAAAATACGCTTTTTGCGATTTTTTTTACCAAACATAGGTAGCATAAAACAAATTGGCTGAAAATTTAAAAAAATTTTGATTTTTAAATTTTTTTTGGGGAATTTCATATAAAAATGTGAAAAATATTGTTATTTTTGCAAAATGTACGCTCTTTTTTTGTTTATAGCGCAAAAAGTAAAAATCGCACGGGTGATCAAATACCACCAAAAGAAAGCTCTGTTTGTGGGAAAAAAAGGACGTCAAATTCGTTTAGGTACAGCGTCGCACGACCGCGCAATTGTCCGTTAAAGTCACGCAGTGCCGAATCGCAAAATACCCCCTGGTCGTTTAGCAGGAAAATCCTCCGGGGCTTAAGTGGATAAAAGTGACCCCGTGCTGTCAGAGTTGCTGTAAGAGCCACTGACTTAGAATATGCTGAAGCCATTGGATCAACATGACAGCCAGGCTACCAATATCTTCTTCAAATTGGGTGCCATGCAATAGCAGCCTCCATATTCCCCTGTATAGGTCCTCAGTATGATATTCATACAAAGCTCCCCTGGATGATAATGTTCAGATTTATGTTGTTGCTTATGAACATGTAAACCCATTGTATTTCCACCATATTGTCTGGATTTGTAAGTAGACTTTTGCACCAGCACTACAAAATCATTGACTTCAGTATATGAGTTCATCTATATCTTGCATACAGTATTTACACACACACCTCATACTCCGCACACCACGCTCGCTTTCCCTCCCTCTGCGTATTTATCACACTGCTGACACAATCAATACTTTTAATCTAGAGCTAAATTTATTAACTATGGTAGACAGGAGGGGAGATAAATGTGACCCCCGCCTCACACACAGCTCACTACATGACTTCACTAACTTCAGGGGTTCACAAGTTTCTGTATAGAGGAAGAGGACAGTAGGCTTACTGACATGGAGGATTTATAAAGGGGAACCCCTCTCACAGAGGGAGTACTGTCACATGTATGCACTTTACCCAGATCCTTAAAGTCGATTTCAATTCAATCACTTAAACTGGTATTAAACCCAAAGCCAAAAATCAAACATACTGTAGCTTACCTATATCCATAGATGTGGTGGCTGCATTAGCTTTCTTTTTTTAGGCTTTTCCCCTCTGTTTTTACCATGTAATTTGGTCAGTAACACACCTCCTATATTAGAGTGCCTCAGCTCTGGATGAAGGAGCACAGGGGACAACTTTGGACAGCAGCATTGTTAATCTGGAGGGAGGAGCATCTTAGATGTACTAGCAGATTTATAATAAATAATAAATTGAAGCTGCACTCCAGCTAACACTTTTTAAACAGTCACAGCAAAAAGTATCTTTTCTTTACAGATAAAGATTTTACATAAATATACAAAAGCTGACAATTGTAAGCACCCCTGTCAGTGGTAAATGGTTTTCCTCAACCCTTTACCTGCTACATCTGCAGGACAACTTGTTCTGTTGAAAAACAGACTTACTGGCCTGATCACCAGGTGAAGATAAAGGAACGAAAGCCTATAAAAGAAAACCAATGCAGCCATCACATCTAAGAATTGCAAAGCTGCAATATAATAAATGTTTGCTTTTGTGTTTAATACCGGTGTAAATCTAATATAATCGGTAACATGGTAATGTCACTTGAAAAGTCATACTTAAAGTGGTTCTAAAAGCAAAAGGTTTTGCTACCCTAATGCATTATATGCATTATGGTAAAAAAAACTATCAATGGCAGCTCCCTCAGGCCCCCTATTACCTTCTACCCACCCAGCCACTGCACCCACCCGGGTGAGCTTTTCGTTGTTCTGAGTGGGCATACAGAAACGTCCCTCAGTACGAGAGCCCACTCGGGGCCGCGAGCCCATGCAGCGGTGCGATCCTGTGATGGCTGTGATCACGTGATGGCTCACCTCTATCCAATCACAGCCTTCACTATGTAAACAGAGACACGTGTCTCTGTGACAGTTCTCCCCACTGAACTCAGTGAGAGGTCAGTGCGGGGGGTAGCGGGGTAATCTGCAACATCTGTGACAGTGTGTAAGGATATCTTTACACACAGAGCTGTCGCAGATCCCCACAAACACAGTACACCAAGCACCACTGTCCCTGTCCCCTTCCCCGTCCCTATACACATTTGTCACAGTGCCCCCATAAACATCTGTACCAGTGCACAAAACATCTGTCAGTGTCCCATCACATCTGTACCAGTGCACAAAACATCTATCAGTGTCCCATCACATCTGTACCAGTGTACAAAACATCTGTACCAGTGTTCCATCACATCTGTACCAGTGTCCCATCACATCTGTACCAGTGCACAAAACATCTATCAGTGTCCCATCAAATCTGTACCAATGCACAAAACATCTATCAGTGTCCCATCAAATCTGTACCAGTGCACAAAACATCTGTCAGTGTCCCATCACATCTGTACCAGTGCACAAAACATCTGTCAGTGTCCCATCACATCTGTACCAGTGCACAAAACATCTGTCAGTGTCCCATCACATCTGTACCAGTGCACAAAACATCTATCAGTGTCCCATCAAATCTGTACCAGTGCACAAAACATCTGTCAGTGTCCCATCACATCTTTACCAGTGCACAAAACAACTGTCAGTGTCCCATCACATCTGTACCAGTGCACAAAACATATGTCAGTGTCCCATCACATCTTTACCAGTGCACAAAACAACTGTCAGTTTCCCATCACATGTGTACCAGTGCACAACACATCTGTCAGTGTCCCATCACATCTGTACCAGTGCACAAAACATCTGTCAGTGTCCCATCACATCTGTACCAGTGTACAAAACATCTGTACCAGTGTCCCCATGAACATCTGTACCAGTGCACAAAACATCTGTCAGTGTCCCATCACATCTGTACCAGTGTACAAAACATCTGTACAAGTGTCTCCATGAACATCTGTATCATATATGAGGTATCGGCGCAAACGTCAGAGCAAGAGCAATAATTTTAGCACCAGGCCTACTGTGTACCTGTAAACTAAAGGCTTATAAAGCTTTGCCTATGGAGATTTTTAAATAATGGCACCATTTCATAAGCGTGCGCAATTTTAAAGCGTGATATGGTTGGCATCTATTTACCCAGCGCAAAACCATATTTTATATTTTTTTTTATTCTCTAGGGCCTCTGCTACAAAAACATATATCGTTTGGGGGTTCCAAGTAATTTTCTAGCAAAAATACAGATTTTTACTTGAAAACAAAAAGGCAAAAAGTGTCGGAATAAGGTCTGGTCTTAAAAGTGGATAATGCTTGAAGGTGCTCCTTGGATGTTGCACTTTTCTATGTGGCCAGGCTGTGAAAAGGTCTCACACATGTGGTATCGCCATACTCAGGACAAGTAACAGTATACGTTTTGGGATGTAGTTGCAAGTATGCCTATGCTGTGTGTGATAAATAACTTGTTAATATGACATTTTTGTGGGGGAAAAAAAATTCTTATTTTTCCAAAGAATTGTGGGAAAAAACTACAACTTCAAAAAACTTGTCATGTCTCTTACTAAATTCTTTGGACTTGGTATTTTCCAAAAAGGGGTCATTTGGTGGGTATTTGTACTGTCTTGACATGTTGGGGCCTTAGGAAATGAGATAGGCCGTCAGTACATCAGGTGTGATCGATTTTCAATGATTGGTACACAGTAAACCTCCTCGAATAGACAGGCAGACACACACACAACACATATAAATGCACACTCATACACTGTATGTATAACCAAAATATACTGTAAGTTAAAAAAGAAGTCAGGGTAGAGAAGATTGCAGGAATGCTGTGGACCACAGTAAGTCCCCCGCACCTCCAGTTTTGTTTATTTATGAGTGGCACTGTGTCTTTCCACTGCAACACATTGATTTTTCTTATAACTTAAACAATGAACCCATTTATTTCTCTGATTATTTCCTCTTCTCCACAATACCCAGCTTACTCATTAGAATGATTTTTTGTTTATTCATGATCCATTACACTGAGCCTCAACAACAAAAACATCTATTGATTTGCATTTATAATCAAATAGGTCAATGCATTTATCAATATCTCAATTATCACGTCATAGGATATCACAATACGCTGGTGTGTGAAATAGCGGGTAAAGCCACCTAGCTTACACCAAAGCCATACTATACCATTTCATTTAAAAACAGAGTATTGCTTTTTGATTACAGGATGAGTCATTTTTAAGTGGGCTTCACCATAAACCAATATCCACCCATTAAAAACCAAAAGCACTGCACAGCTTTATTAAAGCTGAAATCCAGCAAACCACTAAACACACATGAATTACATATATGAAAACTGTTTTAGCTGCCAAAGGATTTTTATTTTCTGGCCATCCAGTTTTGAAGTTTAAACAGCTCTGCCAGACAGAACAGCCCAATCTGGCAGGAAAGGGGACCTGATTCTTCTCTAGTCAATAAGTAATACTTACAGGTCTAATCCCTCCGCCTGCCTTTGACTGGACAGTGAAAAGAGGAGCAGCAGGCTGATGAGCACATCCCTCTGTCACTCTGCTCTCTCCTCCTACCAACCTTAGCACATCAGCATTGCAGCACAACTGACTGGCTCCTTGTTCTGCGTCTTTCTCTCTTAGACTGAGTTCTGATCTACAAGAGGCCGATACCAAGTCAAATTTAGATATATTGTTATTGCTTGCATTTATAACATACATTTCAAAATGCATAAATGAATGTGGAGCTAATTTAAATTGTGTCTCTAGCCACCCTTTCAGGAGGTGTCTAGAAAATGTACCTTTTCTGGGTAGTAGTGTGTCTGGGATAATTTGTATTTTTCTCATTTAGTTTCTCCCCTATCATATACAGTACAAAAGTATTCTCCTGCACTCAAGTGTGGTGTAATGGTGATGGATGTGTCACAGGTTCTTGGCAATTCAAGGGAAAGCACAGGTTTTGCTGCCCTCTAAGTGTCAGGGGAGAAACCCAATGGAAACCCTGTAAAACAAAGAAAAGAGGGCACACCAACTTTGTGCATTACCTAAGCAGTATCTTTAACCACTTAAGCGCCAGAGGATTTTCCTGCTCAAAGACCAGGGCCTATTTTGTGATTCGGCACTGCGTGACTTTAACGGACAATTGCGCTGTCCTGCGACGCTGTACCCAAATGAAATTGACGTTCTTTTTTTCCCACAAACAGAGCTTTTGGTGGTATTTGATTACCTGTGTGATTTTTTTTTTTGCGCTATAAACAAAAAAAGAGTGTAAATTTTGAAAAAATAACAATATTTTTCAAATTTTTTTATATGAAATTCCCCCCCAAAAAAATGTAAAAATCAAAATTTTTTAACATTTTAGGCCAATTTGTTTTCTGCTACATATTTTTGGTAAAAAAAATCGCAATAAGCGTATTTTGATTGGTTTGCGCAAAAGTTATTGCGTTTAATAACTAAGGGAAAGATTTATGTCATTTTTATTGTTTTTTTAACTAGTAATGGCGGCGATCTGCGATTTTTTTTGCGGGACTGCGACATTGCGGCTGACAGATCAGACCCCTGACTAACATTTTTGACACTTTTGGGGGTACCAGTGATATTACTACAGTAATCAGTGCTATACATATGCACTGTTAATGTAAAAATAACACTGGCAGGGAAGGGGTTAACTTTATTAGTGATCAAGGGGTTAAGTATGTCCCTAGGGGCGTGATTCTAAATGTAAAGGGGTGTGGCTTGTGATGTAACAACAGAGACATACGATCCTACATAGCAGGATCGTGTAGTCTCTGAAGTTACATCAGGGAGAATGACAGGTGGCTTTGTTTACATTAGTCGCCTGCCTTTCTCCCTCTCCAGCGGGAGATCGCGAGTGACTGGCGGACATCGGAGCCGGCGGTCACTCACGCGGGAAACGAGCGGGGGCGGGAGCGTGCCCCCGGCGGCGCACGCTCGCCCCTAGAGGCTCCTGGGCAAGCGACGTAGCCCTACATCGGTTTGCCCAGGAGAGCCAGACTGCTGCAGTAAATAGTCGTGCGGCAGTCGGCAAGTGGTTAATAAAAGGTACCACTTGGGTAATGCGCAAGGTTGGTGCGCCCTCTTTCCTTTGTTTTACAGGGTTTCTCCCCTATGTTTGAGATTGCTGCAGTAGCTTACTGCTGCCACTAGGTGTCACTGGCATTTAGGGCAATAGTTATGAGGCTTAGTGAATTTAATATTCTCTCTGGCTAGCACTAGTAGTTTCCTGTCAGTGGTGCATGCTGGGGGAAGATAAAACAGCTTGGGGAGTGGCCTGGTGAGCTTTCGGCTATGGCTTGGGGGATATGTGCAAAGTTTGTGCAGTGTAGGCCTATTGAGCCTAGCAAAGAATTCTTTCAACTGCACATTGTACTGTGTGCACCCATACAGATGTCAGATTGGAAACAGCAGCTGTGTCTGTGCAAGCGCTGCCTCCTACTTGACATGAATGGGACTGCCTGCATGGGGATGCAGGGACAACAGTGCATCTCTGAGCAAATAAACTCAGCACATAATCTGTAGTAAGCCCATATGAATAAGGCCTTAAAGTATTACTAAACCCACAACAGTAAAATCAGTCTGAATATGCAGCAAAGCATGCTTGCTATACTCACTGTGGAACCTAAGGCGTTAATCCTCTGCATTGTGTAAAAAGGCTGTTTGATCCTGTCTTCTCTAAACCTACTCTTCTTCCACTGTCCCCATTCCATCTCCTGATAGAACAGAGCACTGGGGGAACTCTGGACATGCTCGGCTTGGTGTGCGTTGCTAAAGAGGTTTTTTTTTATTTATTTTTTTTTTTTTTCTTGGGAGGGTACATGTGATCAGCAAAGTGCCAATCAGCACTGTCCAGACAGAGGGTCAGGGGTCCTGCAGCCTCATAGCACAGTCAGAGGAAAATTAAAACTCCTCCTACAAGCTTTAACCGGACCCTGATAGAAGTCACAAGACTGCTATATACTGCTGATGAGAAAAGGTATTTAGCAGTTTATATTTTACTATATATTACTATTGCATTTCCATGTTCTGAGATATTGTGAATGCAGGGTCCTGGGTTTAGTAACACTTTAAGATCAATGAAAACTTTTTTACTGCCGGGTTCTGGGGGCCATTTGCAAAATTTTGCTTTATGACCCTGTGATCTGTAGTTACACCACCTGGCAGAATGTGGCGGGGGTTTGGGTTTCGGTATTTACGGTATATACTCGAGTATAAGCCGAATTTTTAAGCACTTTTTTTGTGCTGAAAACGTCCCCCTCGGCTTATACTCGAGTAAAAAAAAATATATATATATCTGGCCGGCCCGACATGCTCCTGAGACGCCTTAGATTTAAAAATGGCACCGCCCGGCGCCAACATGTCATCACGCATGCGCCGCCACCGCTCGGTAAAGGCCATACACGTTCGGCTATTCACAGGAATAGCCTAACGTATGCAAGCTTTCCCGAGCGGCGGCAGCATATGCAGGGTGATGTGTTGGCGCCGGGCGGCGCCATTTTCAAATCGAACGCGCCTCAGGAACATGTAAGTGAGACTCCTCCACAGCCGCACTACCTGCCATTATGCGGGGCTGCGGGCATACTACAAGAGATGCAGTGCTGCAGGCATGGTACACCTGTAACATGCTCGCAGCACTGCATCTCCTGTAGTATGCCCGCAGCCCTGCATTCTCCTGTACCATGCCCGCAGCCCTGCATTCTCCTGTACAATGCCCACAGCCCTGCATTCTCCTGTACAATGCCCGCAGCTCTGCATTCTCCTGTACAATGCCCGCAGCTCTGCATTCTCCTGTACAATGCCCGCAGCCCTGCATTCTCCTGTACCATGCCCGCAGCCCTGCATTCTCCTATAGTAAGCCCACAGCCCTGCATTCTCCTGTACAATGCCCGCAGCCCTGCATTCTCCTGTACAATGCCCGCAGCCCCTGTTTTAGGTCTCGTGGTGGTCCAGTTGGGTCCAGTAGCTGGTGTATTTCCCACCCAAGGCTTATAATCGAGTCAATCTTTTTTCCCATTTTTTTGTGGTAAAATTAGGGGCCTCAGCTTATATTCGGGTCATCTTATACTCGAGTATATACGGTATATTTATGACAGGCTTAATATAAGTATGTACTGTAGCTTGAATGTATCCAACATTGTGTGGCCATGGTTACAAACATTTAGGTGAACATCGCCTCTAACGTGCATCCTTCATAATTTATACGCTATGCTTTTGCACCTGACATTTGTAACAGTTCTAATTTTATGGCTTGTAATTCATGTAATCTGTATTATGTACAATTTTCCTATTACGGTGTAGATAAGTAGTCATAGGAACAGATTCCCTTATCAGACATAAAATGATAAAACATGAAGCAGATAACCGTACTACGAGAACAGCTCTGCTCTATATCATATTGTATATTGTAATTAATGGCCACATTCCATTTAAGAATATCAAAGATTTGATGGAAATGGAATGGGGTGGACTCCTGAAGAGATAGGGAAAGAAAACCTTGCTTATTTAATGAGCTGCCATTCAAATGTTCGTGCAGCTAGGTGACATTGTTCTGTTCCTATCTATTGCAAATAAAGGGCAGAGGGCAGTAAAGCTAGTCAACCTTTAGGCCTTTAGTCATACACCATGCAGACCATAAGTTTGGATCTGGCCTAGACCCATTCTGCATGGCATTTCTATAACCACAGACTGTTTAGCTCTGGGTTCAATAGCCACCACAGCTATAATAACAGCTTGCAATAATTGCATGTAAAATCTGGCAGGCTGGTTGTACTCAAGTGTATCGATCCATCAACTTGGGTACATTTAACCTTCCCAAACATGCTGCTAAACTGGCCTAGATTCGAACCGTCTACGGTCAACTTAAAATGGGATTTTTGGGGGCGTAGCTTGCGGTTGATGCAGTAGGACATGCTGCGTGCTCTCTCTGCCGGTGATCCGTTCAATTATCCTGATTTCTGCCTATAAGCCTACTGCCTCAAGCTCTTAATTACCCACCGACGATTCTGGGTATCAGGCCTACCTTGCCAGTCTACTATATCCTGGCAGAACAATGTCTCGGAGAGGCAAGGATGCCCAGAAAGCCATGGACCATGCGGGGCAAGATGGCGGCCGCCCGCCACGCTCGGCCAGGGAGGCAGGGATGAAGCTGTTCGCCAAATATGGCAAAGACACTCCAACTAAGCTACCTTACAACTCTGAGGAATCTGGTGCCCAACTATCTGTACCAGCTAAGGCAGAGGAGACCTGGCCTGAGGACATCTGTGATTCTCCTAAGTGGGACACAGTAAGTACTGCAGCACTTGCAGCCCCAGACACAGTACAGGGAGAACATCACGTGCCTACTACTGAACCTACTCTGCAGGACATTTTCACTGCAGTAACAACCTGCAATAAAGCCATTACTGCACTGACTTCAGAAATTAAAGGGGTGAAATTAGAGCTGAATTTAGTGAGACAAGATAAGCAGAAACTAAGGGATCGTACAATGGCCATAGAGGATAGACTGGGCACTGTGGAGGATGATATGGCACCATTACAGCGGGACCTGCACAGTGGCGGCTGGTGCTCAAAATTTTTTTTGGGGGGGGGCAAACAAAAAAATGTAATAGGCATTGCTTTGCGGCAAAAAAACGCTGTAAAAAATTGCAAAAGGGTGAAAGGGTCAGTGAAAGTGGCCTTCAGTAATCAAGGTATAGTGTGCCCCCTTTCAATGCAGAGTGACCAGCGTGCCCCCTTTCAATGCAGAGTGACCAGCATGCCCCCTTTCAATGCAGTGAGACCAGCGTGCCCCCATTCAATGCAGAGTGACCAGCGTGCCCCCTTTCAATGCAGAGAGACCAGCGTGCCCCCTTTCATCGCAGAGAGACCAGTGTGCCCCCTTTCAATGCAGAATGACCAGCGTGCCCCCTTTCAATGCAGAATGACCAACGTGAATCACAGGGACCCCCAACCTTCAGGGAAGGTCTAAGAGGAAGGAGGGGAACCCACGGGTCTGACCATCCCAGCAAGGGGCCTGTGTCCACCCCAAAAACACTCCAGGGAGAAAGGGGGGACAGCTACTCACCATACCAGGAACCAGATGGGCACCGCTCCAGACAGAACCTCCATAGAAATGGGGGGGGGGGGCAGTCGGCCAGGAGGAACACGTCAACTCAGGCTGAGACCCCGTCGTATGTGACTTTGTGAGGCATTTAAATCGCAGGCCAGCCCCCCGTCCAGTGGGGCTATGTCACGACCAACCTAGTGCAGAGCTGTGGTCTGCGCGCGTTCACTGGCCAGACTGAGGTGACCACTGGATCTAGATTATCCAACCCGTCGCCCAGTCTGGCAAATGATTGTAGATCTCTCGGGAAACAACCCAGGAGAAAAAAAAACATTTAAAAGGAAAAAAATTGCCAGAACCAGTTGTCCCAGGGGGGAACTAGGTCCTTACTCCTGACTAGGCAGAAAAAAACTGAAGGCCTATAGCAGAGAGAGGGAGTTCACAACCTTGGACTGCCAATAGGTGTAGCCAAGCCTTTCTTTCTGCCTAGTGTCCTACTCCTGTAGGGGGCAATACAACCCAGATTACTGGAGAGCTGTGTCCATCAATGAAAGAGAAATCTATTTTACATTATCTTTAGCATCATTCCTCCTTGTATCTGTTTCTGTGTAATTATTCTTGTATCCAAAGGTCCTGCCAATAAAAGCACTTCCTATTACAGGCTGAGAATACGAAAGCTGGCTATACATGGATCGAAATTTTAAAACATGTATGGCTGTTCCTGTTCATGAGAAGTTGATCTATTGTTTAACTTCTCATGATCCAGGTTGTTGGAAAATGTTACTTTCATCAGCCAATCAACTGCAGCACTGATCAGTGTATTCTGAGAGGGTGTCCCACTGTCAGAATACAATGATACAGCGTAGAGGATTCCCAGGTGTGTGAATGGGGAAATCAGTTCAGTTTTATTTTGTTCAGCTCGCTGAACAAGAAAAATGCAACGTAAGGATAGACATAAACACTTAAAATTCTCTTGTTTAGTCCAAATATTAATAGATTTCTCCATCCGCAGTGTAGACTGAGGAATATCTATTGCCACCCCTTGTATTATGACAGCTGTTGCACCCGTGGCTGTCAATACCTAAACAGCCACTTCATCTACTAGCACACAGTAACTGATCAGCAAATAGCTTTATACTCAGTAGTCTTCTGTTAAGCCAGTTGGTACCTGCTGCTTTGAGCCATGTATGGATAGCTTAAGATACAGCTATCTAATCATCAGTAGTGTTGTTAGCCTGTTATGCACACTGCTTCAGTTAAAGTGTGTGACAGAGGGAGGCTCTGTTACTGTACGAATTTAGGAAAATGTGGCACAGAATTTGCATTTAGGGTTAATGCAAGGTTCAGGACTATAATTTCTGGGTGGAGAAAGCTGTGTTTTTGGCTTCCTCCAGATTCTGTAGTTCTGGATTTCGAACAGTCAATCCTGTGTCCAGGTTTTGCTAAATGCCTGGAACCTGGCTGACTACACAGGTGTGCAGGGTCATCCACTCAGGTCTGAGGATAGCTCAGAGCACCCAGTTTGTAGATAGCTTCTAGTTTGGAGACTGCTCCCAGTGTGGGAGACTGAAGGTCTTATCAAGGGGTCAGAGGGGAGGGGGAGGGCGGCCCAGCCACAAGTCATGAGACAGAGAGTTTAATCAAGAGGTCAGCCAAAAGCCATGAGACAAAGGGTCTCATCAAAGGGTCAGAGGGCTCAACCAGAAGCCACGAGACATAGGGGTCTCATCGAGGCATTCTTGATATTTTATCAAGATAGGGTGATTTTACGCCCACAGCCAGATTTTTTGCTCAAGGTAGTGTCTGCCTTTCATTTGAATCAGGACATTATACTACCTTCTTTTTTTCCAGATCCTCACTCAGAGGAGGAAAAGTTATTACATTCTCTTAATGTAGTGCGTGCACTTAACTTTAACTTAAGGGAGACCGCTCAGATTCGTAAGACGAGAGCTTGTTTGTGCTGCCAGAAGGGCACAGAAAGGGGTTGGTAGCATCTAAGTCTACGATTTCTTGTTGGACTCGCCAGGTATATTACTCAGGCATATGGTTTCGTAGGAAAGGTTCCACCTTTTCCTGTAGAGTCACATTCTACCAGAGGAGTAGGGCACATCGCCTTTAAGCCTCTATGGCTCAGATTTCCAAGGCCGCGACCTGGTCGTCGGTGCATATATTTACTTGATTCTACAGAGTGGATGTTGGGACCCAGGAGGAGTCTGCTTATGGACGCAGTGTTCTGCAGGCAGCGGTGTAATCGTTCTTGTGGGGTCAGATCGCAGTATTTTTTGGTGTCCCCCTCCCCTCAGATGCATTGCTTTGAGACATGCCATATGTTATGCTTTATGGCTCTGTGTCCCGTGATGTACGAAAAGAAAAATGAATTTTTAATTCATACTTACCTGTAAAATCCATTTCTTGAAGTACACCATGGGACACAGAGGTCCCTCCCCTCTTCTATGGGGGTCTTTTATTGCTTGCGACAAAAATTAGGTATTTCCGTTGTGGGAGGGGTTATATAGGGGGTCATCAATTTTGATTGGTTGCCAGTGTCCTACACCTATAGGTGGCTATATAACCCATATGTTATGATATATGGCTCTGTGTCCCGTGAAATGGATTTTACAGGTAAGCATGAATTAAAAATCCATTTTTTTTCAGTTGCCCATTTCTTTGCCCTTCCCATCTGCAGGACAAAGGAATGAGCAGCAGAAAACGTAAGTATTCTTCTACAAAAAGGAGCACTGAGCGTTAATGTATTGAGAACACTGTTGCTTAGCCACACCGTAGCCGGAAAGGAGAGGAATTCAATCAATCCACACTAAACATCATGGAATCTAAACTTCTGGCTATTGTTCTGCACCTGTTTGAATACCCAAAGAGTGACTGCATCTGATTGGATATAGTTTCTGATCAGCCTGTAAGAAAACTGTATAAAATGATGCATGATGCCAAACATACTAAATACATTTTGAATTTACCTACACTTCACGGTCTAGTTATAAAAATTTGCATATCCATTTGTTCACTGAATCTACATGTGCGTAGTTGAATTAATGTGCTTTTATTATAAGCCACATGGATTGTAAAATACTACATTATGGCCACTAGAGGCCATAAGGAGCATAAGAAACACGTACATCTTTTTACCAAGAAATACAATATAACCATTCTAGACAAAGCTAGAAGGAATTAGCAAATATAACCATTGTACATGCAAAAAATATTAAGGATTGAACATGTAGATTCAGGCTAGATTTAAACTATTGCGGTTTTCCTGAGGCTGTGTTTGCTAGGGAACAGAAGCCCATTGATTAGTTCTCTTCACCTACAGAGAACACAGGAAAAGGTCCCTGCACCTTTTCCGAATTGAAGTTTCAGGGAAACCGCACAGTGTTAAGCAGTTCCCAGCATGGGAAAATATGCTGCAGTTTCCAGTGTGTGGTGGTGCCTTTAAGGTCACTGGTGAGATCATATTGTGCAGAGTACAGTAGCCCTGGTTGCATCATGACCACATCAATTTGTCTGGTGAGATGGGTGCAGAAGTCTGTAATGGATTGCTGGAATTCTAATAACTGCACCAGAATTGTCAGAATATCAATTTACTCTCATAGAGTGACCATATATGGGGCACTTTGGGGACGATTCCATGACTATTCTTTGGATTATTTAATGAAAATAATTTTAATATGCTCCTGTCCACAGACCACGTTACCCACTACAATACATTTGTGGGGAAGATACCCTTGTCCTCTCAACATTGGAATAAGCTGCTTTGTCAATGCAGGTGTTTGAAAGCTGGTAGTGGGTTATAGGGGAGATGAGGATGACAGGGGGTAGTGTGTTAACAAGGCAGCAGTGGGGTGCCAGGTGGGATGAGGATGACAGGGGTAGGGTGTTAGCAAGGGTGCAGTGGGGTGTCAGGTGGGATGAAGATCAGGATGACAGGAGGTAGGGTGTTAGAAAGGTGGCAGTGGGGTGCCATGTGTGATGAGGATGACAGGGAGTAGCGTGTTAGCAAGGCAGCAGTGAGGTACCAGATGTGATGAACATGAGGATGAGGATGACAGGGGAGTAGTGTATTAGGAAGGTTAAACTTGGGTGCCAGGTGTGATGAAGATGAGGATGACAGGGTGTGGGGTGTTAGCAAAGAACACTGCAAAAACATGTACAGTGGTGTTATCTAATTTGTGGAATCACTGCCTCTTGAAATCCACTACAGCCTCATGCTTTTATGGGAGGTGGATTCATCAATCAAGATGTGACATCCCACCCACTTTGTTCTTTTTTTGTTACTGGGCATGGAGGAGGAGAGAGGGACTGGACTATCTTTTAGGATCTGTATACACGCCCACATGTATGATGTCAATACCATGTGACCTGACCTACTGAAACAGGAAATATTCTCTCCAGCAATAGAGACTAAACTGAGCATGTGCAGCTACACTACTTTGACTGGTGCTTATCTGGACTTCTCCAGAGTGACATTGCAGGAGGGGGAGGAGCTGTGCATTCAGGATCAAACAGCCTTTTTACACAATGCAGAGGACTAACCACCATGAGCATAACAAGCATGCAATTCTGCATCTACAGACATATTTTACTATTGTGGTTTTAGTACCGCTTTAATCTAATGCTTGCCTCATATGTGTAGTACGGTAACCATAAGTTTGTTGTGGTGGTTAAAAACAATAAAGAAATAAAGAAAGGGAACATATCAGTTTTTTTGCCAAAGTGAATGGGCTTAACACAATGCACATTAACACGCAGGATACTGCACATTAGTGTGCATGTAGTACCACACTGAAAAGCACTACACCGCACATGTGTGAAGGGCAATGGAAAGAAAAACATTAAAGTGGAATTAAACCTTGACTAATACAAACTGGGAGCAGGCAGCAATTTATTGCAGTAGAGACATGCTATATCTCTTCTGCAAGGGTCTATAGGGGGCGCAGGGGCGCCGCCCCCCCCCCCCCAATCAGCATCTATCAGCATCTTCAAGGAAAAAAATTACCTTTTAAAGCCCACTAGGGGCGCCAGACCTATTGAAGTCTATGGGGGGGGGGGGTTTGGCATCCCACGTGCTGCCAGGCAGAGGTGCCGATTGGCGGCCGTTCTGGGTGTCATCGGGGCGCAGAGCAATGCGCCCCGACACTACCGACTTCTACACTCCTAGTCCTGTGATTGGTCCAGACTCCGGCCTGGACCAATCATTTAGGACTCCCATCTGACGTCGTCGTGGGGGCGGTGCGTGCATCAGTCACTCTGACGCACTCACCTTCCCGGTTCCCGCCCGCCGTCAGACTCAGCGAGGAGGAGCAGCCGTGAGACGTCTCAGCCAGGAGCAGGTATGTGAAGAAGCCGCCCGCTACTCACAGTCTCCTATGCCGCCGGCCGCCACTGGTTCCCACCCACCGTCAAACTCAGCGAGGAGGAGCACGTCTCAGCCACACTTTTAACATATTTATTTGTAAAGAAATTTGAAAACCATTTATCATTTTCCTTCCATTTCACAATTATGTGCCATTTTGTGTTTGTCTATCACATGAAATCCCAATAAAATACATTTACGTTTTTGATTGTAACATGACAAAATGTGGAAAATTTCAAGGGGTATGAATACTTTTTCATGTAATTTCGAACACCCACGATTCACCATGCCCACCAATTAATGAGGCACCATGGTACACTTTGTGTGTTTAACATTTTTTTGCCCACAGAAATCTGTCTCTACCATGAAAGGGTCCCTCCTGTTACTAACAGCTCATTTCAGTGTTGTATGGATGCTACATGGTAAAGAAAATCCTACTTGATGCATTTTGATTGTGAGTTACAACAAATCATACCTTCCATAAATACTGTATGAACGGTAATGCATGAAAAAATGTGTCTAAAATGAACTGCAAAAAAAGTGCACTGCATAAAAACAGAGGTGGAATTGTAGCCTAAGACTTAGCATATGCAAGGTTTTTATCTTAGCTGAAAACTATAACTACTATACTGGCTATGTATGCTATAGTTCACTGTGATATGCTTTTTACAGCAGCCGAATACTGTTTAAATATATTTCTATTATAATAACAACAAGATGACTGAGCTGATAAATCCAGTACTGGAACAGACCTGATAATGTACTTTTGAATATACACTAAAAGATAAGCAGATGCTGCCCTCTTGTGGCTTTTCATTTTTTCAGCTGTCATGAAATAACAACTAATTGGCAAAAAAAGGCTATACAGTTTTATATTAAATAGAGATTCTATGCTTAAATGTTTGCATTAAATATGTATTTTATGTATCTAGAAAAAGACCATTTATATATTAAATAATACAATTAGGCATGAAGCCTTTCTTCTGTCTTTTTGAAGTTACTCTATTAGGACCTTGGTGATTAGTATAATTGTATAGTAGGAATTTAAATACCCCTCCAGTAAGTACATATCACAAAATTCATATAAAAAATATACAAAACTTTATTTTGTCCAGTAAAAACATCTTTGATAAAAAGATGTTTCCTATACACATTTGTACATTGATATACTCAATTAACATCTACCACATGGACAGAGGCCATTGTGGTTTAGTTGAGAGAGGAAAAAGTTGGGGTCGATGCATTTTGTGGAATTACAGCTTCCTCAGGAGCTCCTACCTCTTACAATTATATGAAAGAATCAATCAACTCTGTAGGTCTGCACCATATTTGTTTTCTGTCCAATTAAATAATTAAACATAATATAATATTGCAGTTAGAAGAGCTCATGTGAACCTTATCCTACAGGCCCGTGGGAGAGTGACCAACCAACAGAATGGATTCTGAGGGCTGAAGATTGTCATATAGGCATCAGGTATTATAAACTTTATTTAAATTGATTAAAAATACATAAAAAGGTATAAACAATAGGTGATTGCATAATGGGCCCTAAAAAAGACAATGTTGTCAGAATTTAAAAACACATGCCCGGGATCACAGTCATGCTAATACATCCACACATAATAGTGACATTGAGACAGTCAACAAAACAACAATGTGGCAAATTCTAGGATTATTAGGGTCAGAGAGGGTCCTGAGAAACCCCTTGGGCACACGCTGAGTGTCAGACGTTTACTTGCATGGGGACCTCCAAGATCTCTATTCACCCTTGGTAAATTGCAAATAGTAACACATGAATATCTGTGAGTAAGATGGGTCGCTAAGAGAGTTCAGAGATGAAGACAGAGAATTCTGCCAATGGATGGGTTTCCAAGCTGTGAATTACCCGCTATGGAGCCCACTTATGGACTGCTTAGGAGATCACTTTAAGCAGATGACGAGTATAATTAACCAGGAAGACAGGTAGGTTTGGTTATAGTGCAGCAAAGTTGTATATGGCCACAAAGGGAAGTTAAAATTGTAATAACACATGAGGTGCAGACTTACACATTATGGAAAGAGTTGATTGATTCCTTGGTGTTATTGAAAGAGATGGGTGGTCCTGAGGAAGCAGGAATTCCGCAAAACGCATCGACCCCAACTTTTTCCTGTTTCAACTAAACCACAATGGACTCTGTCCCTGTGGTAGATGTTAATTGAGGGTATTGATGTACACATGCATAAAGGAAACATGATTTTGAAAATGTTTTTACTGGACAAAATAAAGTATTACATTATGTCATCCTAGTGCATATTACCTGACCACTCTAACCAGATTCAAAGTCAGAACTTTTGGTCAGTTATAATATTGTATAATAATAATTGTGCAGGTAGGAAATCATTCTAGTGGTATTTTTATTGCCAGATATATTTTATCTGAGGAAACATACTAGTTCTGTTTTGAATACTAAAATTATTAGCACTGATTTTATTTTAGAATTACTATTGGTCAAATTTGGTTTGGGTCTACTGTATACCAATCAAAGCTGTACTGACAGTCCACAAAGTTATGTCAATACAAAGGAAAGAGGTTGGGAAGAGAGCAGCACAAGCTGATGCTGCCAATGACACCTATCTTGGTGGAGAACAATAGTGAAGTTTTTAAGATATTTTTCAACCTTTCCGATTGTTCGTTCCCCTGAGAGTTATTAACCAATGGGCATCTTTCTGTCACCATAGACAGGAGATCATCACCCCATATGGCTGAAATAATAGCTAGATTCAGGAAGTCATGCCTGTAAGAACTATCCTTACAACAAAATCTCTATTGCTTACAAGTTTCCTGGTGGGCAGCACAGTGGCTTAGCACTTCTGCCTGGCAGCACTAGGATTGTTAGTTCGAATCCCAACCATGGCACTACATGCCTGGAGTTTGCATGTTCTCCCTATGCCTGTATAGGTTTCCTCAAAGGTACTCTGGTTTTCTCCCACACTCCAAAGACATTCTGGTTAATTGGCTCCTGTCTAAATTGGCCCTAGTATGTGTATGTATGAATGTGAGTTAGGGACCATAGATTGTACGCTCCTTGAGGGCAGGGACTGATGTGAATGTTCAATATAAAGGAAAAGTGCTGTGTAAATTGACAGTGCTATATAAGTACCTGTAATAAAATAAAAAATAATAGTGGGTCCTTGTCCTGGTGGGAGTAAAGCAAATGCCCTTTCATTCACTAATGAAAATGACACTGGCATTAGCATGGTAATGTTATGGGGGTCTTAGAAGAACTCCATAATGAATTAATCTCTATGAGGACTTCCCTGGGTGGGCTGCCCTTTCTGAGATTGGTGTGGTGCAGTGTAGTGGTAACCAGAGGAGTAATAGGATGTCTCTTTGACCTCTTGGATGATACTGCAGATAAGAAATTGCCATGTGTTTGTGGTTGCCCATTCAAGGGGAGTATGGCACTGTTAGCAGTAGTATCTCCCAGGGTTTTTTTGGTTGTTCATCCTGTAAAGAATTGAGGTGAGGTGAGAAGGGAGAGTATCTGGTACTCTGTTCAGAATGTGAAGCCTAAACATAAAAGGGTTGATTTACTAAAGGCAAAAAGACTGTGCACGTTGCAAATTGCAGTTGCCCTCTGCAAGTGCATTTGCTCCAGAGCTTGATAAATAAAGTAAGGCTGCAACAAATACCCAATCACATGCAAGTAAAATAAAAAAAATAAAAAACCTGTATTTTTGTTTGCACATGATTGGATAATGGAAATCAGCATTACATCTGCTCATTTACTAAGCTCTGGAGCAACTGCACTTTTCAAAGTACACAGTCTATTTGCCTTTAGTAAATCAACCCCAAAGTGTTCCTGTTATTGCTACTGCTGATTATATAAGATTGTCATCTAAACGATGAAGCTAAATGTACCCAATGTTTGTGGTACTGTGAACATTCCAGTTAAAAAAAAATTATATTTTGTTCAATGAATGGTATTTGTGTGGACTTTAAATAATCCTTACAGATAGAACGATGAAATGCACGGAACAGCAGGGGAAAGGGAAAGCAGTGGCTGAACAGAGATTGATGGTGCAGCCAGATGAAGTCCAGGAAAAAGGAACAAGGAAAAGAGAACTTAGAGAAGGAGTTTACCAGATCTGGTGACTTCCTTTAATAGTGATTGTTAGTTCATGGGGTCTGAAGTGAAAGTAGGGTGGTTGTTTGTTGTCTGCAACTGGAGAGGCACCAGTGGAGTGCTGATAAATCTATGATGGCCATGATGGTGGAGTAAGACCACAGAACACGCTGTCTGACATGTGGTCCTATAACATCTGCTGGTGCTGTCATGGCATGCTAGTGGAGAGCATTCAGAAAAGTGGTAAAAGATCTTGCTCTGCTGTAGTAAAACTAATACCACAAAGAAAGCGGTCCAATTTAGGCATTATTACAGATTGCTGATATGGTTAATATAGTCCTCAATGAACATGTTTTACTCACTGTAAAGCTGTCTGGTTGCATAAAGTCATTGTCTATGAAGGCTCGAACCCAGTCATATTGTGACATGTCTTCACTCTGTATTAGAGTCCTATAAAATCAGACATGGTTATCAGTTCAAACTATTCCAACTTATTGTAACATATATTAAATTGTCTATTGCAAAATTGGGGATAGCCCCTTGATAGAGGAGAGGCAAGACGAGGTGGTAAGGTCTGTCCTACTCAAAGTGAAAGAGGGAAAGAATTTTCCCGGAAATAATAGAATGGAGAAACAGAGCAGAATGGAACTTGTGAGCGCAAGTGGGATTTTTAAATGGTACTTAGCTCTAATTCCGTAAAGAAATATATGAGATAATACAATTTATATAAAACTTTATATTTTTTATTCCAAAACTTTAAAATGACAAGCAAATATTAGAAATATTCTATATTAGACATACAACAAGCAGTAAAAATTATCAATACAGGAGTACATGTAAAGGATTTTTGCTTTTTAATATATCCGATATGAATACCGGATCAACCCGACATGTTTCGCAGTTTTTCTTTACTGCTTCTTCAGGGGTGTGTATTAATTGTACTACAACATTCAATTTTCCTGAGTATTACTGCATAACAATAATCATATTAGTATATATAGATAGAGTTCACATTTTAATTAGAAGTCTTTATAGAAAACACACGATGTCTCAAGGTACTCCCACCAAAAAGCCCCCAAAAAGTCCCAGTAGGTGCAGAGGAAAGGGAAGGGAAGAACACCACAAACCATACGTCTCACCGACGACTGGGACTTTTTGGGTGCTTTTTGGTGGGAGTACCTTGAGACATCGTGTGTTTTCTATAAAGACTTCTAATTAAAATGTGAACTCTATCTATATATACTAATATGATTATTGTTATGCAGGAATACTCAGTCAAATTGAATGTTGCAGTACAATTAATACACACCCCTGAAGAAGCAGTAAAGAAAAACTGCGAAACATGTCGGGTTGATCCGGTATTCATATCGGATATATTAAAAAGCACAAAATCCTTTACATGTACTCCTGTATTGATGATTTTTACTGCTTGTTGTATGTCTAATATTTCCCCCTTTTTTTGCTTGTCATTTTAAAGTTTTGGATTAAAAAATATAAAGTTTTATATAAATTGTATTAACTCATATATTTCTTTACGGAATTAGAGCTAAGTACCATTTAAAAATCCCACTTGCCCTCACAAGTTCCATTCTGCTCTGTTTCTCCATTCTATTATTTCCGGGAAAACTCTTTCCCTCTTTCACTTTGAGTAGGACAGACCTTACCACCTCGTCTTGCCTCTCCTCTATCAAGGGGCTATCCCCAATTTTGCAATAGATGATTTCATGGGATGTCGGTACACTTTTTTGAGTAGGTACTACTGAACAAACACTTTCTCAATATATTAAATTGTATCAGTTAGTGGAGCAAATGCTGGATAGTTTTACTCTGTAACATCATCTGAATAATGTCTGCAGTAAATACTGAATGAGTCACTGAACATATACAGGATTTTTATTTACGTTCTTTTAGTAGTTGAGGTTGCCCTAAGTTCACCCCTTAGGATACACCTCATCTGTCTTTATATGTTCCACCATAACATGAGAAATAAAACAACTATCATAAAAATTAAACCAAAATTACTGCTATAGGCCGCACAAGGTCTGCTTATTAAAAGAGCTACAACTTGGCTCTACAGTCCACCAATCACGAGACAGTGGAGAGACATTAGACAGAAACGAATACGCTTCTCACCCTTCAGTTTTGTTCTCATATTTAGAGGTAGCCAGACAGTGTACAAACTAAGCCAAACAGGAAACACAAAGGCCTCGTCCACACGGCCCCTATGGCATGTACAGCATAAATGGGCCATTTGTTCATTTGGATAGAGCCTCTTGGAGCTGCGCACAGGCAGTCTATGGAAAAAGCAGCTCTGTGGACACAGTCACCCATTCTAATTCTAATTCTAATTCTAATTTGAAAGGCATGCAAGGACAGTGCATGGCCAAAAAATTTTAGCAGTGTGTGGGCCACAGCACCCATGTGAACCAGGCAAACATAAATTGTAGTTTGGTGCTCCCCTGGGCACAGGTCCATAAATGCCTTAGAATCAATATGGCATTGTCAAAAAGAGTAACTAAAGCCATTTTGAAACTGCCCTCTCATTTAGCTGGGTTAGCTTTCCCAAATTTTTATCTTTATTATTTGGCATCCCAGCTAGTTGTGGTGCATGATTGGCTACATCCCTCTCCATATAATGCCTGTACCACCACTGAAGCTGCTATAGTCTCCTCACTCAAGACTTTGCATAATATCATATATCGTGGACAGGTACCAACCAGTCCGGGGACAGCAATGTTACAAACTATGCTGTCTCTCTTCATTACAGTAGTGACGCATTTTTCTAAAGATACCTGGGCCACCTCTCCTAACAATCCACTCTGGAATAATTCCGTACTGAATGAATTGCTCATGATCCCTCATCCACAGTACTGGATTGTTAGAGGTGTTAAATACCTTTTTCATTTATATACAGAAAACAGGGCCTTAAGTCCTTTACCCAATTGAGAGAGGACTTTAGCTGACACCCCCCCCCCCTTCTTTGTTTTTTATTTTTAGCTTCCTCTTGCTCTGAGTGCACAATTTGGTTTGCTCTCACTTCCACTACAGATGGCCCCTTTAGAGAAGCTACTCAGAAACTCAGATATTAATAAATTGATTTCTCAATATTACTCTGCACTAATATCTGCTTCTAACCCGAGATTTGCAGCTGCTTTAGATATTCAACTCACTGGTGATTGCACTTAATTTGTGGATGCTTATAAAATATTGGTCATAGCTTCTAGAGATAGAGTTCTACCAATAAAAATCTTCCACTATAGTCATCTCACCCCTTATGGAATGTGTAAAAATGGGATTGCGTCCTACACCGGAATGCTTTAGAGGCTGTGGAGTTGAGACTGCTTGTCCTATCCATTAGTTTCTTCATTTTGGTCTGCAGTTGACTCATTTTTACCCACTGTCCTGGGTGTCCCTATAATTTTACATCCTAAAAGCTGTCTATTGGGTATTTTTGGTGAACTGTCTGTTTCCGCATATACTAAACGATTATTACGCATTTTATATTTTTTCGCTCTAACAACTATTTTCTTGAGCTGGAAAGGGACCTACAGGCTCACTGTATCCACTTGGCTGCAACTGATTAATAATAGTTTACCCCTATATAAGCTCACTTTTGAGCTATGAAAGCGACCTCTCCTCTGATAAAATATGGAGTAGTTGGATATCCAGCCCCCTTACCCTGACGTCCTTGGGCTCAGGAAACTAGTCTGTATTGCTGTTATTTTCTTTTCCGCCTGACTCGGTGACCTAAAGTATGTTGTTATATCTCTGCTATATGTAGGATTTTAATGCTATAGCTGTGTTTACATTTATGTATACATTGCTTGTGAGATTCGGGAGGTACAGTCTGGTTTTGGTTGCAGTTGTAACCTTAATTTATCAAAAACCGTAAAACGTAAAAACAAAAACTATAGCTATAACTGACCATGCCACTGCTATGGGGTCCAAAAGCACAACAGAGTCCAGAGTTGTCTGGCTACACAGTTTTTTTTTTTATAACCGCAGCTATAACATTTGGCAAATACATCTGGATAAAGTGAACGTAAATAGGTCGGGAACCTGGATATAATTGCTACTAAAGCAATTAATAAACCATATCACTAGAGGAATTGCATATAGTTATAGATTAGGGAGGTAGAGAGCCTCTAACTTTTTTTATTGCTATGCAGCCCCCTCACATAATCTATTGTATATATTCATAAAACTTGAAAATTTGTAGACTAAAGCTGAACTGCAGGCAAACAGCTAAATACACAGATAAAATACATCCATTAGGGCTATTGTATTGATATATGTATGAGATGGCTGTATCGTCCTCCAAAAGGTTTTTCTTTTGTCCACCCAGTCCAGTACCATATAGTACTTTCTGGAAGAGAAGGAGACCTGATCTTTCTCTGCTGCAGGTTCACTTTCACTTACAAGTCTCCTCCCCATTCCTATCCTGTTTTTTGTTCAGTGGAAGAAGTAAGACGCTGATGCGCTCATCTCTCTGTTGTCTTCTTCTTTCAGCATGCACCTTGCACTTCAATAGACCTGACTGTCTCCTTCTGCTGCTACTCCTTCCTCCTCTTTGAGCTCTGCGGTACAATAGACCGCAAGATGCTGAGACCAGATCAGATTTAGTTTTTTTTTTTTTTTTTACTGCTTGCATTAAAAAAATGTATTTAACAATGTACTTAGGTAATGATTACTGGGATGCATAATGTGTGTCTTTTATATCTGCCTGGAGTACAGATTAAACTAAAATAATCTATTGACTGAGAATAAAGAGGATTTTACCTGATGAAGGTTTCAGCAGACTCCATATTTTCTTTGTAATTCTTCCCCCCAAATTCCTGCAGATGAAGAGCTATGAAAGCCGGCTGGTGCTCCTGTACTGTCTAAAAGGAGAACACAGATGTTCAAGGAGAAAAAAGTTACCTGTAATAAAACTGCAAATACCGATCAGAGTTACATATATTTCTACAAAATCTACAGGATTAAAAATTAAGCAAAGGGGCAGCAAACAGAACAAGAATCCTGTGTAAGCCACATATGCTCTGGCATAGTGTGACAGGACAACCAGGACTACCCCTACCACCAGGACTACCACTACCACCTGGACTACCACCAGCCATTATCATATCCTGGGGCTACCACCAGTCATTATCATATCCTCATGTTTAATAAATCAATCCAGATTCCAGACTGCCTTCCCAATTACCAGTACCCCAACCAGGTCCTCATTGTTGCTGCCTCTGTAAAACACGTACATTACTGGTCACCATGTGCACTTCTATACATCCACAACTGTTAGATGGGCCAGTTTACTCCTTTTTTTTTTTTTGTCCATTATCCTCAGCATGCCTTGTGCAGCAACGACCTACTCTTTTAGGGTGATACCATGCACGGTTAGTTTTTTCTTTGGTGAATGGAGCAATCCCCCCACCACTGTCAGAATACACTAATCAATGGCTGCAGCAATGGAAAAGTTTTAACACGTCCCTTCGTCAGAAGTCGACTTCCATCAATTGCTAGACTTTTTAGATTGAAATTCAGCCGGGCCAGTGGGGTCTTTGAATCAGTGTATGACCAGCTTTTCCTTGGCTGCCACTGCTTACTTCACCTGCTAGTTGCTGGACTCTCATACTGGTGCAATGGCTTTAACACTAGTCCCCAGTAATATTAGTCACCAGAAGCATTATTAATTCTCTACTTTTGATTTCCATGAATATTTTCATGTTGCTCCGTCAGATCAATGTTTTTAAGCATTTACACACAATGATATACAGTAATTATTTTCATCAACTATTTTTTTTTACATGTATTTCTAAAAAGTTACCAAAATTCAAATGGCTATACATTTTAATACATAAATGAAGAATACAGTTGGTGTCCACTGTACAGTTTAATATTACCTTATGGAATTCCTGAAGCCAGTTTTTTTCAATCACCCCTGGCTGTTGGAATATAATATATGAATCAGATTATTAGAATGGAATATATAAACCATGTTCTGCATTGGCAAACAACGCTATCACAAGAGTCAACAATATATCCATACATCATATCACATTCTGTTACTGATTCCTATTGGAAAGTGAAGCATTATATTTGCCTATATATTCAGGTATGAATACTTGTGTAAGTTTTTACATTTTGAGAAAGAGAAAAGGTTCAGCTGACAACAATGGGCATTAATGGTGCAAACTTCCTGTATAGGCCAACAGCACCCAACCAGAATCAAGCATTCCTTCACCAACTCTGATTTTTCAGTACAAATCTGGATCTTAGTGGTTCCTATAGAATCTCAATCCTCATAGGAAGGGGTTCCTTACCATAGGAGTGATTAAAATGTATGTACAGTTAACCCTAACAATGAACTTCTCTTATTTACTCCTTTTTGCTCTTTTAATGGAGAAACAGTCCCAAAGCTCTTTTGGCCCTTCTTCTCTGTATTCAGCCAACAGTGGGATAAAGTCTGCTGATGTCTGATGTCATTCAGTCGGTCTAGGCTCTGGAGAGACCTCAACTTTAATGTTGGGATCCACCAAGATGCCAGAACTAGCAGCTGGCTCAGCCTCTCAACGAGTCAACGGGAGCCTGAGCCAATCACTACTGCCCCCTCCATAGCCCAGTGCTCCAGTGAGCACTGGAGAGGCAGAGCAGAGAGCCAGTGACTGACAGTCACCATCTCTCTGCTCACTGAAGACCGAGAGCTGAGCAATCAGTGGTCTTTGATTGCTTGGTTCTCTTAGAGGAAGCAGGGAAGAGATGCAACATCCACCTAGGTGAGTATAAATGTTTATTTATTTATTTTTTAGTTCCCGAACTTCTCTTTTAAATATATAATTAAAAGTTTTTGTGTAATCTTTTCAATAATTGCAAAAAATACCCAGTGATCCTGCCAGAAAACCTGTGAGTTGATATTTTCACTATACAAACTATCATCAGTTGTAACATAAAGTCAAATTATAGTGTAGTGCAACCTATACAAAATTCAAACAAATAATGTCCATAACACATATATAGTCCATTAGAAGTATCTTCGATCACCACTGTATATGCCTGTAATAGACTATAGGTGCATCTCAAAAAATTAGAATAACCTCAAAAACTTAATTTATTTCAGTAATTCAATTCAAAAAGTGAAACTCTCATATTTTATATAGATGTGTTTCACATAGAGTAATATATTGTAAGCTTTTCTTTCTTTTAATTTAGATGATTACAGCTAGTGAAAACCCCAAATTCAGTATCTCAGAAAAATAGAATATTACATAGAACCAATAGAAAAAAAAAAAGGTTTTTAAGACAGAAATGCTTTTTTTTTTATTGGTTTTATGTAATCTAATTTTCTGAGCTATTGAATTTTGTGTTTTTACTAGCTGTAAGCCATATTCATCAAAATTAAAAGAAAGAAATGTTTGAAATATATCACTCTTTGTGTAACCATCTATATAAAATGTGAGAGGTTCCCTTTTTTAATTGAATTACTGAAATAAATTAACTTTTTGATGACATTCCAATTTTATGAGATGCACGTGTATATACTGTAAGTGTTATGGACATTCTTTTTTTGAATTTTATATAGGTTGCACTACACTCTAATTTTCGTTTTATGTTACATTTGGGATTGTAGTGAAATCACATCATCAATGTTTAAGCTTGCAACCATAATTTATGTTTATTTTCGCAGTGGACTGACTGCTTTGATAGAATTTGCACTGTTCTTTTAAATATCATCCGTTAACATTTTCCCAAATCCCTCTTTGGACTTCAGATCCCCAATGTAAACCCCCCCTGGTAAACTGCAAAATTTAAATTTTTTTTTTGTTTTTGGGTTGGTTGCTGATTTCCAAATAAGATTCCTCTTGAAGCAGGTCTAATCCCTAGAAAATGATTTCACAACACCACAAACAATTGATATATTTACTCTTTTGTCATTGGCTGCCTTTTCTGACAGCTAAGTTGGATACCTGACAGGTAACCAAGACAATCAATCACAAACCAATGTTCTGTGGAATGCACCATGGAAATAACTTTCAATGGTCTGGCTGGCTCTTTTTCAAGGAAGAGAAGTTTGTAGCTGGGTGAAAAATATGATGATTGCTTAAAGCTTAACTCCAGGATTATGCCCACTTTTCACCCTTAGCTCACGATGTCCTTGGACAATAAAAATGTTTTCAAGTGACAAAAACAATGCCTTACTTAATGATTTATGAATGTTTTTCTTGCATGTGACATCAGCTTCTTCTGAACTCATTTCCTGTGCCCTGGCTCCATGGGGAGGGTGTAAACCGGCAGCGCACATCACATCCACTATGTCCCTAAGGATAAATTATGAACTACAATTCCCATGACTTTTTGGGAATCCACTGACATGCTATGCATGCACATAGGCCTGGCTTCGGGCAGTTTACTGGCTGCAGGTAGGATGTAACTGAAAGCTCATTGAGAAAACCGAGGCGTTCAGTCACACAAACCGTAAGGAAGAAGAAACTGGGGGCATAAGGGATCTTTTTTGGGGGAACTGAACCCATGTATATACTGTATATACAGACTGCAGAAAGGAAGGAAGAGCAATTTGGCATGGGAAACAAATGTACCTGGATAATAGAATTATAATCCAACTGGTTGGAGTTAAGCTTTAAATTGGTAAATACAAATTTACTGGTTTCCAATACAGTAATCCAGGTTGGGTGGGGTTGTGCCTAAAGATAAACATGAAGCTTAGTTTGTATGTATGTTAGAGAAGCACTATGCAAATGTCGGACAGGAAAGGTTAACAAGGTGTTTATTTTTTGTAGTTAAAAACTGCAAATCAGGATCAACATTTGACTATTTCCAAGGCAGCTGGGGAATGCAAATGAGTGCAATAGTGCAGGGATATACATGGGAAGTGGAGGGAGGGGGAGCAGGAGTGGTGGCAGGTGGGAGCAGCATGGATCATATAGCACATACATCGCCAAGTTAGGTCCAAACACCTGCAGAGGAACTAAAAATCCCAGCATACGTTTTTTATTTTTTATAGCTAGAACAGTCTTTTCCAGTTGATTTACAAGACAATGTGGAGCCTTTAGATTAATTTAAGAAAATCCGTACTGAAAAAATATGGCGACTGCCAATGCTGACCTCTCTCTCACATATGGCAGTAGCCTGACTTTCCTTGGCTTACACAGGAACTATGGAAATATGAGGCTACTAGAAAGTGTGCAGCAAGTGAAATCAGACTGCAGCTGGAACTTCTGATCTCCATCCAGATTTCTGGTTAGAGACTAGAAAAGCATTCAATCTATTGTTTCACTATGACCGCCAGGTAGTTAGCACTTTCATTAGGGGACAGTAGTGTATTCATCTCTATTCAGGTTCTCTTTGAAGAGGAATTTCTTCAGTCCCCTTTTGAGGGGTTCCAACTGAACCAGTCTGGCTCTGCTATTTTGTCGAAATATGCGGCATGCTCGCAAAATCTAGGAGGAGGGGGGCAAAACAAATGGCATTCTTGCCTAGGCCAGAAATGCAGAAAAATTCTCATAAATAAAATAAATTATATACATATATATATATATATATATATATATATATATATAGTATCTCACAAAAGTGAGTGCACCCCTCACATTTTTTTAAATATTTTATTACATCTGTTAATGTGACAAAACTGAAGAAATGACACTTTGCTACAATGTAAAGTAGTGAGTGTACAGCTTCTATAACAGTGTAAATGTGCTGTCCCCTCAAAATAACTCAATACACAGCCATTCCTTTCTAAACCGTTGGCAACAAAAGTGAGTACACCCCTAAGTAAAAATGTCCAAATTGGGCCCAATTAGCCATTTTCCCTCCCTTGTGTCATGTGACTTGTTAATGTTACAAGGTCTCAGGTGTGAATGTGGAGCAGGTGTGTTAAATTTGGTGTTATCACTCTCACTCTCTCATACTGGTCAATAGAAGTTCAACATGGCACCTCATGGCAGAGAACCCCCTGAGGATATGAAAAAAGAATTTTTGCTCTACATAAAGATGGCCTAGGCTATGGGAAGATTGCCAAGACCCTGAAACTTAGCTGCAGCACGGTGGCCAAGACCATGCAGCAGTTTACCAGGACAGGTTCTACTCAGAACAGGCTTCACCATGCAGACCAATTTGATGCGGTGTATGGTCTGAGCAATGACAGGCTGACCCCCCCCCCCACCCCTTCAACCTCTGCAGCAATGCTGGCAGCACTAATACGTCTATTTCTCAAGTACAACCTCTGGATATGACGCTGAGCACGTGCACTCAACGTCAGTAGAGCCTGTCCTGGTAAACCGCTGTATGGTCTTGGCTACCGTGCTGCAGCTCAGTTTCAGGGTCTTGGCAATCTTCTTATAGCCTAGGTCATCTTTATGTAGAGTAACTACATTATTATTTTTTCAGATTCTCAGGGAGTTCTTTACCATGAGGTGCCATGTTGAACTTCCAGTGACCAGTATGAGCGATAACACCAAATTTACCACGCCTGTTCCCCATTCCCACCTGAGACATTGTAACACTAATGAGTGACATGACACCAGGGAGGGAAAATGGCCAATTGGGCACAATTTGGACATTTTCACTTAGGGGTGTACTCACTTTTGTTGCCAGCGGTTTAGACATTAATGGCTGTGTGTTGAGTTATTTTGAGGGGACAGCAAATTTACACTGTTATACAAGCTGTACACTCACTACTTTACATTGTAGCAAAGTGTCATTTCTTAAGTTTTGTCAAATTAAAAGACATAATAAAATATTTACAAAAATGGGTGTACTCACTTTTGTGAAATACTGTATATAGTCGAATATCCACATGTAATCAAAGCAAGGAAAGCCACATAGTGTAAATCGGCTAAAAACTTTAATGCAAACGCATGATACACATTCTACTCAGGTAAAACAGGTAAGCGCATAAAAGGTGACAATTTCAAGCTGTACAGCAAAGGTTCCAACTCCAAAGAAGCATGGCTGGGTCACGTATGTAGACTCGGCCCAATGCATTTCATCCCATAGGACATCATCTGAGGCATCCACTCCACGATTTTGCGCTTACCCATTTTTTATCATGTGAGTAGAATGTGTATCGTGTATTTGCATAAAAGTTTTGTGAATCGGCCATGTGAAACACATCAGCACTGTCCCTGTGATGTTTGTCTGGCTTGATGACAAAAAAGCAACTTGAAAAAAGCATTTATTTCAATGTGGTGTGCACCCATCCTCTTTTCTCGTACAATTACAGATCAAAATCACTGAAACCTAAGGCTAGCCATAGATGGTTTAAATTTTCCTTGTTCAACCTGTAAGGTAATTTCCCAAATGCTAAACAGCATGCATTGAGGAATCTATTCTACTAGCAATTGTATTTAGGCAGCCACACTGCCTGAAAAGCCAAAACAGTGTCTGCATCTGTCAGGATGCTCTCAATGTTACCAATAATTTTCTACTTGGGTCTGTCAATTTTTTAAATCCACTTTTGTTCAGCCAGGTGGTGCCGATGGACAGTTACACTAAAACATGGCTTGAGCTTCATCGTAATCCTGCTTAAAGTAAAACCCTACCCAAAAGGGAAAACTCTGCTTGTCTGCCTCCTCTCCCCCTCCTCTGCCACATTTGGCACCTTTTGGGGAGAGCGGGTACCTAGTTTTGACAGGTAAATGCCCCCCCTTCCAGCTTGATTCGCAATGGAATTGCCCCCCCCCCCATCCTTACCCAGCCCATTAACAAAGCTACACGGCCTCAATGCTGGCTTCTCTTAGTCAGGATGGCGGCATCAGCACTTAATAGCTAATTAAAGAATTGGCTCGGGTGAGGACACCACTGGATGCCTGGACAGGTAAGTGCCAGGGCTATCTTTAACACAGGACAAAAGGGGCAGCTGCCCCGGACCCATTCATTGTTGTGGGTTCTAAAGCAACTGCCCCTTGAGCCTACACTGCCCACAAAAAGTTGATTAGTGATCTTGGGAGGGCCCAAGAAAATGGGTCCAATCAATAATAAAGATGGCCCTGGTAAGTGCCCTAATATTTAAAGTCAGCAGCTATAGTATTTGTAGCTGCTGACTTTACATTTTTTGGGGGGAGCCTTGAGCTCCTCTTTTTAAGACTGTATTCACACTATGTGTGTGTGACCTGCATTATACAACGCTGGTCACCGCAAGGACACACAGTAAACAAAACTGTAGTATGCCCCACATGAACAAGGTCTTAGTGTAACTGTCTGCCATGCAGACCTAGATCGACAGGTTTTGTGTATGTCAAGGGTAAGGTTGAAGTTGAACTTTATATATTCATAGATGAATAATGTTTACATTGTTGCATTGCAAAGGTGAATTTACAATTTAAAAAGGGTCACCATTGGGCTTATGCATGAATCTGAATACTCAGTGTTAAGGAGGTAGTAAACCGCAGGTGATTTAAAAAAAAATTCCCTGCAAGGCAATGTCATAATGTGCTAGTATGCATCGTATACTAGCACTTTATGAGAGACTCCCCTTAGAACGAAGCCCACCAGCGCTGCACTGTCACGGCTGAGAGGGCTGACATCTTCCCTCGGTCTTCCATTCCAGTTCAAGTGCTCCAGCTCCAGGAGTGGCCGGGGGTGGGAAGACAGCACTCCTGCGCATGCACGCGGGAGCTGCTATTTACGATACGGCTCTGAAGGTACTGCACTGTAAGCTGGTCCTTCACAGGGCATGCGCTGGTGACTTCACCGGCTGCATGCACTCTGAATATCCCCTAAACTGTGCAAGTTTAGGGGATATTCACAGTACCTACAGATAAGCCTTATTATAAGCTTACCTGTCGGTACAAGTGGTGTAACAGAGTTTACTACCACTTTAAAGAAGAACTTCAGGAATAAAAATACATTTTATAAATCTGCTGGCACACAAGTGCAACTAAGGTATATGCTACCTCCTTCCAGTTTACTGTTTCACGGAGTGGCAATAGTATGGCTATCGTTATACCTTCCGCGCTCCAGGAGGACCCCAACTAACTGTGACGTGCACAGCAGCCATAGAGTCATTTGCAGTTGTGCTGCCTGCGCTTCCTCTCTCCTTGCCCAATCACAGAACACTTTGCATTATGTAAACCTATTCAAAAATTCAATGCTTTCTGAAAATAAGCAGGGGAGTGTAGAGGCGGACCGAGCCGCTGCTGTGTAGCATCTCTATTCTCAGAACAACGGAATATATAGAAAGCTATACCACTGGAGCTCAGTGAAACAGTAAATTATAAACAAAAGAGAGAAATCCAGGAGGTGGCATACACCTCCTTGCACTTAATTCATTGTATGCCAGCAGGTTTTAAATGCCTGAGTTTCTCTAGGAATGTGCAGATTACCTATAAAAGATTTATGTTTAGAACCTTATTTAGATTTACTTGGTTTCAGAGATCACTTGATGTCTGATAATACATAGTTATTGGCATGAATTGAAATCTTTGACAGGGAGGTAGATGCCAGCCTTAGAGCCACAACTCAAACTGGACAAAGTAAGTAAAGTTAAAGAAGAATGTTTTAACTTTTACTTGATCTGGAAGGTAACCATATGTATATAGCATGTGGTACCATTCAGAACTGTGGCCCTGCTGGAGATTAAAAGCACCTCCTTTTCTGGCTGTAGCTAACTGTTCTATACTATTATGTAAGAGCAGCAATGATCTCTCATTCACTAAAATGTCATTCAGTTCTGCAGCTGTCTATCTGTGACTGTTTGTACACATACGCAGCCCCTGAGCCATGGATCACGCAGCCCCTGACCCATGGATCACTCAGCCACCTGACCCATGGATCACGCAGCCCCTGACCCATGGATCACTCAGCCACCTGACCCATGGATCACGCAGCCCCTGACCCATGGATCACGTAGCCCCTGACCCATGGATCACGCAGCCCCTGACCCATGGATCACGCAGCCCCTGACCCATGGATCACGCAGCCCCTGACCCATGGATCACGCAGCCCCTGACCCATGGATCACTCAGCCACCTGACCCATGGATCACGCAGCCCCTGACCCATGGATCACGTAGCCCCTGACCCATGGATCACGCAGCCCCTGACCCATGGATCACGCAGCCCCTGACCCGTGGATCACGCAGCTCCTGACCCGTGGATCACGCAGCCCCTGATCCAGGGATCACGCAGCCCCTGACCCACGGATCACGCAGCCCCTGACCCATGGATCACGCAGCCCCTGACCCATGGATCACGTAGCCCCTGACCCATGGATCACGCAGCCCCTGACCCATGGATCACGCAGCCCCTGACCCATGGATCACGCAGCCCCTGACCCGTGGATCACGCAGCTCCTGACCCGTGGATCACGCAGCCCCTGATCCAGGGATCACGCAGCCCCTGACCCACGGATCACGCAGCCCCTGACCCATGGATCACGCAGCTCCTGACCCATGGATCACGCAGCTCCTGACCCGTGGATCACGCAGCCCCTGATCCGTGGATCACGCAGCCCCTGACCCGTGGATCACGCAGCTCCTGACCCGTGGATCACGCAGCCCCTGACCCACGGATTGCGCAGCCCCTGACCCACGGATCGCGCAGCCCCTGACCCACGGATCGCGCAGCCCCTGACCCATGGATCGCGCAGCCCCTGACCCATGGCTCATGCAGCCCCTGACCCATGGATCACGCAGCCCCTGACCCACGGATCACGCAGCCCCTGACCCACGGATCACGCAGCCCCTGACCCACGGATCACGCAGCCCCTGACCCATGGATCGCGCAGCCCCTGACCCATGGATCGCGCAGCCCCTGACCCATGGCTCGCGCAGCCCCTGACCCATGGCTCACGCAGCCCCTGACCCATGGATCACGCAGCCCATGACCCATGGATCACGCATCCCTGCAGCACTGTGTGATCTTTCAATTTTATGAGTGAACAATCAGTGCTGATCAGCACTCAGCACTGACTGCAGGTCTGTGTAATCTATTGGCTGGGGCTGTGCAGGTTTAGATGCAACTGCAGATAAACATGTAGGCAGGCAGCCTACTGCATACGTAGTTAGTACCTGGAAAGGGTTCATGTTTTATGCCCCCTTTCCCTGGTGTGTTTGCAGGCTTTCTCTGGATTTCAGCTTCCCTTCCATATTATTCCCAGGTCTGGATCCAAGGGGGGGGGGGGGGTTCTGAGGAAGACTTGGAGTAACGCATAAGGAACACACACAACTAGAGAGTTGTACTTAAAAGTATTAGTACATTTTTTAAATCAGGGGACAAACAAATCTCTTGGCACAGTTGAAATATTGTTTAGATTCTTGCATAAACCAAACCATGATTGGTTCCCATTAAGGTGGACTTTTGCTGTCCACATATATCTCACTCATCCTACTGCATTCTCCACAATGCTACATAAAGAATATAAATCCATCAAGGAGAGAGGGACTTCACAATGCCTGTGATTGGTGGCAGGTAGACCTAGGCAGTACATTTGTTGTTGTTCTAATGAAGTAGTCACCTACCACACCCAAAAATAACTTTATCATACCCCCAAAAAATACATTAATTACAAAAATAAATCTACCCTACCTTCCCAATAGGGAAAACTCAGTCCTCGTCCTCCAACATGACAGCGTTGGTTCCTATTGATAGGCACACAGTGCTGTCACATGGAAACATAGAGAGTGTGAGCTGCACACATTCTGTACTCTGGACCTAACCTAACCCCATAACCATAAACTAGACCTATTCTGTTATCATGCCAATATGCTATCAGGCCTGTATTTTTCACTGCAAAATAATTGTGCTGGAAATCTAAAACCAAACTTTTTATTTCAGGCTCAGGAAGGCTGGTTCAGAGAATTTACAGCCAGTATTCACAAACTATAAAAAGTAGGTGAGTGGATGGGTGATTTAAGCAATCAGCAGCCTCCCAGAAATAAAATATCAGTGCAGAATGGATTGACCCTTTAATGACTGACCACAGCATTGAATAATGAAACAGAAATTATAGCAACAGCTAACAAGGACAATATGATGGATCAAAACTCACCTCGTCAGACATGGAGCCAATGTTAGCAGTGATGAGCAGGATTCCCAGGCTCTCCATAATTCAGATCAGTCACTGTGAGGTACGGGTGACACAGAATAAATGATTCAGGCTACACAGATTGGCAGGAGGACCACAAGGAAGAGGTGACAAAAAATGAAATATAAAGACAGAAACAAAGGCTTTACAGAATGACCATGTGAGTATTAGGCCCACTGTATACAAATGGACAATAAAAATATATAGGTCACAGAATACACAGGACGGAAAGGGGAGTAATAAGCACAGGATATACAGATTTAATATAGGAACAGGGTATACAGAATAAAAATTAGTAGCATTAGGCACCGATTACACTGGATGACAGAGTATTTGTCAATCACACAGTATACAGAATGAAAATTAGCAGCATTAGGCACAGATTACACCGGATGACAGAGTATTTGTCAATCACACAGTATACAGAATAAAAATTAGTAGCATTAGGCACAGATTACACCGGATGACAACAGAGTATTTGTCAGTCACACAGTATACAGAATGAAAATTAGTAGCATTAGGCACAGATTACACCGGATGACAGAGTATTTGTCAGTCACACAGTATACAGAATGAAAATTAGTAGCATTAGGCACAGATTACACCGGATGACAGAGTATTTGTCAGTCACACAGTATACAGAATGAAAATTAGCAGCATTAGGCACAGATTACACCGGATGACAGAGTATTTGTCAATCACACAGTATACAGAATGAAAATTAGTAGCATTAGGCACAGATTACACTGGATGACAGAGTATTTGTCAGTCACACAGTATACAGAATGAAAATTAGTAGCATTAGGCACAGATTACACCGGATGACAACAGAGTATTTGTCAATCACACAGTATACAGAATGAAAATTAGTAGCATTAGGCACAGATTACACCGGATGACAGAGTATTTGTCAATCACACAGTATACAGAATGAAAATTAGTAGCATTAGGCACAGATTACACCGGATGACAGAGTATTTGGCAGTCACACAGTATACAGAATGAAAATTAGTAGCATTAGGCACAGATTACACCGGATGACAACAGAGTATTTGTCAGTCACACAGTATACAGAATGAAAATTAGTAGCATTAGGCACCGATTACACCGGATGACAGAGTATTTGTCAATCACACAGTATACAGAATGAAAATTAGTAGCATTAGGCACCGATTACACCGGATGACAGAGTATTTGTCAATCACACAGTATACAGAATGAAAATTAGTAGCATTAGGCACAGATTACACCGGATGACAGAGTATTTGTCACAAAGTATACAGAATGAAAATGTATGTATTAGACAGAGGATATAGGAAATGACAGGGGATTAGGATTGGGACAGAATATTAGACACAGGGTATATGGAATGACAATCAGAACGTTCGGAACAAGGTATATGGAATGACAACAGAATACAAGATACTGGCTAAACAAAACAAACCAAGGTCTGTGAAGCACAGGCTACACAGAATGACACAACTACTACACAGAGTAAATAATAGAGAGATCTAAAACAGAATGACACAACTACTACACAGAGTAAATAATAGAGAGATCTAAAACAGAATGAATGACAAACAATGTGAAATACAGACTATACAACACAGACTATACAACACAGACTATACAATACAGACTATACAATACAGACTATACAACACAGACTATACAATACAGACTATACAACACAGACTATACAACACAGACTATACAATACAGACTATACAATACAGACTATACAACACAGACTATACAACACAGACTATACAATACAGATTATACAATACAGACTATACAACACAGACTATACAACGCAGACTATACAATACAGATTATACAATACAGACTATACAATACAGACTATACAACGCAGACTATACAATACAGACTATACAATACAGACTATACAACACAGACTATACAACACAGACTATACAATACAGACTATACAACACAGACTATACAACACAGACTATACAATACAGACTATACAATACAGACTATACAATACAGACTATACAACATGACAGAAGGATGTGCAGAGACCGAGATTAGAAGTCCTCCAGCAGAAGCAGCAGAGACAGAGAAAACTAAGGTAGGAGTGCAGAGACATGTGAGAGACTGGAGGATTTATAAGCAGAGGACACAGGTAAATAGTATGCAAAGTGTCACACATGATGCACATCCCAGGCTTCAGGAGGCATTAGACTTTCTGTATCCAAGGCAGGATATCCCAGTATTTCCGATTTAGTTGTCAGACTTGTAGAAATCCCAGGATTACACTCTTTTATTATTTATCTCTTGCCGCCTTCCTTTCATCTCCCACCTTCCTGGCTGAGGAGTGTGTTGCAGGCTCTGCCCCCAGCCCATTCAGGTACATACCTGTCCTGTCACATACCTGTCCCTCCCAGTCACACACATTTCATGCAGCTCAGGTGTTGTCCCCTCCTCAGCCTCCCAGCTCTTCTCTCTTGTTACCTTGTACAGTTCTTCTCTTACTCAGTGTCAAGTTACAACATGGAGGAGCGTGAAATCCTACTCAGCAGCTTTCACACTTACAAAAAAGACAAATGTTTGGCTCAGCCAATATAAAAAAGCTGCCGGACTGACCCCTCCAGTTCTCCTTTCCTCCAGTCACTTTATCAATACTCTTCTGCTGTCCTTACCTAACCAATACTGTTCAGTTACATTGTGATTTCTCCTAGAGCAGACATTGCGGCTCTGCCACATCACCCAGCAGCCTCTGCACCTCACACCGTCATCTACTTCCTTTTTACTATTACACAAAGTTACAACTGACACTTCTCACTTTCCTTATCTGTAGGGAGCAGTGTATACTGTATATCAGCTCCAGAATCTCACTACAATCTTCACATCAGAAACTGAGCGGATAGAAAAACATCAGAAAACTCTCCTACATACCGCCCAGCTTTCTCACATAGCCTGGGGCCCCTGAGAGCGCAAAACTACTCATGTCAAAGACACTTTCCATTATACTGACTATACTTTCCATCATTAAAAGCAGCCATTGTTTATTTGCAAAAGACACAATTTGATGCACTTACTGACTACAGCAAAAAATAAACAATAAATAAATAAATAATATATATATATATATATATATATATATATACTGCAAAAAAATAAACAATAAATAAATAAATAAATAAATATATATATATATATACATACATACATACAGTATCTCACATTTTTGTAAATATTGTATTCTATCTTTACGTGTGACAACACTGAAGCAATGACACTTTGCTACAATGTAAAGTAGTGAGTGTACAGCTTGTATAACAGTGTAAATTTGCTGTCCCCTTATAATAACTCAACACACTGCCATATGCGATACGCTGGGGGTGTCACTTCAAAGTTAACGACACCCCCAGATCAGATCGCATATCGCAGTGCGATCTGACAGTTCGCACAGAATCGGATCGCACTGGTGTGAACCACCATGCTATCTAATTCTTCTGCGGACCAAAAAAAGGGTCCTGTGTGAGTTCACTGCGATTGCGGTGCAAATTCAACCATACAAACTGTATGGCTGAGTTCGCACCGGCACAGACATCGCATGTGATTTTAGGAGCAGTGCGTTTCGAATCATATGCGATGTCTGTGATCGCACATGTGTGAACCGGCACTTAGTCCCGGTTCACATTTGTGCGATGCGGGAACGCTGCGAATATGCAGAGTGATCCCACATCGCATCCACACCTCTGGCAGTTCACACTGCCATATGCGATACGCAGGCGGTGTCAATTAAAATTTAACACCCCCAGTTGCGATCGCATATCGCAGTGCGATCTGCAAGTTCGCACAGAATCGGATCACACTAGTGTGAACCACTATGCGATCCGATTCTGCTGCGGATGAAAAAAAGCCTCATGTGCGTGTTTATTGCAAAGTGTATGGCTGAAATTTGCACCGCACATGAGATTGCATGTAATTTGGAGCTAGTGTGGTCCGTCTGCCGCCCCCCCCCCCCCCTGGCCCGAGGAGCACCGGCCCCACTGGTGGCTACCATTATTTTTCAGCACTGCCTTAACCCTCTTGGGTATGGAGTTCACCAGAGCTTCACAGGTTGCCACTGGAGTCCTCTTCCACTCCTTCATGACGACATCACAGAGCTGGTGGATGCTAGAGACCTTGCGCTCCTCCGCCTTCTGTTTGAGGATGCCCCACAGGTGCTCAAGACATGCTTGGCCAGTCCATCACCTTTACCCTCAGCTTCTTTAGCAAGGCAGTGGTCATCTTGGAGTTGTGTTTCGGGTCGTTATCATGTTGGAATACTGCCCCGTGGCCCAATCTCCGAAGGGAGGGGATCATGCTTTGCTTCAGTATGTCACAGTACATGGTGGCATTCATGGTTCCCTCAATTAACTGTAGCTCCCTGTAGCCAGAGATGTATAGTAACTAAGTAGAACTACTTCACTACTGTACTTAAGTACCGAAAGGCGGTATCTGTACTTTCCTAGAGTAGAATTTTTTTCTCCTACTTCCACTTTTACTTCACTACATTTTTTCGATGATTTCAATACTTCTACTCCGATATTTTTTTTTTGTGCTGCATAGTTACTCGTTACAATAATAAAAGTTACCACTGCCAGAACAGTAGATGGCAGGTTTCATGAAGCCTTAAAACATGTGTATTATCAGCGCATACGAAAATAAATGCTACTGTATGTATAAATAAAAGCTGCATTTGAAATAATAAAAAACAATATGATGTTCAAACTTTTGACTTCTTTCTTTAATAACTACATAACACAGTACTTGTACTTTTACTTTCAGCACTTGAGTAGCAATTTTTTTTTTCAAAACTACTGGTACTTTTACTTTCAGTACTTGAGTAGCAAAATTTTTAAAAAAACTACTTGCAAGTACAAGAAATGTTGAATACTTTAGTACTTCTACTCAAGTCACTTTTTGATCGAGCACTTCCACTTCTACTCAAGTCACTTTTTGACCGAGCACTTGTACTTTTACTCAAGTATGGGTTTTCGAGTACTTTATACAACTCTGGCTGTAGCTCCCCAGTGCCGGGCATACACACTTGTCTTTGTACTCCTCACCTGATTGCCACCACACACATTTGACAGCATCTGAAACAAATAAGTTTATCTTGGCCTCATCAGACCACAGGATATGGTTCCATGTCCTTAGTCTGCTTGTCTTCAACAAACTGTTTGTGGGCTTTCTTGTGCATCATCTATAGAAGAAGCTTCCTTCTTGGATGACAGCCATGCAGACCACTTTGATGCAGTGTGCAGCGTATGGTCTGAGCACTGACAGGCTGACCCCCCACCCCTTCAACCTCTGCAGCAATGCTGGCAGCACTCATATGTCTATTTCCCAAAGACAACCTCTGGATATGACATTCAACTTCTTTGGTCGACCATGGCGAGGCCTGTTCTGAGTGGAACCTGTCCTGTTAAACCACTGTTTGGTCTAGGCCACTGTGCTGCAGCTCAGTTTCAGGGTCTTGGCAATCTTCTTATAGCAAAGGCCATCTTTATGTACCGCTGCAATTCTTTTTTCAGATCCTCAGAGAGTTCTTTGCCATGAGGTGCCATGTTGAACTTTCAGTGACCAGTATGAGAGAGTGAGAGCGATAACACCAAATTTAACACACCTGCTCCGCATTCACACCTGAGACCTTGTAACACTAAGGAGTCACATTAAACCGGGGAGGGAAAATGGCTAATTGGGCCCAATTTGGACATATTCACTTAGGGGTGTACTCACTTTTATTGCCAGCAATTGTTTTGCTGCCCCTTAGTGTCAGAGGCAGCCTGGGCTTTTCTCAATTTTAGATTCTTCCTTAGGCGGTTCACATATCTTCTATTGGAGGTCATTGAAGTTTGATTTGAGGATGTGTCAAATCCTAGGTCGACTGGCAGTCGGGCCTCCCTCCTAAACATGAGCATATAGGGGGAGTACCCTGTGACATTGTTCTCTGTACTGTTACAGACCTGTATGACTGCTGAAATATGCCAGCTCCAATGTGGTTTCTTCTCTTCAGGGAGCACCCGGAGTGTACCTAACGGAGTGCAATTACATCTTTCAGACTGTAAGTCTCCATGCAGTTGGTAAGGTGTTGTTCTGGACTTCTGAATGACTTATAGGCCTAACAGTCTCTTAATGAGTCTACTCTCAAAGTCTCTCCCTTGCTCAGAGTGAATACATTGAGGCAGGCACACCTAGCCATACTGGGTGAAGTTGTCAGTCACCACCGGACATTTACCTGTCTACTCGAATCAGATTCCAGACACTGAAAGTCAATACAATGCACACCAACAACATTGATCCTTGACTTCAAACATGGCCCCTTGGGGTGGCTCTGATGGATAAAATCTTCCTCTGTATACATCATATGCAAGAGTGACAGTATCCTTCAATTTCAGTCCGCATGCATGGCCAATAGAACCAGTCATTTGGGCCCTAAGTGACCATGCTTATCATACAGGGCAGTCAACACGGTCTCTATATGCTTTCCTGGCAAGAACAGTTGCCACCTATTTTCAGGATTATCTGAGGGGCCCTTTCAGTAGACCACCCCATCTCATAACTGCAACTGATCCTATTTTTTGTGAACTAAGCCTGCTTCTTTTGGAGAGTCTGTCAGCAGCAGAGCTTGACATCAACCCTCCAAGGCCTTTTAATGGTTTACCACAGAGGGGGTCCTCCATCTGGTCCTATTTTATAAGTATTTCATTCCTTACTTAGGAAAGGTCACAGTACTTTTTGGGGACACCTGCAACTGAGAGTCCAAAGGCTTCAGGCTATGACGCTTCTCTAGCCCGATGCTCTACCCCTCAACACAAGGCTTGTAACCCTTTCGGTGCCCACTCTTCAGTGGAAGTCTTTGAGCCATAGGGTCTCCTTGACAGGGCGTCTCTGTTCCCGACCCCTGGAAGGTACTTTAGCCTGAAGTGGAACTCCAATAGCAACCAACCATATAGTGGCAAACAGCTTGGCTGTGATTAGTAGATTTGTGAGCAGGTTTATTGTCAGTTTTGATCACAAAGTCTTCACCATACAAGTAATTTTGCAGTTTATCCACCACTGCCCACTTCAGGGTAAAGAAATCCAGCTTGTGGGTGGGATAGTTCTCAGGGGGGGCAAGGTTTCTGCTCACATAGGTAACAGGCCACAGGTGTATATCATGCTTTTGGTACAACACAATGCCTAGCCCATCTAGACTGGCATCGACATGTAGTTCGTAAGGTTTGGTTAGATCGGCATAGGCCAGAACAGGAGCATTCATTAAGCACTTCAGCTAAAAGAAGGCTTGCTCACACTGATCAGTCCACAGGTCTTGGATTGACTCCCAAGACTTCCTGGGTCCTCCAGCTTGTTTGACTGGTTTCGGTGAGTCTAGGTCATCATCCTCACCCTCACTCTTCAACAGCTCATTGAGGGGCCATGCTATCTTAGCGAATCCCTTGAAAAATCTTTTACAGTATGAGCAGAACCCCAGGAATGAGCTAAGCTCCATTACATTGGTATGTCTTGGCCAGGAGGTGAAAGATTCCAGTTTCTTGGGGTCATTGGTCACTCTCTCAGTTGAGACAACATGTCCGAAGTAAGTAAAAGAAGGCTGGTAGTACTGAAAATTCTCTAGGGATAACTTAAACACCTCAATGTGAAATCTCTTCAGGGCCTTCTCTATGCACTCTTCATGCTCTTTAAGAGTTCTGCAAAAGACAATGATATCAACTAGGTACACCAGCACTTTGATCAGGTTCAAGTCCTTAACTGTCTTCTCCATCAATGTCTGAAGGGTTGCTGGAGCCCCCAAAAGACCTTGGGGCATTCTGTCAAATTCGAAGAACCTTAGTGGACAGATGAAGGCAGTCTTCCCTCTGTCTTCTGGATGCAGGGGGATCTGGTATTACCCACTCTTCAGGTCTAGTACACTAAAACACTTTGCTCCCAACAGACATTGTACAGCATCTCCTATCTAAGGTGTGGTATACTGGTCGGGGAATAGTTCTCCTGTTGAGTGTGCAACAGTCCATATACATCCCCAGAGAACCAATAGGGAACCAAGGGCTCCGTGACTCTCAAATAATCCTATCCTTTTCAATTCTGCCAGTAGCTCCCTGAGATCTTCCAGATTACCCAGTAGAATCCATCTGGCCCTTTCCCTGAATAAATTGTCTTCCTGAAGGCGGATTCGATGCTGGGCACTCTTATCACACTACACATAAAAAATTATTTTTCGAGAACATTTCCCTGCCATCTAAGAAGCTGGACTTTGGTTCTTTCTTTCCACTCAGGTAAGAGTGGGGTGTTCTTCAGGTAGTACCTTTCTACGGGAATCTCATCTTCTGATACCCCTACCAAAGCAGAGGACGGAACTGGGGTAGTTGGATTCCGCTTCTCTGCTTTTTGGCTAAGATCAAGTGTAGTATCTATTCTTGTCAGTGTCCAGTGCTGTGCCCCATATTCTGGCCTTTTGGCAGGAAGGGCTGGCTGTATAGTGTCTCTGCTGTTATGACTAGGATTCTGAAGGCTAATACCAGCTGGAACAGGAATCAGGGCAACCATGGGATGTGAGGCACGAGAGTAACTCCCCTGGGAGGACTGGAGAGGCCCACGGACTCCTGATTTTAGTCTGGCCATGTGCTGGAAAAGCAGTGTCTGTTCTCCTGCAAGTTGGTCCCCCTAGGGGCGTTCTTATGAACACCTGGGTTTGGGAACCCCAGTGTGAAAAGGCACATAGTCACATCACAAACTTTTTTCTGCATGGCACCTATTTGGGCTAGGCCTTTTGGCTCAGTTTGGGGCAATTTTTGTTACCAGGCTTCAGGGGCCTAGCCATTATTGAATTTATTTTTCTCCACACATTTGGTCACTTTGCACCAATTTTGTGTGTTTATTTTGTCAGAGAAGGAGGGTGTGGGTCCTCGGGCCTACCCTGAAGTCTAGGGGAGGATGTGTGGCTATACAGTAAGGTTCCTTCCTCCCCTGACCGAGGGGGGGAATTTCTTTGGGAGAGCCCCTCACCCAGTACTCGTTGGTTGGCTTTGACTGACCATAAGGAGAGTGGTTTATCAGGCCTTTTGGCTAAGTGGTCCATGTTGAGCTTTGCCCCTGTCAGGATCCCTGTGCCTCGGGGGTCAGGGTAAGGTCCTACTCCTTTTGGGAGTGGACAAAAGACACATCCTTAAGTGCACTTTTTTGTGTGTGGTTCACATGTACTTTTTTTTACGTCTAGGTTTTTTGTTTTTGCGCACCACAGTCAATTCAAAAACATATGATGCCATGCCCCGAGAGAGGGCTTTGTTTACTCTTGCAGGTGTTCTGTGCATCCCTGTTGAGATTTAAAAACATTTCCAAAGACTGCATCCACCAGAAGTGTGTGTAAACCACCACCACCTAACAGGTTCAAGTTAGGTTAAGGATTATCAGTTGAGATGTAGATGCCAATCTAAAGGAGTTAATTATACAGCATTCTCTGCATTAGGGGAAAACCTTTCAGATGCAGCATCCCCCTAAATACTTACCTGACCCTGATCTTGGTCCAGCAATGTGCACAAAAACAGCAACACTATGAAGTGGTTACTCCGTCGTACATGAGAGAGCCTGCCAAAGAGATCAGCCTAGCAGGAGGAGCCACCGCCAAAAAAACAGCTAGTCTGCAGACAGGAGTGGAGTTGCCGTCCACAGGCCGCCAATACGAACGGAGGAAGGGAGTCGAAACCTCACTTCCACTGATGGGTGTAGCTGAGGAGTAGACACGTGTTAGGAGGAGAGCAAGATGGTGGTTGCTGGAGTAAGTCGGAGTGCAGAGGCTATCACATGAGTTGGCAGAGAGACTGCAGAACGGACTGAGTCACGGAATCTGACCCTGTTGGACACAGGGGTCTGACTGATGTCAAGGGGAAGTCTTACATTATGGAGCGGAGGTTATACGGACCATCTTGGACTGGTATGTGGCAGATGCCTGAATGTGTCCTTGCGGCTGCGAGCAAGGGGCCAGTGTGGGCACTGCAGTGACTTGATACTGAAGTTGGAGCAGAGTGATTACCAGTCCAGAAGACTGTATGTGAACTGGGAGGTAGGAACCACCTCTGAACTTCTGACACCAATAGTGGCTATTCCCTTTGGGAGAGGACAGGAGTGCCCAGAACACCGCTGGGGCCGGGACCAGTGGTGCAGACCTACACAACCATCTGCCAAACCAGAGAAACCCACATTTCAAAGGTGCAATGAACAGAAGTCGTGAGGGCCAAGCAGCGGTCACAGGGTGCATTGGTTGCAGTCGCAGCAACAAACAGTCCAGGCATTTAAGAGGCAGAGGGGGGTCAATGGATCCAGAAGTCCTCCAGTTCATCCAGTGAGGGGGAGGCAGGGGTCATTGACGTGGGGTCACCCAGCTCTGAGTATCGATAAGGATCCCTGGAAGAGGGAATCGATAATTGGGGATCAGAGGTGGAGGCTGATTGGGACTAGGAAACTGATGGAAGCAGGAGTCCTGCAAGTTCCAGTTCACTTAGTGAAGCTGTCATTCAGATGAGGTGTGAAGTGAATCTGGGTTCTGTGAGGCCTATGCCACAAGGGTCCCAGACCAATACCCACCCCACACCTATGCTCGGGCTCAAGCTCAGAACAATACCTACTCTAAACTGATCTCAAAAGTGGAGACCCCTTTCACCCCCACCTGGCAGAAACTTCCCAGGTTCTCTCGTTTTCAACGACTCATCCAGAGGAAGGTGGGCATGGAATACGGATACAATTATCCATATGCTCCATGGGAGGTAATGGAGGAAATTGAGAGTAAGAGGGATGTGACAGGAGTCACTTTGGGCATGGGGGTTGTGGACCCCAAATTCCTTTAAAGAGGTTGGGAGGCACTATGTCCAGCCTTGTGTGGCTTTCTTATGTTTAAGTCACCCTGCATATTTTATGGATGCAGGGTGACTGGAAGGGTGGTGAACACTGACACTATGGTTTGGACTACTACAAATGGGACAGTCATATTCATTACCAGTATCTCTCAGGAAATATGGAGATCCATCTTATTCCTATACACTGTAAGGCACAGGAAGCGAAACTCCTAATTTGGGCGTCCAGGAAATGGGAGAGACACTGTGTCTGCTAATTCAATGTATATTAGCTGCAGAGAGAGGGGGGGATTGTTTCCAGCAGCCCCCTCCTAAAGAATGTCCACTGATTAAGTGCTTTTGTCTAAAATAGGACAGTATGTTAATAGGGTCTGAGACTATTGATAAGTATGTTAATGAGCTCACCTGGCTGTAATTACACAGTCATTGTTCATGTGGTATTCTCAAAGTATATATAAGTGTTGTGTTTCTTTCAATAAAAGAGAAGAGAGTTACTCTTGATCGAACCTCACTACAGAGCCTTGTCTCGTACTTGGGGGGGAATTATTGATGTGCTTCATGTATGGCGGATTGGAGTGGTCGATAGCTGTCCGGGTGTTTGGGAGTGGATTATCCTAGACGACTGTAACCCCTTTCATACTTTGGGGTGTCGTAACAATTGGTGGCAAGCGGCGGGATCGTTCCCACAGCCAGAAGGACAGCTACAGGAGACACCATTCCGTGGATTTACAAGTTGGGGGCAACGCATGTCTCAGTACAGCAACCCTTAAAGCAACAGGATGGAACCAGCAGTGGAGTACAGATATTCTCTGAAAGAATATGACCGTATGGTGTGGTTACGGCTGAGCTTCTTCGGACCAAATCCACTGGAGAGATCCAAGCAGTTCGTGAGGAACTTAGTGTTCATGTCTCTGCTAGACAGGGCAGAGAGAGAGGGCCAACTAGCACGTTGGGAGGAACTCCAGCGGCAGGTACAGTTAAGGGAAGAGGAGAACCCAGTCTCCATTCCCCAGTGGCAGAGTATCCTACAGGGAATAGAGAGCCCAGTCTCCTTTCCCCAGCAGCAGGACTCTGTGTTGGGAGGAGAGACAGTCGGTCTCCCTCCACAAAGACTGGAAGTATATTTGGGAGAGGAGCTTGTTACCCCCTCTCCCCATGGACAGTTTGATTTGTTGGGAATTGGGAGCCCAGTCTCCATCCCACAGCAGCAGAGTGTCCTGCAGGGAACAGAGAGCCCAGTCTACTTTCCCCAGCAACAGGACACTGTATTGGGAGCAGAGACAGTCGGTCTCCCTCCCCAGGGGCTGGAAGTATATTTGGGAGAGGAGCTTGTTACCCCCTCTCCCCATTGGCAGAGTGATATCCAGGGAATTGGGAGCGCAGTCTCCATCCCTCAGCGGCAGATTGAGTTACAGGGGGCAGACACAGTTGGTCCTGTCCCCCAGCGGCAGATTGAGCTATTGGGAATTGGGAGCCGAGTCTCCATCCCACAGCAGCAGCTTAACGTACCAGGGGGAGATAGTAAGCCCCCCAACAGTGCAGATGGGACCGTGGTCTCTGCACTCACAGCACAGGTGGAGGGACAGTCGGTCCTGACCCCCAGCAACAGAGCTGTTTAGCCAAAGGGAAGACAGTCGGTCTTCCCCCACAGCAGCATGGTGGTGTATCTAAAGGGGAGACAGTCGGTCTCCCCCTCCAACAACCGTCTCCAACCAGGCTACTTCTGTGGTAGCGCTGGCACCAGGGCAGAGTACCGCTGGTGTCTGCCCACTCAGCAACCCACCAAGGCAGTCTCCCAGTCCCCCACACAGCCAAGGTGAGGCACCTGGACATGGACAAATTTTTCTTCTATCCAGGTGTAGTAACCAGTTATTTTGGGTAGGCTGTACTGCTATTTCTGTTTTGTGGGTGGGCTGCTGGACTAACAAGGGCACTGACCGGCAGAAGGTCAGATACCCTGTTAGTCTGTTTGGAAAAGGGGAGAAATGTGACAGGAGTCACTTTGGGCATGGGGGTTGTGGACCCCAAATTCCTTTAAAGAGGTTGGGAGGCACTATGTCCAGCCTTGTGTGGCTTTCTTATGTTCAAGTCACCCTGCATATTTTATGGATGCAGGGTGACTGGAAGGGTGGTGAACACTGACACTATGGTTTGGACTACTACAAATGGGACAGTCATATTCATTACCAGTATCTCTCAGGAAATATGGAGATCCATCTTATTCCTATACACTGTAAGGCACAGGAAGCGAAACTCCTAATTTGGGCGTCCAGGAAATGGGAGAGACACTGTGTCTGCTAATTCAATGTATATTAGCTGCAAAGAGAGGGGGGGATTGTTTCCAGCAGCCCCCTCCTAAAGAATGTCCACTGATTAAGTGCTTTTGTCTAAAATAGGACAGTATGTTAATAGGGTCTGAGACTATTGATAAGTATGTTAATGAGCTCACCTGGCTGTAATTACACAGTCATTGTTTGTTGTTGTATGGCGGATTGGAGTGGTCGATAGCTGTCTGGGTGTTTGGGAGTGGATTATCCTAGACGACTGTAACCCCTTTCATACTTTGGGGTGTCGTAACAAGGGAGACTTGGTGTGAGAAGCTGTTTGGGACTTCCTATACGTCCCCAAGCCCCATCGGAACCCATCCAGGCCTCAGTTGTGGAACACCTTCCTGTCCATCAAGGAGAATGGAAATCTGGGGCAGTCTATATACATTGATCGAGTTGAGGTCAACTGTCCAGACAGGAAAGGCCAAGCTTGGGCCATCAGTTTCCTGAGTCCCGAAGGCAAGATCGCCCGTATACCTCATCCTGACCACTTCTATTGAGGTATGCTGAGTTCTTGATTCAATTACAAAATGTTAAAAAGGGGCTAGTGAGCCCAAAGAGTTCTATTGTTGAAATGTTGCTATTAGGGCTAGGAGCCCTCTTCCCAAATTCCCTTTCCCTTATATCCTAGCAAAAGAAGTTGGGGATTATCGAAACTGCTATAGTTTCATCACCTGGGAGAAAATAACTTCTGCCACAGAGGACTTCTCCTGTTAAAGCCAAAGGCTGCTACCTGGAGGGGTCACTTTGTTAAAGGACACTTTGTTAAGATCTTTTGGGCCATGGGCCATTACTGTCGCTGAAGCAATCTTGAGAAAGGACACTTTGCGAAGATACCTCATTTAAAGGACACTTTATGAAGATTCCTTTGGGCCAGAGTAATGTTGAAGGGAAATTAATGCGAGTTGCTACCTTGTGAGAAAAATTTAGTGGCTCATTGTCTCTTCAGAGAAAGGGGTGCCAGAGTGACAGGATCTCTTGAAAAGTTCTTACAGACACTCACAAGTAGGCAAGCTTTGCTAAGGCTCCAGCAATAACAGCATGCCGCCAGGAGAAGATGTGTTGCCTTGGTGTTGCAGAGAGGACACTGAACACCAGTCGGATGGACTCTGCATTACTTCATTCTAATTTGTGGGTCTGACTAGGGTAGAAAAGTCAGTGCCCTGGTAACCTGGTAATTAAGAGGGACTTTGCCTATTGCTAGTCATATGGTTCCCAAATGGAACAGTTACTGGAAATGCTTAGTTAGTTAGAATGGCAGGTTGTTCTGTTTGTCTATTACAGGAACGCAACAGGACGACGAGTCAAGCGTGCCCTTAGGGGGCCAGATGTTCCAGCTGTCTCAAGATGAATGCTAGTGTTAGAAATTCTTCAGGTGAGAAGGTCGCCTCCTCGGAGAGGGCAGTCTCACTGTGAGTATATAGAATGCAAAGTTACTACATGCTCACCCTTTCCTTTGCAGACTTGTAGGGGATTTTCATGCCTTTGAGAGACTGTCTATTGGCTTTATTGTGCATATGTGTACAAATGTTATTTGTAATATAGTTAGTCAGGATGTTTGACCTTTCCCTGTCAGACAGGTTTTTGTTTGGCAGGGGGTGCATTGATATAATGCAGCTGGTGGAAACCGCTGTGTAAATTTGTAAATTCATGTACAGTAGATGTCTATTTTTTTCACATAAACTATTGTATTACTGGCCACATATGGGGTATGCCCCATGGCCCTTTAAATATGTTATTTCCCCTTTCCCCCCTTTTCCAAGTTTGTGGGATACTCCTTGTAAATTTTTGTAAATGTATTTTTGAAGGGGTTCGGATGCCCAGAGCCAGTTAGTACATGGCTCCGTTTGGTAGGGGTGGATGTAGCACCCTCCTAGGTAAGTGCTATAGAGAGAGTATAGTTTTTGGGTCTTTCTGCTTACCAGAGAGATTGCCAGGTAAATTTATGATGCTCTCTGCCTACTAGAGAGCAGGATCCATTACTGAGGTCTGCTCATGGTGCTCGGGGGCAGCTCAGCTTGTCTGAAATGTTTCACACCGGTCCAATAGGGAGTCATATTGGACAGTGGGAGGAAACTGGACAAGTGAGTGCACAGGCATTTGTTACAGCCTTAGTGATTGGCAGAGGAAAGTGCATTGGTGCATGCTAGGATACTGTATAAATGGCAAGGGCAATGTGCTCAGGGTTTTTTTTTCTGGAGAGCAGGGTCCCAGACAGAGGGGGCAGCTACCCCTCCTCTGTAGAAGCTGCCATGTGGCCTCAGGTGGTCGACCTGAGGGCTTGAGAATCAGAGAGGAGCTGAACCCAGGGGTCCTGCAGAGCTGACTGGGAGGAAGACACTGGAGAGGATCTGATTCTGCCTATAGTGAGTACAGATCTGTGTCATGTGTCTGTGTTTTGAGAGGGCCACCCCTTCTGCCAGAAGAGTCAGTGAATGGGTGTCATTTAAGGGGATACCAGAGGGTATTCTGAAGATAATGTAGTTGCATCAAGTCTACTGCTACAGAGAGCAAAAGGACTTAATTCTTCCATACAAGTGGCAGTATTGTTCAAGCAGAGTGTCTGCTTCCACAATTAACCCGGTGAGGCCAAGTGAGAGCTGTCCTTATCTGCTGTGAATAGTTCAAGTTGGAGTATCCCACTATTCCCTTCTCCCATCCACATCCAAGTTCCACAATAAATAAAACCAAATCCCCTGGACTGTTTATTGAGTAACGAGCAACTGGGAGCAAGGATGGATGTGTGAAAAATCCCCTAATGACTGTTTGCAGGTAATCAAAGGAAGACCCAAGAAGTCATAACAAAGAAAACCCTACGGGGACAGTGCTACACTAATATCTGCCATTTGACTGCTTCTGGGAAAGTAAAATAAGTTGCTTAAAAAATATTGTAGCTGTCCCTGATTATCACAGTCAGCCACAGGAGGGTGCTGGTACTGCATGAGTTTCCATTGTTGTCTCACACGCTCCTCTGTTAAGTAGATGGGACTAAACTCCCAGTCCCAGTTTGCCTGCACAGCAAGAACCCATTGACACTTGCATCAAAATTTGTGCTGGTTTACACTATGAGGTGCGGGAACCGCATGTAATTTTGAAAAGGAATCGAACCACATTCCTGTTCAAATCACGCGTTTCTTCAGCAGTGAGATTTGAGGTATCATTCTGTATGGCTCAAATTGCACCGAATCTGCAGCAAAATTGCATTGGTGTTCTGCTCCTCTATTCATTGAAGCCACAGTATGTCTTCTATGAATGGCGATGCTGGGTGGGCATAGTCAGGCTATCATCCATTAGTTGTATTAACACCTTCACATTCCTCTTTAACTCTACCCTAAACTATGAGGTATAGGGATCTGCAAAGTTCACCTTTTTAATAAAAAATTAACAAATGCACATATTTTTTGCAGGAAAAAAAATGTGCATTTTTCCCTGCAGAAGCCTGGGAAGCATTGCACCCATGGTCAGTGGATCAGGGATGCAATGACAGGCTTCTGCAGACAAGCCCTGCAGCTTTCAGCCCCTACCTCTGATACAGGCTGCTTACAAGTAGGGATGATGGAACGGTTCGGGTCCACCATCGGTTCGGCCCGAACATTGGGTGTTCGAGGGTCGGCCGAATTTAGAACTTTTTGCCCAAAAAGTTCGGAATTCGGCAACCAGAACCGCCCAAAATGCAATGCTTCAGGAAATGGGCTTTAAAAGCCCGTGATTGGACCAGAACCATTAGCAAAAGCCAATTGAGGGGGCAGGAGAATGCTAGGAATGTGATTGGAGTGACAAGGGGGTTCCTAGACCAATCATTAGTGAATACGCCCCCCAGTATATAAGATCGCCCCCGCCATATTCCTAGCATTGTTATACTGGACATGGAAGAGAATGGAAGCAGTTCTGTTAATTTTACTTTAAAAGTGTCATTTAGCTATTTTTAGTGTGAGGAAAGGGATATCTAGTGTAGTTAGAGTGCTCCTTTACACTTAAGTTAGCTTCAAAAATTGAGTTTCTGTAGGGAAAGTGTTAAGTGTAAGGGGACCGTAGTGTAGTGTAGGGTTAACTGGCAGTGACTGCTATGGCAGGGTGACAAAACCCTTCCATAGCAGGGTGACCGCTATAGAGAAATGATAATTTCTCTGAATAGCTTCGTACCTGGAATATGGCTTCTCACCAGCCAAGCATTTTTTATGCTGCAGGGGCTGCCACTGCCAGTGCTTTTTTGAGGACATGTTTGATGTCAGACATGACATCTGAACATGTGTATAGGGGGTATATATAGACATATATGTCTGAATATATACCCCTAGACATATATAGGTGTGATAGTATCAGAAATAAATGCTTTCGCTAATGAAATCATTTACAGGAATATATTTCTGCTACTATCACACCTATATATGTCTAGGGGTATATATTCAGACATATATGTCTATATATACCCCCTATACACATGTTCAGATGTTTTGGCTGCCTCAAAAGAACCCAAAAAAATGCCAAAAAAACGCTAGCATCAAAAAAAAAAAATGCCCAGGTGTGTTTTTGCTGCCATTTTTTGGGGGTTTTTGGAGGCAGGCAAAACATCAGAACTTGTGCACAGTACCACTATACACAAGTTCAGATGTTTTTCCTGACTGCAAAGAACCCCAAAAAATGCCTGCTATTAAATCGGGAGAGAAACTAACTACCTGTCCTGAAAGAAAGTGTTCTAATACAAACAATCTTTTTTTTCTGGTTCTGGACATGCTACAGAGCTGAAACTTCACATGTACACCTTTTTGACCCCCCAGATCTATCTGAAATCCAAAGTAAAAATCAAAAAATCTATTTTTTTTTTTCAATAATTGGCTTTTTTATCAAAAATGACAATTTTTAAGAACTTTTTTTTGTGTGATTAATAGTTAATGGGGCATGACCCAGAACCCTGGGCACTTTTTAGGGGCGTTTATTGGGTTTTAGGGCTTAAAAATTGTGTTTTTTGATTACCGAAGTTCGGGTCCCATTGATTTCAATGGGGTTCTGAAATCCGGGCCAAACTTTCGGGAAGTTCGGATGTTCTGGCCGAACCGAACTTTTCAAAAGTTTGATCATCCTTACTTACAAGCTGTAAGACTTGTGAATGAACTGTCAGAGTCGGCAACCTTACAGTCTATTGAGAACTACATGGCAGTGGCTGACAGTAGTTGTTATGTATTCATTCACAGAAAACTGTGAATGAATGATGCAGCCATGTGGGCCGGGTCTCACACAGCCACGCTGTTTTTGGATTGTAACTGCGGGTGCAGGAAGAAGATCTCCGTCCGCTGTCACACTGAGGTGGGGGAAGAGGCTGCAGGAGCTAGACCATGTTACATGTTCCAGCCTAAATACAGATGGAACATGTAACATGAAAGGTGAACTAAAAGGTGAACTTATCCTTTAAAAGTATTGTTTAGGTTTGTCCCCATATTATATAGCTTTGGCAAATCTAAAGGAGATTGCAAAAAAATTGCACAGATTGTATAGTGTATCGGCAGCTTTAATATATGAATGAATATATGATAGAACGTTACATACATATAACTTTGCATTTTTAGCAAAAAAAATTTACAAAATCATTTGAAAATAAAGGGGAACTTTACCCAAAACAATGTGATAAAAAATATTATTATTTAGCAAGAAAAATTACATTCCACATTAATAATTATACTACCAAAGATAAGTGTGTGATGAAAATTGCCTTCAGCATTGCTCCTGTTTCTTCTTGCTGGAGGCTGCCTTTTTGCTAAAGCCCAGTGCCCCTGAGCAGCAGTAAATCTTTTAGGCCTGGTTCACACCTATGCAGGTTGCAGTTTGCATATTCCAGGTGCATTTTGCGTTTTTTAATACACATTTATGATCTATTGACTTTTATAGAACCAAAAACCAGAAAAAAAAGTCCCTGGCCCTTTCCATAAAATGCACAGATGTAAACCTGACCCATTGGAAACCATGTTAAATGGACTGTAATGTGTTTCAGCAAAACTGAAAATGCATTAAAAATGCATAGGTGTGAACTATTGGCCTCTAGTGGCTCTGATTTTCGGCATAATACCAAAAATGGAGAGCAGCTGAACGTGTGAAGAGCGGGGTGAGGCAGTGTTCTACTGCATTTTCCGACTAAAGTTCCACTTTAAGGCTGGGTTCACACTGTGTGCGGAGCGGCTCGCAGCAGGGGTCCGGTGCACTCCTGTTCAGTCTGAATTTTTGGCTAAACTCGGACCTGAAACGGACCAGAAGACATACAGGACCCTTCTGCAAACCGCTCCGCGTCCATCGTGGAGCTGTGTGAACCGTCTCTGAGAGCCAGTCACAGTCTCTTAACATGCGAATTGGATGCAGGGAAATCCACATCGAATTCGCACCAGTGTAAACCCAGCCCAGTGTTACTAAACCCACAACATTAAAATCACTGTATATGCAGTAAAACATGCTTGTTGTACTCACTGTGGAACCTAAGGGGTTAATTCTAAGTCTCTCTGATCCTAATCTTCTTTCACGGTCTCCAAAAAATAACCTGATACTTAAACAGCCAGGGGACGGGCTGCACGTGCTCAGTTTGATGTGTATTGCTAGAGAGTTTTTTTTTTTTTTTTTTTTTCTTGGGAGAATGCATGTGATCAGCACAGGGCCAATCAGCACTGCTCAGACAGAGGATCAGGGGAGAATGAAAACTGCTACTACAAGCTTTACTAGGAACTGATAGAAGTCACAAGGCTGCTATATACTGCTGATGAGAAAAGGTATTTATCAGTTTATATTTACTAACGTAATTGCGTTTCCATGTTCTGTGTACTGTGGGAGACCAGATATAGTGAATGCAGGGTCCTGGGTTTAGTAACACTTTAGGGTGTTGACATGAAAAGCCAGTTAGGTAAGGTTTTGAGTCTAAAGCTGGCCACAAATTGGTAGCTTTTTGTTTTTTTCAGATTCCTCCATCCACCCCTCCCCACGCAGGAAGATGTATTCTGACAACGGGACTCGAGTCGCTATTCATCTGAGTCTGCAGCCGCTAGATCAAGTTTTCCAGCATATCCCTTCAAGAGAAGTTGATCAAATAATTGACTTCTTTCTTACAGTCCCTACTGAACCAGCTGAATTTTAAACCATCAATGGCTGGCTTAACCACTTCACCCCCTTAATGACCAGGCCATTTTTTGCGATACGGCACTGCATTGCTTTAACTGACAATTACGCGGTCATGTGACGCTGTACCCCAAAAAAAATGATGTCCTTTATTTCCCCAGAAATAGAGCTTTCTTTTCGTGGTATTTGATCACCTCTGCGATTTTTATTTTTTGCACTATAAACAAAAAAATACCGACAATTTTGAAAAAAAAAAAAACAATATTTTTTACTTTCTGCTATAAAACACATCCAATGAAAAAATGTAAAAAAATCGAATTTCTTCATCAGTTTAGGCCAATATGTATTCTGCTACGTTTTTGGTAAAAAAAATCTCAATAAGCATATATTGATTGTTTTATGCCAAAGTTATTGCGCCTACAAACTATAGGATAGATTTATGGACTTTTAATTTTTCTTTACCTTTAATGGCGGTGATCAGCGATTTTAAGTGGGACTGCAACATTGCGGCGGACAAATCTGACACTAAATGACACTTTTTGGGACCAGTGAAACCATAAATGACACTGGCAGGGAAGAGGTAACATCAGGGGCGATCAAAGGGTTAAGTGTGCTCCTAGGGAGTGCTTTCTAACTGTGGGGGGAATAGATGCACTGGAGGAAAACAGAGATCCATGTTTCTGCTTGGCAGAAACACAAGATCTCCATTTTCCTCTGTGACAGAACGGAAGTCTGCCTTGTTTACATAGGCAGACCGTCGTTCTGCCTCTCCTCGGAATGATCGGCGGGTCCTGGCTGACGTCGCGGCCGCTGGACCCGCTGATTGGCACCCGCTGTGTTCAATCACAGCGGGATTGGGGCCCCGGCGGTGCGCGCCCCAAGTTCTCGCACACAAAATCACGTCACATCATGTCCGTGATTTTGCGCAGCAGGGTCGCCCTGCCGCAGTATATATGAGGCAGGTGGTATGAAAGTGGTTAAGAAGCTCTATTTTACATGTGTATTGTGCTATAACTATGTCCTGCTTCCTTAGCTTTACACATCAATGTCAAAGAGAAGGAAAGGGTATGTTTAAAGAGTCGCCATACGTACCTCCGACTTCTGTGAGACACAGAAGATTTCTACACTACAACTTTCCGCCTCGTTAATAATTTTATTCCATCAGCTGAAATGTTCTATGCACATGGGTATGGGGACTGGGACGTGTTATTTGTAAGAGCATGACTGCATTTCCCGTTCATGGAATGGAAGGAAGGAATTAACCTGAGAGTTCCGGCTGCTTGACAGTGTCTAGAGAACAAAGGAATGCAGACAAAAAAAAGAACAGAAATTTGTGACAAGTTTACATTCATAAATGTAATGATAGTGAACACATCTGGACTTGCTAAAGTATAAGTAAAGCTAAAACGTTATTTCTCTTTCGTTCATCGATGGACACAGTGCTCCATAAATCATAACTAGTGGGTTATACTGCCTCCTCCAGGAGTAGGACTAGGCAGAACAAAAAAACACCTGGCTACGCCCACTGGCCATCCCCAGCTGGTATATAACCCCCCTCTCTGCTCTAGGTAATCAGTTTTAATCTGTCTAGTCAGGAGTAAGGACCTAGGCTCCCGGATGGGATCTCTAGCCCTAGCAATTTTTTCCTCCTTTTTGTTTTTTCTCTTGGGAGATCTACTATCGACTACCTGGCTGGGCAACAGGCTGGATAATCTAGTCCCAGTGTACCCCCAGCCAGTAAGCCCGTGCAGACAGCAGCTACGCTCTAGGTCATCTGCAACATAGCCTTACTGACAGAGGCTGGAGCGTGAGTTAAATGTCTCGCAGGGTCGCATACAACTGGGCTTGGGTCTGAGACGCAGCGGCCCCTTGGCCGACAGCTCCCTTACTGCAGTGGCCCGGATTTTTGTCTGGAGCGTTACCCGCACCATGGAAGGGTAAGTACAGTCCCCCTCTCCCCTTTCGGTGCTTTTCTTTGGGGTGGACGCGGGTAACCTCCAGGGACGGTTGGACCTGTCTGCAGGTTCCCTCCTTCCATCCCTAAATCCCTTGCTGAGTTGGGCTTCCCCCACTCCCATTCCCCCATCTGTACCTAGAGTCTGGTGGGTGCCCCAGAGCAGAGAATGCAGCAGAGACCCCTGGGGTCTCCCCCGCTATCCCCAGTCTGTAAGGGTCCTGGGATAGTGTGTGTCCCGCGCTGGTAGTCTGGAGGGGTCCCAGTGTAAGAGACCACTAGGTGCATGCCCTGCTGTTTGCAGTGTGGGTATAGTGCAGGGGGGTCTCAGTGCAGAGACAGGTGCAGAGTGCACAGCAGAGTCTCCCTTAAACGTGTGTCCTACCTTCAGGGGGGGTCCCCTTGCAGAGGGTGCAGGAAAGATCCTGGCAGCATGCTTCAGTTTTTGTAGCTGATGGTGGCCATTTTCCTTTAGTCTGGCTGGTCTCCAGTTGGGGGCCAGGTTTGTGTAGTCAGATGATGTCATAGGGGCCATTTTCCCTTAGTCTGGCTGGTCTCTGGTTGGCGGCCATGTTTGTGTAGCCGGATGATGTCACGGGGGCCCATTACCCTTAGTCTGGGAGATGCTGGAGACAACTGAAGCCTCGTGGGGATGCCGAAGCTCCTCCTCTTCCTCTCAATGCCATCTTAAAAGCATTAAAGGGCCCCGGGCAATGCAGTGCACTACACAATCACCCACGAGAATAAAAATGCAAATTATTGATAAGGTGATATTTCTTGGTACAGCAGTGCCAGGCTAATGACAGCTTCCAAGTTCGGGGGATGGGTCCAGGGAACACACACACGGACGGGAGTCAGACTGGACTGTCCTGTGTGTGCCTGTTCCCGTGGAGGTGGACAGGCATTCCTGCAGTTATGGGCTCCCCCTCCATGGCCCAAGTGGCCTGACAGCAGCACAGGGCCAACAGGCGCTTGCCACCTGCTAAGTTTAGCGGCAGGATGCACACGGGAATTGGGACTAATGCTTGGCTGGGTCGCTGGGCAGGTGGGGGCCGTGGGGCCCCCGGGCAAGTGTGGCCCCCGGGCAACTGCCCAGCGTGCCCCTTCAGTAAGATGGCCCGGCTTCCTCTACCTCCTTAGTTTCCGCTTCCTGTGCCCGGGACATATGAACAGGGATAGCGTCCATGATGATGCTGGGTTTGAATTCTCTGTGCTCCTCTGGTCGGTAGGGTGGATCTTTAATAGGGTGGTACCCTGAGCCTTGAGGTCCTTTAGTGGTGCCAAAGGATCGTTTTGTACTGCACGGTCTTCCTTTCCTTATGGAGCCTCAGGGTCACATCTCCCCCACTGACCCCCTATGGAGGTCCCTCGGAACCCCAGCTTCCCATGGTTGCACTGACGGCGGTCCTGCAGTCCTTAGTGTCCCGGGTGGAAGTGGCGTGTGGGCTAAGGCCCAGGGGGAAACGTCCCCCCCTTCCCCTGCTCAGTCTGTCTCATCTGATTCTGAGCCTGATGCCCTTCCAGGGGGACCTAATATCACACCCCATGATCCATCCATGGTCGCAGCAGCGAATGAAAAGCTGATAGTAGATGCACTTATTACCGCAGTGCGTGAGACTTTAAAGATGGAGGATGCGGCTGATGTAGCCACGGACGTGGCTCTGTCGTTTGGTACGCATAAGTCGCATCGTACACCAAAGGTGTTTTCTTATGTGCCTTATTTTGACAGGTTTTCCTGCAAGGAATGGGAACAACCAAAATAACCCTTTGTGGTCCCCAAACGTTTTGCTGTACGTTACCCTTTTGAGGAGTCACTTTTAAAAAAAAGTGGGCTAGTCCACCATTGTTGGACCCTCCTGTTTCCAGGTTGAAAAAAGAAACCATGACCGCAGTAGAGGAATCCCCGTCCTTTAAGGACCTGGCTGACAGGAAAGCGGAGGCTGGATGGGAAATAAACTCTTTTAACCATACATACTACACTATCCGGAGTATTTCTTTTTATACCTTGGCCTTATACTGATGCGGGGAGAGGAAAGGAGGAATCTACCATTACCCTAACATCGGAGCGCCACAGAGGAACCTACCCTGGCCTTGGGGGCCATACAAGTGTGAGTGGTCTTAGTGCTATAAGGCATATGAGACCCACTACATCTGGTAAGTTACCCAACTTTACCCATACCACCGTGGAGAGGAACCTGTGCCACATACATGTCACAAGGCAGATTGGATAAGATCCACACTGAGCACCTGCACTTTGATTGTATCGGATGAGTATATTTTGCACAAAGAAAAATTCTTTTGAACTTTGATCACTACAGTCACTTTATTTATGGACTTGAACTAATCTATTTGGGACACTTGCACCTATAATTATTCATCACTAATTTATGTACCATTTATTTATTACATTGGAATATTGTATTGGATATTTATCATTCAGTTGATGTGTATATTGTCTAATAAAATTGCAGTTACTATTCAGCTCACAATTTCGTTGATGTACATATATTGATTTAACATTGCAGTTATTTATTATTTATTGCACATAGCACCCTAATATTGATTGAACAAGTCACATGATTATTATTGAAGCATATTCTTGAGTTGAGATTACTATTTAGCAAGCGCTGTAGGTAGCCTAAACCCCAAGGCTATTACCAACATTTCCTATCTTCCATTCTATAGCTGCTGCCTCAATTTTGATATATTATCCCAACAAATACTACTACTCACCATTTGGTATGGGGGATATACCATTGGTATATTTTTTATTACGCTCGTCCTTGATCCTTTTCTTTGGCTTGGATCTTAACCTTTCTTCAACAGGACATTGATCAGAAGTTGGCCTTGAGTATCATCAAGGGCCAGGTGTCTGCTCTGGCAATCTTCTTTCAGCGGCCCCTAGCCACACACTCTTTAGTTCGTACCTTCATTCAGGGGGTTTGACATGTGGCTCCACCTGTATGGTCTCTTTTGCCGCCATGGGATTTAAATTTAGCACTTTCGGTTCTCCAGAAACCTCCATTTGAGAATATTCAGGAGATTCCCTTGCCTACCTTATCCCAGAAGGTGACATTCTTGGTGGCTATTATCTCGCCCCGCAGGGGATCAGAATTAGCGGCATTATCCTGTCACTGTGCCTATTTAATGGTCCATAGGGATAAAGTGGTTCTTCGTCCCTGTCCATTTTTCCTGCCCAAAGTGGTCTATGACTTCCATTTGAATGAGGACATTGTGTTGCCTTCCTTGTGTCCCAAGCCGGCTCATCCCAAGGAATTTTGCATACCTTGGATGTGGTTTGTGCAATTCGGGTGTATCTGGCAGCTACTGAGTCTTTTCGGAGGTCAGACTCGCTTTTTGTGGTTACAGTATAGTATGGACTCAATACTTGGTCGGGACTCGATTTTGCATGAATTACTGCATCAATGCATCGTGGCATATAGGCAATCAGCCTGTGGCACTGCTGAGGTGTTATGGAAGCCCAGGTTGCTTCATTAGTGGCCTTCAGCTCATCTGCATTGTTGGGTCTGGTGTCTTCCATCTTCCTCTTGAAAATACACCACAGATTCTCTATAGGGTTTAGGTCAGGCGAGTTTGGTGGCCAAATCAAGCACAGTGATACCATGATCATTAAACCAGGTATTGGTACTTTTGGCAGTGTGGGCAGGTACCAAATCCTGCTGCAAAATAATTTCAGCATCTCCATAAAGCTGGTCAGCAGAGGGAAGCATGAAGTGCTCTAGAATTTCCCAGTAGAGGACTGTGCTGGCATTGGACTTGATAAAAACACAGTGAACCAACACCAGCAGATGACATGGCTCCCCAAATCATCACTTACTGTGTAAACCTTCCACTGGACCTCATGCAAATTGGATTCTGTGCCTCTCCGCTCTTCCTCCAGACTCTGGGACCATGGTTTCCAAATGAAATGCAAAATTTTCCACAGTCTGTGATGATTTGGGGAGCCATATCATCTGCTGGTGTTGGTCCACTGTGTTTTATTAGGTCCAAAGTCAGCGCAGCCCTCTACCTGGAAATTCTAGAGAATTCATACTTCCCTCTGCTGACCAACTTTATGGAAATGCTCATTTCATTTTCCAGCAGGACTTGGCACCTGTCCACACTGCCAAAAGTACCAATACCTGGTTTGTTGTTCATGGTATCACTGTGCTTGATTTGCCAGCAAACTCAACTGACCTAAACCCCAGAGAGAGAATCTAGAGAATCTGTGGGAAATTGTCAAGAGGAAGATAAGAGACATCAGACCCAACAATGCAGACGAGTTGAAGGTCGCTAATGAAACAACCTGGGCTTCCATAACATCTCAGCCATGCCACAGGCTGATCGCCTCTATGCCACGTCGCATTGATGCATTTATGCAGTAATTCATGCAAAAGAAGCCACGACCAAGTATTGAGTGCATACTATACTTGGTTGTGCATACTATACTTTTCAGCAGGGCTTTTTTTTCTCAGAGAATAGGTACAGGAACTGTCACCTTCTGAGTCACCCTTCGTCTTTGCCCCCTACCCACCTTTGAGCAGAGTCCCTAGGTTTCACCCCCTACCCACCTTCCAGTACAGAACCCTAAGTATTATTTGTGCTACTAAGTATTTTGTATGGAATTTGATAGACCCCACCCCAGCAACAATAGACCCCCTCCAGCAACAATAGACCCTCCTGCAGCAATAGACCCCCCCACAACAAAATACCACCCTAGCAACAATAGACCCCCATCAGCAACAACAGATCTCCCAGTAGCTAGCATCAATAGACCCTCCAACAGCCAGCATCAATAAACCTCTCCCAGCAACAATTTACCCCCTAGCAAAATAAGACCCCCCCCCACCAGGCACAATAGACATACCTGGCAACAGTAGACCCCTACACAAAGATAGATCCCCACCAGCGACAATAGATCCCCCAGCAGCCAGCATCGATAGACCTTCAGGCACACCCCAGCACTCCTTGCTATAAAAAACATTCAGCGCTAGAGGTGCCGGAACTGCGTTCCGCCACGTTCCCGCTCAAAAAAAGCCCTGCTTTTCAGTAAGCCAACATTTCTGAACTAAAAACACCCTTTTTTTTTTCATTGGTCTTATGTAATCTAATTTTTTGAGATACTGAATTTGGGTTTTCACAAGCTGTAAGTTATAATCATCAAAACGAAAAGAAAGAAATGCTTGAAATATATCACTCTGTATGTAACGCATCTAAATAAAATAAATGAGTTTCACGCTTTGATTAGAATTACTGAAATAAATTAACTTTTTGATGATATTCTAATTTTGTGAGATGCACCTGTATAGAAGTGAAGGGAACCAAAACCCAAACAACTATCCTCTTTTCTTTAGGTCTATAAATATACCATTAGGGCTCTTTCACATGGAGCGGACCGCATTGCGATCCGCTCCGGCACTTTTTTTTTTTTTTTTCACGGAGCGGATGACACTTGTGTCATCCGCTCCCTATGTCCGCATATCATCCCATCTGTTTGCGGATGATATACGGAATGTATGTCTATGGGCATTGCGGATGACACCGCTGACATCCGATTTTGCATCCGTTACGTTTTTTACACGGAACAAAAATAGGGTTCTGTTCCGTTCCAAAAAACGGAATAGAACTGAAAGGATGAAAATCGGATGTCAGCGGATGGTCATCCGCTGACATCCGCAATGCCATAGACATTCATTATGTCCGTATATCATCCGCAAAAAAAAAGGATGATATACGGACATGCGGAACGCCCGTGTGAAAGGGCCCTAAAGGCTGGGTTCATATGCGAATTGGATGCGTTTTTTAACCACATCCAGTTTGCAGAATGTGAATCAGGCTAGCTTTCAATAGAGCGGGTTCACACATGTGTGGGGCGGCCGCAGTGCTGTTTTAAAAGGGGTCCTGTGCAATTTTGGGTCCGGTTCATCTTTTTTCAAGAATAAACACACGAGACTCAGGATGGAGTACAATGGCTATAGCAGCCTTTCATTAACCAATTATAAATACCTTATAAACATATAAACATATGCAATATATGAACATCCAGTACATTCTGCCAAAAATAGGAGTCACAAGATCCTTGCGGGCATCAATTACTCGTACCTGCATGACCACTGAAAATTTTTGGCCTCCAGCCGCAACAAACAGACTCGGAGACAAACAACTACACACAGGTACTACCAACCATAATAATGGGAGCCGTACCCAAGAAGGGTCCCTACCAAAGTACATTTTTCTTTATACCCAAAAAAACAAAAACCCATAACAGGACCTTGTACTCTGCCGGCTGCCATGACAGAATCTTCAAAAAACCTTAATCCCCACTCGCCATGGAACTCAATTAGGGCGGGAGGGGGGCTGTCATGCCGGCCCTTCGTCCATGCTTTCTTCTTTTAACTCCGGGCCTATCTTAACACTTTTCCAGTGGTAGGTCCTTTTAGAACTGCCAGGTATGCAACAGGGACCGTGCCAGCTATGTAAACTGAGCTGTGCATGTGCGACTGTGAGCAGTACCCTGATTACAATGCAGCCCCAACAGTTCCCATCAGAGATGCCACTCTGTGCCCATCGGTGATGCCACTCTGTGCCCATCGGTGAGGCCCATCAATGCCTGCCCATCAGTGCCACCTATCATTGCCCATAAGTGTCGCCTATCTTTGCTCATTAGTGCCTCATCAGTGCCACCCCATTAGTGCCCTTCAGTGCCAATCATTGCTGCCTCATCAGTGCAGCCTATCAGTGCAGCCTCATCAGAGCACATCAGTGAAGGAGAAAAATTACTTATTTACAAAATGTTCTGATGGAAACTAGGAAATACTTTTTTTTTCACAATTTTTTGTCTTTTTAGCAAAAAAAACCCAGCAGTATTAAATACCACCAAAAGAAAGCTCTATTTGTGTGAAGAAAATCTTAAAAACAATTTGCGTACAGATTTGCATGACCACGCAATTGTTATTCAAAGTGTGACAGCACTGAAAGCTGAAAATTGGCCTGGGCAGGAAGGGAGTGAAGTGCCGGTATTGAGGTGGGTAATCTCAGTATAAATAAAGCTGCTCTGTGAAGCCCTCAGAGATTTGTTAGAGAACCTTAGTGAACATGAACAAACAGCATCATGAAGGCCAAGGAACACACCACACAGGTCAGGGATTTTGGAGAAGTTTAAAGCAGGGTTAGGTTATCAAAAAAAATATCCCAAGCTCTGAAAATCTCATGGAGCACTGCTCAATCCATCATCTGAAAATGGAAAGAGTACGGCACAACTGCAAACCTAATAAGACATGGCCATCCACCTAAACTAACAGGCCAGGCAAGGAAACCATTAATCAGAGAAGCAGCCAAGAGGCCCATGGTAACTCTGGAGGAGCTGGGCCAGGTAGGTGAAAGAGATACGAGGAAGCTTTATGGGGGAGGGTTTGGGGTTACAACCTCAGTGCACCCCTAAACCCTGCATTCCATAAACAGCACACCCCTGAATGCTGCACTCTTTACATAATGCACCCCTGAACCCTGCACTCTGTACATAGCGCACTCCCAAACATTGTACTCTGTACATAGCATAGTCCTGAACTCTACACTGTATGCAGTGCACTCCTGAAATCTGCACATAATGGACTCCTGAACCTTGCACTCTGTACATAGCGCAGCCCAGATACAACCAGTCCTTTGAGGGCAACCCTACTGCTGATGCAGCTCGCAATTAAATTGTGTTAGACACCCCTGGTTTAGATCAACAAATATTCATGTGTAAAGCCCCGTACACACGTACCGATTGTCGGCCGTAAATATTCGGCCGACGACCGATCGGCCGATTGTAGGCTTGTTAGTATGATGCTTCCGACAGCCGACAGCGCACTTTCGGCCGAAAAGAATCTGTCGTGTAGGCATTAAAATTTTTGTTGGCCAACACCAGAACGGCCGATTGTTCGCCAGTCAGTACAGAATTCGGCCGACAGACAGCAGATTTGCAAGACTGGGCATGCTCAGAAAAGAAAAAACACACGGAAAGTTAACCATCACATGACATCACTTCTGCAGTCGGCTGTTGTTGGCCGACAAAATTTGTGTGCAGTCTTTTGCAGTTTTCAACAGACACGACAGCCCTGGACAAAAGACGGCCGATCGTTCGAGGCATTAGAATAGCCCAGTCAGTCATGTCCAGACTTAAATCCAACTGAGAATCTGTGGCAAGACTTGAAAATCGCCGTCCACTGGGGCGGGGCTAACCTTCTTCACCATGACTCTTCTTTCTTTGGTTTCCTTCTTTTACCCCCCCCCCCCCCCATTTCTTTCTTTTTTCTTCTCTTCCTCTTTTTGGTTATTTACTGCCATTCACTGAGCCTAACTGCTCTCTAGCCAGACTCTTAGGGTTGATATATATATATATATATTTTTTTTTTTTTTTGGCCTCAGGAGGTTCATGGGCCTCATCTTAATAAATGAACATAGGTCAATCTCAGGTAGTGCATCGTATTTTTTTTTTTTTTTGTCACCCGGCGGCTGGCTTTCTCTTTAAAGCATTCCGAGCAGCTTTCAGAAGCGGCGGGAGGGAGAGTTTCCACGAGCTCAACCGAGAAAAATAGAAGGGTGAAAGTAAATTTTTTTTTTTTTTTAGATTTTTTTTTTTTTTAGATTTTTTTTTTTTTTTAATCTTTTGCTTTTAAAAGGTAAAGAAGAGATCTGGGGTCTTTTTGACCCCAGATCTCTTCATAAAGAGGACCTGTCATCCTTATTTCTATTACAAGGGGTGTTTACATTCCTTGTAATAGGAATAAAAGTGATAAAAAAAAAGTAAAAAGGCTCTTATCCCTCCGTGCAGAAGTGAATGCATACTTAAGTCGCACATGCAGATGTAAATGGTGTTCGCACTACACATGAGGTATTGCCACGAACGTTAAGAGTGAGAGCAATAATTCTAGTGCTAGACATCCTCTGTAAATCTGTAAAGGCGTTTAAAAGTCACCTACAGACATTTTGAAGTACTGTAGTGTGTTACCATTCTACGAGCATGTGCAATTTTAAAGCATGACATGTTTGGTATCAATGTACTCGGCCTAAAATAAATTACATTTCCAAAAAAAATTGCATTTGAAAATACAGTGTAACATAAAAAATTGCAACAATCACCATTTTATTCCCTAGGGTCTCTGTTAAAAAAAAAAAAAATATATATATATATATATATATATATATATATATATATATATATTTATTTATTTATGGTTGGGGGTTATAAGTAATTTTCTAGCAAAAAATACTGGTATAAACTTAGGGTTTAAGGTATCTGGCGCCAAAGTGGCGTCTATGAAGGGGAGTATACAAGAAAAGGTGGGCAATAGCGCTGCTTTTGGTGTCACTAGATATATATGTAAACAAGAATTGTGCGAATTGGTAAGTATATCCTGAATTAATAAATATGTCACCCTAAAAAAATATATCACCATAAAAATCATCAAAACCATACGTTATATGTGCAAAATCGCAAAACAGTTAACCTGTGCAAATCATTAATGGTGCAAAATACTCCAAAAAAGTGCAAGTGCTAAAATTCCGAACTCACTTAGTAAATACATAAATTTAAAAATCAAAAATTATAAGTGAAAAAAAAAAAAAAGTTCATACAGTTGTGAAAAGTCCTGTGAATAAAAAGTGTCCATAAGATTCCACTCGTGGTCTTGCGGCTCCTTCTAGTGCTACCAGTGGGGCACCTTGTGTAATATTGTTACACTCAGGTGTAAATCACAACATGCAGTGATCCCCGGTATCTTCACTCGTGTCCCCCAACCAGTATCTCACTCACCCAGATATCCTACCCCTTGCAGCAGGGGTGTCTCGCTGTATAAAAGTGTGTCTGGTTGGTGTTACTTCTCCACAATCTCCTTATGCTCCCCCTCATATGCAGTGGTATAGGGACATCCTCCCAAGTGGGTCAATAAGATAAGAAAGATCTAGCCCCCATAGTGTAAAATTGTATGGGCAGGATTTATTAGTAAAAGTATTGCACTTACATAAGATAAACAGTCACTCTCGTTTAAAATCCAGGTGGTCTGGGACGCCGTGTGCTCCACGGACACAACCCACAAAACCGGAAGTTGCGCAATGACACTTGGCTCTGCCCTACGCGTTTCATCACTCTGACATCATCGGAAGCGGCGCCATGTTTTGCTTCCTCCAGCTTATATAGTGTAGGTATCCTGGCAACCTGGTATACATGACCCGTGGCCATATTGAAAACCAATTATAGTCACGCCAATAGAATTCGTCCCAATTTGCTTCTGTTGCTTTTTAACCCATTTTCTACCAAACCAGTGTTAAAAAAAAAAACCTGGATAAGGGGAAAACTAGTTTAAGAGGAAATCAAATTAATGGAAGAACAGGAAGAAAGAAACCCAGGTTATCATGTTACCCTTCTCATTATCAGACCTTTAAGAACCACTACAATATCTATACATATTGATACAGTTTACTAATGCAAAACCCATACACACTAGCAAATGAAGTGCCAGTTAGCCTATAACAGTTTGGCAAATATATGTGGATGTATAAAATAAAACAAAATTGTGCCCAAAACGAAAAATCAAAAAAAAAATCTAAATCCAAAAAATAAATGTAAAAATAAATATGTGTGTATTCCACAGGCCATAATGGGCCTAACTAGGAGAACCTCAAACACCGGGGGACATAAAAAACATAGAATCATATTTGACTCCACGTTTTCAATACTATACCCACACTTAATTATTAGAAATTAAACAGTTCAGGTCTATATCAATGTTAAGACCCTCAGGCTGGAGGGAATTCAAGAAAACCCATTTTGTTTTGTCCTGCAATGTTTTAATTCTCTTGTTATTCCCACTCCAGTGTCCTATAATTAAATCAATGCCATAAAAGGTAAATTAAAATATTGCAGATATGTATTTCCTGCTTGTGTGATTGGCTCACTGAGTTTCCCAGAAGTCTGCACTAAGATACAAGTCAGATTTCTGGCATTCCCTGCAACAAAAAAAACTGGATTTTTGTCTTACCGTAAAATCAATTTCTCTGATGTTCATTGACGGACTCAGCTCCTGATTCTTCCTAAAAATTGGGTTATAGTACCCCCTACAGGAGTAGTACACTAGGCAGGAAAAAGCTTGACTACGCCTATGGGAAGTCCCAGGGGTATCCACCCACTCTCAGCTATAGGCACTCAGCTTTGTTACAAGCAATGTCAGAAGAAAGCCAACTCCACGGAGGGGTGGGTGTTGTGTCCGTCAATGAACATCAGAGAAATAGATTTTACGGTAAGTCAAAAACCCCATTTTCTCTTTCGTTCATTAACAGACACAGCTTCTATTTCTTCTTAACCATTGGGACATCCCAAAGCAGTGTTAAAAACATCAAAAAAATTCCCAAGGCTAACCATAGGCAATCAGGTAACAGAGTTCTACCAAACTACTGGAGCATATCTGAAAAACAATACACCCTCAAAAAGGACCAGGTCCTCTAAACAGCAGCCTGCAAAACCTTGTGGCCAAAAGAATCATTCACAGATGCGAACACATCCACTTAAAGTGTGCACCGATGATCAGGTGGCTGCCTTGCAAACCTGCGTCACTGACGCATGATGACAGAAAGCCCAGGAGGCACTAGGCGCTCGAATAGAATGTGCCTTGACAGGGAATGGAGGAACCTGACCCTTGGTGGAATAGGCCTGAATCACCGTCTGTCTAATCCATCTGGAAATGGTCGCAGAGGAAGCGGACAACTCTGTGAGGTCCGTCCGTGAGCACAATAGAGTCTGACTTCCTAAAAGACTCTGTAGCTGCCAAGTACACCCTAATTGCCCAGACCACATCCAAGGCATACAAGACAATTTCCTTCAGATGTTTAGGCCTGGGACACAGGGAAGACAACACAATGTCTTCAGTCAAATGAAAGTCAGAGACCACCTTAGGAAGGATTGACGGACAGGGGCGAAGCATCACCTTATCCTTGTGAATCACCCTAAGGTGAATGACAGGATAACGCCGCCAGTTACGACACCCTGCGCGCAGAGGTGAAAGTCACCAAAAAAGATCCCAGGGTGGCAACGGAGCCCGCACTGAAGAAACCAAAATATCAGACGCCCTGAAGAAAGGTACGCACCAGGGAGTGTGTGGCCAAAGATTGTTGGAAAAAAAAACGCCAAAGCCGTTACCTGGCCCTTGATGGTACTCAAGGCCAATTGCTGTTTAACCTCCCGTGGAAGGAAGGTTAAGATCCGATCCACTGAGGAGCGAGGATGAACCGCAGAAGACTCACACCATGCAATGTACCTCTTCCACGTACAGCTGTGGATCTTCCTAGAAGTAGATTTCCTAGCTTTCCACAGCATAGGAATCACCGACTCAGACAGACTGGTGCTGTCCCCTGCTCCAGTTGCCCCCATAGCAAACCAGCTGCTGAGGGGGCACTCATGGAGGTGCACTCCCGAGCTGGGCTGTGTGTATCAAACGGCATCTCCTGTTAATACAGGACAAGGAAGCAGCACTGCACTCCATTTAAAAAGAAAAAAGAATTGCCAGGGCCAGATATTCCAGCAAGGAACTAGATCCTTACTCTTGACTAGGCAAAAACTGAGTGCCTATAGCAGAGTGGGTGTATACCCCCTGGGACTGCCCATAGGCGTAGTCAAGCTTTTTCTTGTCAGTGTCCTACTCCTGTAGGGGGCAGTATAACCCATTGGTTAAGAAGAATCGGGAGCTGTGTCCATCAATGAATGAAAAAGAAATATTATTTGTTGTGAGATACTCCCAATAGGAAAGAACATCTAAAGGGATGCCGACCCCGAAATTGTCCTCAGAGCTTTGCAGGTGCAGCAGCTGGTTCATAATTATGAAACCACTCCCATTAGACTCACTTCTGCACATGGGCACAGGCGCAAACAGGGATTTCTTCAGAACAACAAAAGGTAGGAATCTGCAACAGTTTGTCAAAATCCTTGTAATATACATAGATCACCAAGAGGGGATTTTTTTTTTTTTTTCAACAAAAGTGGAGTTATTCTTTAAGCAAGTGTAGGTTGCCACCCTCAACTCCTTGGCATATTTCTCACAGGGACTCCAGTGGTGAGATTTTTCCAGAGTTTGTTTCCGTTAACCTCCCACCATAACCATTGTGCCAGTTTCCTTACTTCCCAGTTCTTTGTGCTCTTCTGTAATCTGAGGAATCCACTAAGGAAATCATTTTGCTTTAAAAATGCGAAAGAAAATAAGGCAAGCATCCTGCCATATATATCTTTACTAGAAACTAGAAAACGATCTAATGTGTTACAATACAAACAAGGTATTTATTTTACCATATATATTTTAAAGGGCCCAAATACCGTGAGACAACTTAAAGCGAAACTAAAGGTTTAACCACTTTCAGACCGGAGGATTTGGTTGCTCAAAGACCAGGCCCCTTTTTTCAACTTGACACTGTGCGACTTTAACGGACAATTGCGCGGTCGCGCAATGCTGTACCCAAACAAAATTTACGTCCTTTTTTTCCCACAAACAGAGTTTTCTTTTGGTGGTATTTGATCACCTCTGCGCTTTTTATTTTTGCGATATTAATAAAAAAAGAGCGAAAATTTTGAGAAAAAATGACATTTTCAACTTTGTCTTTTAAAAAATATCCAATATACTCAATTTATGTCATATATTTTGGCCAAAATGTATTTAGCTACATATCTTTGACAAAAAAAATCTCAATGAGCATATTTTTTTTGGTTTGCGCAAAAGTTATACCGTCTACAAACTATGGTGTAAATACTGGAATTTATGCAGCTTTTACTTTCTGACTGCCTATCTCATTTCATGAAGTGCTAACATGGCAGGGCAGAACATCCCCCCCAAATTCCCTTTTTTTGTAAAGTAGACATCCTAAGGAATGTCCTGAGAGGCATGTTGAGCTCATTGAATATTACATTTTTTTGTCACAGGTGTTTGAAAAATGACTAAAAAAAAAAACGTTTTTTACACAAATCGAAATGATATATTGCTCACGCATGCCATGGGTATATGTGTAATTACACCCCAAAATATATTCTGCTGCTTCTCCTGAGTACAGGGATACCACATTTGTGAGACTTTTTAGGAGCCTAGCTGTGTACGGGACCCTGAAAACCAATCACCACCTTCAGAATTTCAAAGGGCGTAAATTTCTCATTGCATTTTCTCACTACCTATCGCAGTTTAGGAGGCCCTAAAATGTCAAGATACCACAACCCCCCCCAAATGACCGCATTTTCTAAAGTAGACACTCCAAGCTGTTTGCTGAGGGGCATGGTGAGTCCATGGAATATTTTTCTTTCAAATATTTTATTTTAATAATGCAAAAGCAAGAACATAAAGAAGATAACAATCGAAACATTTGCAATCTGGGTTACATAAGATTGTTGTACAATAAAGCAGATCCAACATTGATGACAATGCGTAGATGAGGCTAGAGTGAGAAATACAACAGAGATGTATCTGGGAGCTGTGATACCAAGTACGCACCAATTAAGTTAACAATAAGGAGAAGGACTGACTGCATAGAGTAATTACAGTCTAAGTTATGGCTAAAGAGTCCAAGCTCCCTCATAGCTGAGTAGGTGGGAGGAATCTACAGCATCGTCGGGTGGGTCAAGGACTGCATTGAAATATGGTACAAATTTGGACCTATCTAAGATAAAACTGACCCAGACTGCTGAACATAAGGAAGAAAAAAAGAACAGAGAGAGTGAAGCTAGAAAGGAAAGGTGAGGGAAGTAGAAAAAGGAAGAGAGAAAAGGGGGGAGGGGGAAGCAGCCGAACTCCAGAGAGGCACGCCCCAACCTCATGGCCTAAGTCAATCCCGGAACAAGGGATATTCCCACATAAGCAGCCCATGGTTCCCAAATCTTTTCAAACGTAGTTACCGTGTCTGTCAGGGATGCCACCATCTTTTCTTGGGACATAATCCACGTGATTTTGTTTCTGATTTGTCTCATGGGCACCTTTCGTTGCTTCCAGGCTGCGGCAATAGTCATTTTTGTGCCCAGAAAAATAAAAAATATTAGTTGTTGCAGGTGTTTAGAAATCTTGGGCACTCTAGATCCCAGCAGGGCATAAGCCGCTCGTCTGGGGATTCTAAGTTCGGTGACTTTGAATATCATGTGGTGTACTCTATTCCATGTGCTCCGTAACCTCGGGCAATCCCACCACACGTGGAGCATGTCGCCAGGAACCCGGCATCCTCGGAAACATAGTGGAGAGGAGGAGGGAAACATTTTATGGACTCGCGCGGGTACTAAGTACCAGCGAGTTAAAACTTTTATATTTGCTTCTATCAAGGATATGTTTCTGATGCCCCTGAAAGAGCGGAAAAACATGTTTCCCCACTCCTCCACCCCCCACGCCTCCGCCAGATCCCTTTCCCATGCTTCCATGTAGGGTAGTTTGGAGTCTTCCGACATTAATGCTAAGTATATCAGAGATATGCCACCCCTTTGTGCCGCTGAGTTTCCGCACCACGTCTCATAGGCCGTGAAAGTAAATGGGGGAGTCATCCCTGTAGAGATCGAGCGCAGAAAATTAGAAATTTGCAGAAACCTATATGCTTCCGAGGTGGGCATCTGCAGTTTATCGTGACAATGTTTCAGAGTGTATGGGCCATTAGTGGTGAAAAACTGCCCTATGCGGTAGAGGCCTTTGTCGAGCCACCATTGAAATGCTTTGATGTTCAGGCCCGGAGGGAATTGTGGATTGTTGAATATATGTGAGAGCGGTTGGAGAGAGGATGTCAGAGCCGGCAGGGTTCGCAGAGAATCCCAGAGTGCAAAAGACGCTGAGAGTGTGGGGGACAGTATGGGTGGTCTTTGTCTAGGGGAGGCCCAGAGGAGGAAGTCCAGAGTGTATGTCGGGACCGTCTGCCTCTCCATTTGAACCCAGTCCGGTTTTTCGTATCGGGAATATACTATTGAAAGTTGCGCTAGCCTCGCCGCCCGGTAATAAGCCCAAAAATTGGGTACGCCCAAACCCCCTTGTTTCCTAGGCCGGAACAAAACTTTGCGGTGCAGCCTATGCCCCGTTTTGCCCCAGATAAATTTAATTACTGTGTTTTGAAATTTTTTGAGCTGGTCCCTGATTATGGGAACAGGTAAAGCTCTAAATAGGTACAGGAGTCTGGGGAGTACATTCATCTTAATTGAGTTAATTCTGCCAAGCCAGGATAGGTTATAGGAAGACCAGTCCGTCAAGTCCCTCCCCAGGGATTGATAGATTGCTGTGTAGTTCAATTTGTGAAGGAGTTCAATTCTGGAAGGTAAATTTATGCCTAAATATTTAATGTGAGAGTTGCTCCACTTAAACTTAAATGAGGGCTGGAGTCGAAGAGCTTCTTGGGGATTGATGGATACATTAAGGATGGAAGATTTCGCGAAGTTCACCCGTAGGCCTGAGATTTTTGCAAATTTGTCTAATAAGGAACAAATGTTCGGAAGAGAAGTAGTGGGAGACGTAACGAATAGCAAGAGGTCATCTGCGAAAAGAGCGCACTTATGTTCTGAGGGTCCGCAGGAAACCCCTTTGATGTTGGGATCCGCTCGGATAGCCAACGCCAAAGTTTCTATTGCTATTGCAAAAAGTAATGGTGAGAGGGGACATCCCTGTCTCGTGCCTTTGGAAATAGGGAAGGGGTCAGAGTAGAACCCCTGGTACCTAATCTTGGCTGTGGGTGTAGAATACAGGGAGTGCATGATACCTATGAATTTGGGACCAAAGCCCCATTTGGACAGTATCGCAAAGAGGTAAGGCCACTCGACTGAGTCGAATGCCTTCTGTAGGTCCACTGAAAGAAGGAGTCCTTCCTGACTCCCCAAGCCGTCCCAGCCTGATCCAAGTAGGGAGACAATGTCTATCGCCCTTCTAATTTGATCCGGGCCTTGCCTGCCTGGCATAAAGCCAACCTGGTCCTTGTGAATGTACGTTGTGATAAAAGAAGCCATCCTATTAGCTAAAATTTTGGTTAGTATTTTCAAGTCATTGTTAATCAATGATATCGGTCTGTAATTGCTCACCTCTCCAGGATCTGTGTCGGGCTTGGGGAGCACTGAGATGAAGGCTGAGTTACTATCTTTATCCAGCGGGTTGCCTGAATGAATCATGTTGAAGTACCTGGCCAGGTGAGGAGTTAAAGATTCTCGGAAGGTTTTATAGTAGATATTAGAAAACCCATCCGGACCAGGAGCCGAGCCCAGCTTAAGTGATTTAATCACCAATGCAATCTCCGCCTCCGTGAAGGGTGCATCTAGTAAATCTTTATGTTCGGTGGCAATGGCAGGGATACGGAGATCACAGAGGAAACTTTCTAAATCAGGGTCAGCCTCTGTTCTGTCAGAAGTATATAGTTTTTTGAAGAAATCCGCAAAGGCCGGCAGTATGCGTTTGGGATTCTGTGATTTCTGGCCCCCCGCAATAGAAAATTTAGGAATGTGGATCGAGCGAAATTGGGGACGCAGTTTAGAGGCTAGCATGGAACCTATTTTATCCTTATGATGGTAAAATTTGGCTCCCTGCCATCTCAGGTACTTTTCGGCCGAGCCGGTGAGAGCCAGGTTAAGAGTAGCTCTAGCTTCGTCTAAGACGCGCAAGGAGACCAAGGTAGGATCAGCTTTGTGATTGGAGAGAAGGGTAGAGTACTCTTGTTCCAATTTAGCGATATGAGCCCGTCTATCTCGTTTAAGTTTGGAAGACATTTGAATTAGTTTACCCCTAATAGTGGATTTGTGAGCCGCCCAAATAACCTCTGGGGAAACATCTCCTGTGTCGTTAAGAAGAAAATATTCAGAGAGCGACTTTTCAATCTCTGAGACTCTGCAAGGTTCGCTAAGTAGAGATTCGTTGAGTTTCCAGTGGAAGGCTGTATTAGTGGTGTGGGGTCGAGTTATCGTGGCCGCCACCATCGAGTGGTCCGACCAGACCGTGTCTTTAATGGAAGCGGACTGAACATACGGGAGAATAGAAGAGGATACAAGGATGTGATCAATACGCGCATACGTCTGGTGTGGATGGGAGAAGTGAGTATAGTCTTTGGTCGTGGGATTCATTTCCCTCCAGCAATCTATCAATCCCGTTTGGTTAAGCAATTTTGCCAGTTTCACACTATGTGTTGGGGGTCTTAGTGACTGGGAACCTGGCGGTCTGGACTTGTCCAAGCTAAAGTCAAAGGCCGTGTTGGAGTCACCACCAAAGATTAAGTGGCCCTCTAGATGTGGGAGGAGCCGTTGGAACATGGATTGAAAAAATTTAACCTGATTGAGATTAGGGGCGTAATAAGATACAAAAGAGAATAGTTGCCCGTCGATCGTGCCTTTAACAAGCAGAAATCTACCGTCCGCATCTGCAAATTCCGAGATCAGGTTGAATCTACAAGATTTAGCGAATAAAACAGCCACGCCGCGTGTTTTGTTGTTTGCATTTGCTAAGAAGAATGTGGGAAACTTGGCATGGAGGAATTTGGGTCTATACGTCTTCGGGAAGTGCGTTTCCTGAAGCATAAGAACATCAATTTTCCTATGATGCATTTCCTGGAACGCTTTCCTGCGTTTCACAGGGGAATTAAGACCCTGAGCGTTATGAGTGGCTATGCGGAGACGTGGAGCGGGAACCTTAGAAGAAGACATCCTGTTTGGAGGAAGGAAGCCCATGGAACAGTAAACCACTTACCCCCAGCGTGTCCACAACATGAGAGACATTGGGAATCCGAAACGGAGTAGCTTTAGGGATGTTGAAAGATGTTGGCCCATCCCTCCGGAGCTCGGCTGCAATGGAAGAAGGGAAGAGGGAGATGAGAAAAAAGTGGAAAAGTGAAAGTAGAGGTGGCAGACCATCGTCCAAAAAGGACCTGAGTGAGCGGATTGTGGTCTGCATCAATCCGCTCCGAGGCATAGAAAAGTGCCCGACACCCAGTCCTGGGTGACGGGGAGCTGTCACGCAGGAGACAACCAATAAAGGGAATCTCCCGGCGACAGGTGGAGGCGGCACGAGACCACCCCGACAGGGCTCCCGCCCATCTGAAACATGCTGAAAAAGAAAAATAATACCAAAGTATGCATGCAAGGTGACCAACATTACATTAAAGTGAACTTGAAGGCAGTACAAACTTATAACAAGCCTGGAATGAAAACAATAACGGCTTAGCCAAAAATATGGTTACTGCGAAAATGTTAAAAGGCAGTAAGAAACTCGACGGGAACATTAGACGTTCCCGGCCCCTCATAAAAATTTGTGACCAAGGGAAAAAGAAGTCCAAAAACAGGAGTCTGTTTCCAAAAGGAAGGGGAAAAAAAAAAAAAAAATAAAAAAAAAAATAAAAAAAATAAAAAATAAAAAAAAGGGCGGGCAAGATAACCGGTATAGCAAGTCAATTGACTAATTGGGAAGTCAGGTGGGACCTGAATGATAACAAACTTCAGAGAGAAGTAACTGTAGAGAACCACGTCCTCGTGGATGGAAGATGTTGAGGAGTAGCTGGGGAGATCATGGAGGATTACAGTCTTTGGAGCGTTTGAACTTGGCCTGGGTCCACACAGGTGTCAGAGGGCTCGTCGGGATCGGGCGCTTAGATGAGCTTGAGCTGGTGGATGGACTCTGTCGTTCCGGCGGCTGTGGTAGAAGATTAAGGTGAAGGAGTAGCCTTTCACCCTCATGAAGACTGGAAAAGGAGTGGGTTTTGTTCTTGTGGGAGAACTTAAGAGCAAATGGGAAGGCCCACCAGTACTTTATTTCTTTTTGCGAAAGGACGGTTAGCATTGGTTTCAGTGCTCTTCGTCTTTGAATAGTGGATGGGGCTAGATCCGTAAAGATTTGGACTGAATGACCCATACAGGTAAGCTGAGGGGCATTCCTGGCCCTTTTGATGATCTCCTCCTTCACCGAGTAGAAGTGTGGTTTAACAACCACATCTTTAGGGCTGCCGTCCTTTCTGGGGGGGCCTAGGGCCCTGTGGGCTCTGTCCAGTTCTAGCTTGTGGTCCGGGATCCCCGGAATAAGGTCCTTGATCAGGCTGTGAATAGCTGCGGGAATGTCAGTGACCGTGTCGGGAAGACCCCTCAGTCTGAAATTTTCCCTACGCGATCTGTTTTCCAAGTCTTCAACTTTGAATAAGGCAGAGTCCAATTGTTCTTGGAGTGTTTGGATCAGACCGGTATGCTGGTTGGTCTTAGCTACAGTCATGTCTAATTTGTTTTCAATCAGCTCCATGCGCGACCCCAGGTTCTGGAGGTCTACCCTAAGGTCAGAAGTGATTTTGAAAGCTACCTGAGCTAGTCCTGAATCCAGAAGGGCCGCCATCCTGGAGAGGATATCATCTGGCAGTGGGGATGCAGACCTGGCAGCGTCACACAGGCCGGGGCGGTCCTGGCACGCAGTGGGTGAGACACAGGCCGGGGACAGTGAGTATTCTTCCGCCATCCGTCCCAACAGGGATTCTGTGGATGCTGGGGATGGGGTGAGGAGCAAGTGTGTACTCACTGTGCCCCGTGGAGTGAGGTGCTGAAAGCCTTCTGTGATCGGGACGGCCGGAGTCGGATCTCCCTCCTCCATGTCTGTCATCTGAGGCGCCGGATCCGCCATCTTGAGAGGAGCGGTCTCTGCTATTGCTGCCTGGTACTGTGGTCTGAGGTCCCTCTTGGCTCGGTTATGGGACATGTACTGGGTCCTTAAGTCTAGGGGCTGCCGATCCTGCGTTTCTCGGCGCTGGGAGTGGTTGGTCACCGGCTTGGGGCGGGAGACAATGTCGGGGTGCCACGCAGCTCCGGGCCTAGTCGGCCATCTTGGAGGGCTCCATCCCCTGGGTAAGTTTCAATGTCATGGGTGGGGCGGAGGTTGCATCGGCTGGCTGGCCTTTGGTGGTGTCTTGGGGTAGCCTAGAGTATATGTGAGAGGAGGCCTCACCAAATCCCCAACCTCGGCTGGCTGCTGCTCCGTGGAGGTCCGCGGCCGGACGCCGCTCTAAGCGAGACCCCGGCTTCTAGGCCCGACTAGGCCGCAGCCACCGATCCGCTCCTGGGGGTCCGTTTGGGAGGATTTTTGGCCAGGCAGGACCCTTAGGGCCTAGGGGTGCTTGGTAGCTGTCGATTCTTTGAGGGAAGCTACCGGGCCAGCCGCTTCTCAGACGTCCGCGGCCGGATGCCGCGCTAATCGAGGCCCCGGCTTCAGGTCGCGACTAGGCCGCAACCCGCCGATCCGCCCCCGCTGGTGTAATGTCAGAAATTTTTGGCCAGATAGTGTCCAACAGGGTTGGGGAAGCTCTGTGGGTAATGACAGCCCCCCAGATGCAGCCAAGACGGAGGATTGACGTCGATTAGAATGTGGAACCGGCGGAGCTCCTGTTCCACACGTCCGTCTTGGTTCCCTTCCGGACACGCCCCCCGTCCATGGAATATTTTATATTTTGCCACAAGGTTTGAGAAAATTACATTTTTTTTTTCAATGTTTTTTATTGAAAAATTTGCAGAATACAAATATATAGACAATAAAAGATGACATCAAACAGTGGTATAACATTGTCAATAGTCAGCTGTAACAGCCCTAGAGAGGCCAACAAAAGAAATACACCAAAGATCCATACTGCATTTAATAAGAAAATTGTTGAGTGTATAGTGCCGAAAGCTTCCATTCGAATGGAAATTCTAAAGCAGTGGTCCATAATACATTGCAACACTAGGTGCGAGCTCTAAGGCCAACTGCAGATCATCAATCTTACGGCCTGCTACTAGAGAATCATGCTGAAACCAGAACAAATGTATATGCAGCAGCGTGTTTCCACTGAGAAAACCTTAGGTAACATTTGTCAAGAAATGAAAGTTAGAAAAAAAAGAAAGCATAGAGAGAAAAAGAAGGAAAAGCAAGAGAAAGCAGAAGTGGACCCAACCCCACGCCCCGCCCCCAGACCCATTCGGATCCCTCAAGCGTTCCCAGTTAGGTAGCTGAGCCATGGTTCCCACACTTTATCGAACTTGTGCATCTTGTCGTCCAATTGAGCCGACAACTGTTCATTCACCATGATCCGGGTCAATTTATGCCTAAGCTGCTCAAACGGTAGAGTAGGAGACCTCCAGGACCTAGCAATTGTAATTTTTGCTGCAGTAAAAATAAATGTGACGAGCTGCCTTCTGTGCCTTCGTGGCCGTGTCCACCTTCCTGCCCAGTAGGGCCTGCTGAGGGGACTTTGTCAGGTTTACTTGCGTAAGGGTGTATATGAAGTTATACACTCTAATCCAAAAGCGTCTCACCTTGGGGCATTGCCACCAAATGTGGAGCATTGTACCGTCCTGACCGCAACCACGAAAACACCGGGGAGACGCCCCAGGCACAAAGGGTGCAATCCTGGCCGGCACCATATACCGACGCAGTAGTACCTTGTAATTTGCTTCTATGATTGGGGTGTTGATTAGTGATCTGGAGGCCTCCTGAGCCATGGCATGCCAGTCCACCAAGTCAGTGGTTTCCTGGACATCAGCTTCCCAACGCTCCATATAAGGAAGTTTCAGAGGCGAATCAGAAAGCATATTATAAATCATGGAAATATAGCCCTGTTTGTCATGTTTGCGGCACAGAAATTCCATAGAAGTCATAGTGGTCAGATCAGAGAGGCGAGATAGGGACCACAGATAATGTTCGATTTGTGTGAACCAAAAATATTCCGATATAGGCAATGCATATTTATCAATCAACTGCTGTCGCTTCAGGATACCCCTATGATCACAAAAGTCAGCTATGCGAATCAGTCCCTTATTCGTCCACCACTGAAAAGATCTGGGGGAGAGACCCGGGGGGGAACCCGCTGTTGGTGAGAATGGGGGCCAAGGGGGCATGCAGAGACCTAAAGCCATGTGATTTGGACAAACGATCCCATATGGCCAGGGAGTGGGACAAGGCCGGGCAGAGAATGGAAGGGCGATCTCTAGGCGGCAACCACATAATATTGGAGACTACCTGACGAGGAACGGAGCTCGCCTCCATCCTCATCCAGGCCGTAGGGGACTGATGAGTATGAAATCTTACCAACTGGGCCAGCTGTGCAGCATAATAATATTTCATCAAGTCCGGCACCCCCAGACCACCCCTGGTTTTAGGAGTATAGAGCGTTCGCTTGTTCACCCTAGGTCTCTTGTTCCCCCAGACGAATGAAAGGACATGACCCTGGAATTTAAGCACGTCAGACCTTCTCAGAGCAACAGGCAGAGTGCGAAATAGATACAACACTCTCGGAAGGACGTTCATCTTGACCGAGTGCAATCTACCAAACCATGAGGGGGGATGTATCGACCACCTGTCCATGTCAGCCTTCAGACGGGCAAAAAAAGGCGGATAATTTTTTGTATATAATGTGAGCAGGGATGGGGTCAAATGAAAGTACGATAGTGATTCAGTGTGCCAAACAAATTTATAGGACTGCTGTAGCGTAGTTACTGTCTGACTATCAAGGGAAATATTCATTGCTTGGGATTTCGCTTGATTAGCATGCAACCCTGATATGTGTGAGAAGGTATCTAACAACGCAAACAAATTGGGTAAGGTTGTGATAGGTGAGGAAACTATAGCTAAAAGGTCGTCCGCAAAAAGGACGCACTTATGTTCGATGCCCCCGCATACCACCCCCCGGATGTCCCGCGATGCGCGAATTTTGATCACCAGTGGTTCTAGCGCTAAGACAATACATATTTTTTTAACACAAAGTTGTCACTAAAAGATACATTTCTCACACTTGACATGGGTATATGTGGAATGACACCCCAAAATACATTCTGCTGCTTCTCCTGAGTACAGGGATACCACATGTGAGACTTTTTGGGAGCCAAGCTGTGTACGGGATCCCGAAATCCAATCACCACCTTCAGGTTTTCTAATGGCGTAAATTTTTGATTTCACTCCGAACTACCTATCACAGTTTCGGAGGCCCTGAAATTTCAAGATAGCACAACCCCCCCCCCCCCCAAATGACCCTATTTTGCAAAGTAGATACTCCAAGCTATTTGCTGAGAGGCATTGTGAGTCCATGGAATATTTTATATTTTGCCACAAGTTCCAGGAACATTATTTGTTTTTTCTTTTTTTACACAAAGTTGTCACTAAATGATATATTGCTCACGCATGCCATGGGTATATGTGAAATGGACCCCCAAAATACATTCTGCTGCTTCTCCTGAGTATGGGAATACCCCATGTCTGAGACTTTTTTGCAGTCTAGCCATGTATAGGACCCCGAAAACCAATCACCACCTTCAGGCTTTTCAAGGGCGTAAATTGTTAATTTCACTCCTCCCTACCTATCACAGTTTCGGAGGCCATGAAATGCCAAGACAGCACAAAGCCCCCCCCCCCAAATGACCCCTTTTCGGAAAGTAGACTCTAATCTATTTGCAGAGAGGCATGTTGAGTGTTTTGCAGATCTCACTTTTTGAAATTTGGAAAATAAATGAGAGCTGCAAAATACTCACCATGCATCTTAGCAAATACTCTGGGGTGTCTACTTTTCGAAAAGTGGTCATTTGGGGGGGTTTTGTGCTATCTTGGCATTTCATGGCCTTCAAATCTGTGATAGGTAGTAAGGAGTAAAATCAACAATTTACGCCCTTTCCAGGTTAGGGTCTCTCAAAATGTCGATAGCCATCGAACATCTTTCGAGACCCTGTGTTAGTGTGCTCTACCTTCATTGTGTTGCGCTGTACCCTACGCTAATACTCCACTAATGTGTGATAGCGTTGGAAACAGTCCCCGATGCAAAGACCAGGTTGGTCAGGACAGAAGGGACAATAAAAACGGTGTCACGCTTAAATGCCTCTCATGCAGCCGGCTCACTGCATCTGGTAGGGGAAGTTGGGCAGGAGCACCTCCTGGATACAGGTAGGCTCCGATGATCTCTTCCTGGAATTCTAGGAAGGATCCGGTTCGTCCTGACGCCCTGTATAGCACAAAGGTGTTCAGCATAGCCAATTGGAATAAATAAACATACACTTTTTTGTACCAGCGTCGGACTTTACAGGCAATTAAGTACGGCGCTAAAAGCTGGTCGTTGAGATCCACCCCTCCTACATTAAGGTTTTATTCGTGGACAAAGAGGGGTTTCTCCAAAACGCCAGTTGCTGTGGGAATTTGGACCATCGTGTCTGCGTGAAGGGAGGACAGAACGAAAACATTCCTTGTATCCCTCCACTTCACTGCAAGCAATTTGTCAGTTTTAAAGCAGGCTCTCTACCCCCCACTAACGCGGGAATTTGCAAGCCATTGGGGGAAGCCCCAGCGATTAGGTCGCATGGTGCCACATGCGCCAATTTGTAATTCAAGCAAGTGACTAAAAAGTGTCACGCTTGTATAAAAATTGTCCACGTACGAATGGTACCCCTTTCCAAATAAGGGTGACACCAAGTCCCAAACTATCTTGCTGCTGTTCCCTATGTAGTCTGGGCAGTTGGAGGGCTCCACAGTGCTATCTTTTCCCTCGTAAACCTGGAAACTAACTGTATAGCCTTTGGCCCTGTCACACATACAGCTTGACCCCCCGTATCTGGCACGCTTGCTGGGGAGAGATTGCTTGATAGCAAGGCGGCCAGTAAACTTAATCAGGGACTCATCAATGCAGACAACTTGTTGGGGGGTAAACAAGGCTGCATACCGCTGATTGAAGTGGTTTACGAGGGTCATATTCAGTGTCTCCCCGAGGACGACAGATTTCATTGTCGTTGAAGTGCATGAACCGCAGAATTTGCTCGTATCTCGCCCTGGACATGGAAGCAGAGTACACGCGCGTATGGTGAATTAGGTTAGTGGACCAATATAACCGCAACTCACTCCTTTTGGTTATGGGAAAGGCCCAGTAAGGTTTTAAACTGGGAAACCGTTCTAGGTTTCTAGCTGAATTGTCTGGCAAGGGACAAAATTTGGCTGGCGGCGATGTATTGACCAGCGTATAAATTGCTTTGGTTCACAATAGATCTGAAAAGATCTTCCGTGAAAAACAGCTCATAAAAATTCAGGGGAGTAAAATTGGCTGTTTCCACATGAATTCCAGGTTGGGCAGTGAATGGTGGTGGGGGGGGGGGGGGGGGGGGGAGTACGGGCGCTGTAGTATAAGTGGGCTGCCAATTAGGATATGCCAGCGCATCTGGGAGGGCAACTATGGGCTCTTCAAATTTGCGATGGCTGCGGGCCAGTACTTGTGCTAGCCACCGCACCAGCTTCAACTGCACTTATGGGACTCGCCAGGTCACCAAGTGATACTGCAGTGCTGTTTTTTCTAGGTCCAGGGTGTACTAGGCCGCTGGGGCTTGCCAGTTCACCAGAAGCGTGAGCAGCACTAGTACTACATACAAGCACCCTGCGATTCCTGCAGCTCAGCAACTCCAGAATGGGGTCGGGTACGCCTGATCTTAACAGGGACCCAGCCGTCGTCAGAGCTATCTGTCAGGGAGCCACTGTTCCCTAAAGGTTCGTATACTGACCCTGATTCTGCCAGTGAGGCTTCCCCATCGCTCTCATCTGACATGGTCAGTATACTGTAGGCCTCTGCAATACTGTACCACCGTTTTGACATTTTAGCAACTAAATTTACAGGTACAGTAGTGTGACTCACAGGTTAAAAAAAGCACCTGGTTGTCAAGGACTATTTCAACCGCTACCAAAAAACTGCTAGTACTAGCAGAGATCAGGCCTGACTCTGCTAACACGGTTTTGTGTGTTTTGGAGGTGACAGTAATCTATTGATTACTGCACTTGCCTGGGTGGGGTGGGCTGGGCAGAGGGGCTAAATGCAGGTGCTGATCGTGGAAACACCGCGTTTTGGGAACACTAAACTATTGGGGACGCTAGTATAGTTCTGATCAGATATTGATCTGTTCAAACACTATACTAGTAATGGAGGTGTATGTGGTAATCAAGGGGTTAATTAATATTTCTAACTATGCGCCCGGGAATCTGCGCTGTCCTAGACTGACGCTAACTAATGTCACCTGTGACACTAATAGTGATAAAAAAAAAACTGTACACTAAAAAAGTGACAGGGCAATGAAGAGGTTAACTGGGGGGTGATCGGGGGGCGGGTATCCTAAGCCTAAAAGTAATGGTCGCAAGCACTAAACCAAGCCACACTAATACAGAAATATAGGCAAATGCTATATACAGTGTGCGATGTGATAGGGGGTGTAGGGGTTAACTGGGGGGGGTGATCGGGGGTTAAGTGTGCCTAGCTAGGTGTGTGCAGTACTCACAGTTTTGATCCTCTCTCTTCTCTCGATTAATCCAAAAAGGATTTTCGGAGGAGAGAGCAGGTCATTTCTGTGCCTGTGTTTACATTACTGAGGCACAGGTCAGTTTCTGATTGGGCAGGACCGATCAACAGGTCCAGGCCAAAAATCATTGGCCTGGACCTGATGACTGATCGGTTCTGAACCCAATCAGATCATCAGCGGGGCCGGGGCGCGCCCCAGAGCGAGTGACGTTATATTACGTCGCTTTGCCCAGCAACGGCTGCCCGCGGCAGCGGTCGGTATGTGGTTAAACACTCACCTTTCCCATTGTCCTTTGTCAGCATCTTCCGTGTGCCAGTTTTTGCCCATCTATATTGGCCAGCAAAAGATGACTTCACTCCTGCACATGTGCACGTCATTCTGGCACACAGGGGTTGAGCAGCTGCTGTAATGTGTAGCTCAATTTACAATCCTGTGAGCAGGCAGGTAGGTGTAGTTTATTGCATGTCTTTTCAGGAATAAAAAAGTCTGCCTGGTCACAATAGGTAACTGCAGAACTTTAGTTTAAAGTGACACTAAACTCAATTTTTTTTTTATATTGTGCACAGGACAAAAGATATTAAAATATTAGGTATACCATGGCTTTAGGTGCGTGTTTATTTTGTTTGTTCAATACATCTGTTACCATTGTTTTCAGTCTTTTGTCCTGTACAGGCTCCCTATCCTCCACTGATGCACCTCTTAAGTTACTAGTGTAGAGCAAGCAGTGCTGTTATCTATGGTTACATGATCTGCTCTATGCATGCAACAATTTCCATAGAGCTGAATGAGCCTGCATGTAGCAGTATAGTCCATCTTGGGGCAAGCAAGAAAAGGATGGCCACGTTCATATACACAGGGAGGCCTGGAAAATAAACGTAGCCACTCTAGAACAGAAAGTCTGAAAATGGCAGAAAATGCTTGCATTTAAGAGATGAGACACCGTAAGAAAGAGCTAATACTTATATTTAAATATTTTGCATTTATTTTATTAAAAAATGTCAGTTAAGTGTCACTATAATATTTCCTGTTCTTTTCACTGTGCAGCTCAATACAGCTAATTGGTTTGAATTAGCAGTGCAAGTCTTAAAGTGAACCTGTCAGTAACAAGATATGGATGCAGCTGTTGCTGACTTAAGACACTTGTTTTGAGGATGTATGGAGACTGCCATTGAAGACCTCACCTTTAAAAAAAAAGTTTCCAGTTTGCGTGCTGATCCGAGAGCTTCAGTACTTTGATTCTCTGATCTCAAACAAGTATGTAGCTCTGATTTCACCAACTTTCCTGATCTGAATGTCTGTTCCAAGTCAGTATTTTAGGTTCCATAAGTACCTAAAGTACGTTAATGTGGTTGTAAATTCAGAAGGTTTTTTATCTTCAAGCATTATATACATTAAAACAAAAAGCCTTCTGAGTGCAGCAGCTCTCCTAATACTTACCTAAGCCCCATCTCTATCCAGCGATGTCCACGAATGCCTCGGCTGTCCGGGACTCTCCCTCCTGATTGCAAAGACAAAGCAGCGGCGCTATTGGCTCCCGCTGCTGTCATACTCAGTTAGCCAATGATGAGAGAGAGGGGGCGGGGCAGAACCATGGCAAGCTGCTTGCTGTTGGGTACTCAACAGGAGGGAGGGGCCAGGAGCTCCAGCCAGTGCCCCGAGAAAAGGAGGATCCGGGGGAGCAGGCAAGTATGACATGTTTGTTATTTTAATAGAAAAAAAAAAAAAAGACAAGACTTTACAATCAATTTAAAATAAGTCATTACCGACTCTTACATCAGTGCAAACATATTGGTATTCAGATAATTCACCAAAAGAAAGCAAAACGTTTTTTGTTTTTTTTTTGCCAAGATGTTTATTTCATTAAGTTATAAAAACAAAATGGGCTGTGGCCAGTGGCCCATGCAGGACAGTGTGTAACAGATAAAAAGGGAGGCACATGTTTCAGTATGGGATAGGAGAGGGTCTCAAACATTGTGCCATCATTAACCCCCATTTTTGGCTTGTTGAAGACCGCCACCTTTTTGCCTGCAAATGCAGAGTTGGAGGTCATTTAAAAGCAGCAAATGGAAAAAAAAAAAAAAAAACTAAGAAAATCCTAAACTGGGTATGTCTGTCTGGAGAAAAAAAAATGTTGGTTTGCAGAGGTCCAAGCATTGCTGGCTTTGTATGAATTCCTGCAGGTGATTGGGGCCTGTAACCTGATCTGATGGAAGCTATACGGACTAAACAGCTTGAACCAGAGGTCTGTCCTGTCTAGTCTTTGGTAGAGCCAACCTTGATATCAGATATCTGGTTATCAGCAGCAGTGTATAGTTTAGAAAATGTAACATATGTTCTGTATGACCTTTCAGATTCTATAGAACAAGTTCTGTGGATCTGTAACATTCAAAAGACATTCTGGCCAAATGTGGATTTGCAAACACAAGATTATCATCACACATCTCATTAGGTGGGTGCATGGTTCTACAACAGTGACTATTCCTGAACTTGTGAGCCTGTGGTACAGGTCCAGTGGTGGCAGGTACTTGTCCTTAGAAGGACTTGCTGCTCACCATGGCTCTCACAGTATATGTTCCTCAAGTATAAAGAAATCCAGAGTGGCTCCAAGTTCTGGTGTTCCCTCATTTCCCGCTCCATGGCTTATATTCCTGCGGCTCAGAGTCTTCTTCCTGTGGATTTGGAGCAGCGGCTTGGCTTAGGGCAGAGCTTGCTCCCCCGTTCTGGAGTTCAAGAGCGACTCCGATTCTCCTGGTTGCCAGAGATGATGCGGCTGTACAATTTCTGCTGCTCTTCCTTGAACGCGTCTTTGACCTTTTCTCGTTTTAGTCCTCCATCCCTGCAGAACAACAGAATCAGCAGTGTGATACAAAAGGTAAATGTGTGACTGATGTAAAGAAAAACAAGCACTGCAAGGCTTACCAAAGCAGATCAACAAGACCCCCTTGCCGAGCAATGGCAGACTTCACTCGGTTTGCAAATTGCACTGCGTCTTCATCCTCCTGTAAGTTGTAGATAAGACATGGTGTTTATACAAAATATTATGAAGGTTTGAGGCAATAACAAATAACTGGCTGCCAAGAATGTAATACTCCACCACTTTTTCTACTTTATCTGTAGAATAATACAGGCCCTTCCTAGGGAAAAAAAACTGGACTTGTAAAACACACGTCAAGGGAATCCCTCTGTATTGATGCTTACCCTGTATTTTGATGGGGACAGATGATGTTCAACAGTTCAACGTTCTTTACTTAAAAGTACGTTTTTACGTGTGCATGGGGGAGCCACACAGGATCACATCAACTCAGAGCTTTGAAAACCACCATACATTTCTTACAACCCAAAGCAGAAAGTCAACGTGAAAAAAAAAAAAAAAAACAGGTCCAAAGTGCTCAATGCTCAGTCTGTCTTAATTGGGGGGGGGGGGGGCGCAAATAGGGTGTACTTTAAGACTCTGCTGTATAATGCCTCTTTCTGAATCATGTCCAAACTTTCCCCATGGACCCTGTTGATTTGTTGTTGGCTTGGTATTTTGAGAATTGGTAAGGTGTGGTAAATGAGATATACCTCTGCAGCATTGGATGAGGAAGCCAGTGGCCTTGGACCCTGGTAATTTGTTGTTGGCTTGGTATGTTGAGAATTGGTAAGGTGTGGTAAATGAGAATTATCTCTGCAACATTGGATGAGGAAGCCAGTGGCCTTGGACCCTGGTAATTTGTTGTTGGCTTGGTATGTTGAGAATTGGTAAGGTGTGGTAAATGAGAATTATCTCTGCAACATTGGATGAGGAAGCCAGTGGCCTTGGACCCTGGAAATTTGTTGTTGGCTTGGTGTGTCGTGAATTGCTAAGGTTTGGTAAATGAGAATTATCTCTGCAACATTGGATGAGGAAGCCAGTGGCCTTGGACCCTGGTAATTTGTTGTTGGCTTGGTATGTCGAGAATTGGTAAGGTATAGTAAATGAGAATTATCTCTGCAACATTGGATAAGGAAGCCAGTGGCCTTGGACCCTGGTAATTTGTTGTTGGCTTGGTATGTTGAGAATTGGTAAGGTGTGGTAAATGAGAATTATCTCTGCAACATTGGATGAGGAAGCCAGTGGCCTTGGACCCTGGTAATTTGTTGATGGCTTGGTATGTTGAGAATTGGTAAGGTGTGGTAAATGAGAATTATCTCTGCAACATTGGATGAGGAATCCAGTGGCCTTGGACCCTGGTAATTTGTTGTTGGCTTGGTATGTTGAGAATTGGTAAGGTGTGGTAAATGAGAATTATCTCTGCAACATTGGATGAGGAAGCCAGTGGCCTTGATAACAGCAGCTTCTGAAACTTGACCTAAGTGGAATCTTAGTGGCCAATACAAACACATGACACTGAGCTAAGAGACAGCAGTGTAGCTAAGGGGTCATAGCTAGGACATTAGGGACTGCCAGTAGGGTGCACCTGAACTTATGGGATAAGGTAAATATGTTTTTTTTCTCAAGCATACAATTAATCATGTGAGTGACTTTTGTAACTTTAGAACCTTGCACAATGTGAAAAACAGCTGGTTGACTACTAGGTTTGCAGATAATGAATGCATGCTTCATGTATAATTTATATTAAATTCCCTTGCTGCTTCATTTGCCCAATTACATATAAAATACAAAGTGGTATTTTTAGTACTGAGCTTGTATAAACTTGAATTACCTATTCATTCTCAACCATTTAATGTAACTCCTTACAAAGAGAATCAAATTACCCCTCCCTATTGTATCAAACAACAAAGATGCAGCAAGGTGTAGACAGCATTGCAGCAGGCAGATGAGTGCCAGAAATAGCTCTGACATATGCTAACTGTTCAGGTTCTGAGGCCACCAGTGCGCGCAGGACTGAAAAAGTGCACATGCACCTGGTGTTCTTTTTTTAAATAATTTCTGTGCTAGGCAAGCTTAAACATTTATTTATTTTTTTCTGCACATATATACAGTATAAATACACATTACTTACCAAAGATACAATAACATGATACAAGTCATACTTCCTGTTGGGTCTCACTGCATAGAAGCCATGGTTTCTGCACATTGCACTGAGGATGGTCTAAAAGCTTGAATCAGCTGTCTGCAATTTGTATTCAATGTACCTATTATATTGGGTTGTATTTTCACTATTAGAAGTTCTAGATGTGCATTTGGCTTTGGGGTGTAAAGAAATGGTTTGCATTGCTCTGCCCACTGAAATGAGGAATCATACTCTTTATTTTTGGGATATGTAATCAAATGAGACATGTAAATGCCTTCTGTTTTAAGAAGGCTTTATTGGGCTTTTTATTACTATTTCTTTCCTGAATGCAAAGACCCCATATAATAAAGAAAACATGGTAGTCTCATTCTTTTTATGCTGCATAATATTCGCAAATATTTATAATAAGTGGTTGTAAGGGTCAGTTCAGACCACGTGAAGTCCAAAATGCATCAAAAATACAAATAAAGTAGCATATATGGTTTCCAATGGCATAGTTCACACCAGTGTGGTCATTCCAGGATGTTCCAATTCCACAAAAAAAAAAACCTGCTGCATTTTTCCTGCACTGGAACACAGTAAAATGCACTAGAAGGCATCAAAATGCACCGAAAACCCAGTACAGTAAACAAAAACACACGGGAAAACTAAAAAAAAAAAACGCACGGGTTAAAACCGCACATGCAGAAACGCATCGGGAAGAATCTGGAGTGTGTTTCTTGTGGTGTGAACCAGCCCTAAAGATAAAAATATTTGTTTACCTTAATGCATTCTCTGCATTAAGGTAAAAAAACCTCCTGTGTTCAGCTCTCTCCCAAATACTTACCTGAGCCTGATCTCGATCCAGCACTGTGCCAAAGGAGGAGGAGGATTGCACAGAGCAGGTAAGTATGACATGTTTATTATTTTAAAAAATGAACTTGCAATTACTTTTAGACTCGGTTCACATTGATGTGATCCGAAATTCATAGATTCGCATGTCATCTGAAAACACATTGCTTAAGAAGGCCGTTCACATCGATGTGGTTCGATTCTGATCCGGTTAAAAAAAAAAAGGTCCTGTGCGAGTTTAGTGCGGGTGTGGTGTGAATTTAATCTCCAGCTATGCCCAGTCCCCTCAGAAATCGCATTAAATTTGCACCTGTCAAAACACAAAATCACACTGTGAAATCGCATCAATTCGCACTGCATCAGTGTGAACCGGGCCTATATTTATATTTTCAGTACCAAAAAAACTCAAATACCTGAATTTCACAAAGAAACATTTATTACAGTGTGCACCCATGTCAAATGTCACAGTGCACCATGTGGGAAAAGCACTTTTGGACTGCCTCTCTTTACACCCATTGAACCCATTTGTTGGGGGAGTGCATGCCAATGAATGTGCCTTTCATTTTGGCACCAACACATGGCCACCGCAGCACAACACAAGCACTGCCTCAGAAAAAAAAAATGCATGCTCATCCTGCATTGTGGTGCATCAGCAGCCCGCTCTAACGAAGCAAGGGAGAATGAATCACTCCTTTTACTCTTCACCTTTGTGCAAGTATAAAATACAGAGCCCTGGTAACAGGCTCCTATCAGTAAAATATGTGAAAGTGCCTAAAGCTTCACCTGTTCCCTATTACTCGTAAATGTCAAATGTCCATACCTACCCACCTTATCCACTTAACAAACGCCTGCCCACGTTGTACTGTGGACAGGCGGCCGCTGTAGGCAAAGCAACGTACTGGTACGTCGCTGCCTACTTCCGGGTTAAACGGCCGGCTCCCACTGTCATTGTACACAGCGGGAGCCTGTCAGCAAGTCCTGCCCAATGATTCACAGCCGGGACCTGCTGAACAGCTGTGTACATTCACAGCTGACAGCTCTGTGTTGACATTCAACACAGGGAGCTTTGTACACAGGGAGCAATCTTGTCAGTTTCTCAGAAACAAAGATCATTAGTAAAAAGCAGCACACTTTACACACACTACACATAGGAACATATTTAACCCCTTGCTCACCCTAGATGTAACCCCTTCCCAGCCAGTATCATAAGTACAGTGACAGTGTATATTTTTAACACTGATCACTGTATTAATGGCATTGGTGAGGTCAGTGGCCGTCAGTCCCCCTCCCCCCAGCGTCAGTTATATTCAGATTGCCAGCCACACTATCGCAGTACCTGTATAGGTCATTGATCATTGTCATTAGAAGTATAAAAAAAAAAAAAATCCAGTATTTATACCATAGTTTGTAGGCACTATAACTTTCATGCAAACCAATCAATATGCACTTATTAGGATTTTATCAAAAATATGTAGCAGAAGAAATTTGATTTTCTTCATTTTTTTATGGGATAGGTTTTATAGCAGAGAGTAAAAAAAATGTTTTTTTTTTTTTTCAAAATTACCACCAAAAGAAAGCTCTATGTGTGGAAATAAATGATATACATTTTTTTGGGGTACAGTGTTGCATGACACTTGTCAGGTAAAGTAGCGCAATGCCAAATAGCACAAAAAGGCCTGGTGATGAAGGCGGTAAAATCTTCTAGAGCTGAGATGGTTATTAAAAAAAGCAAAAAAAAAAAAAAGGTATTTTAGTCTTATCATAAATTCCTTTTCTCTGATATTCACCGACGGACACAGCTCCATATCTTCTTTGACCCTTGGGTTATGCTACTCTCCTTAGGAGTAGGACACTAGGCGGAAAAGAGTTAAAAAAGCTTGACTACACCCCTGGAGAAGTCCCAGGGTGTATATTCCCACTTCCTGCTATAGGATCTAAGTTTAGTAACAAGCAGTGTCAGAAGAATACATAACCCAACTTCACCGAGGGGTGGGTGCTGTGTCCGTCAATGAACATCAGAGAAAAATATTTTACGGCAAGACAAAAATAATTCATCGTTCATTGATGGACACCACTCCATATCTTCTTTGACCCTTGGGATGTCCCAAAGCAGTGTCATTGTTAGGGGTGGGAAACACAGCAAAAAACTGAATTCCCAAAAAGGGCCAACCAGGTAACCAAAGAACCCAACCAGGAACAACTGGAGCTCATCTAAAAGGAAAAAAACACACCATCAAGAGGTTGTAACCTCTGCAACAGTGGCCTGCAAAACCTTGCGGCCAAAAGCAGCATCTGCAGATGCCAGGACATCCACCTTTTAAAACTTTGTGAATGTGTGCACAGGCGACCAGGTGGCCGCCTTGCAAACCTGGACTACTGACACCTGATGAAGGAAGGCCCAGGAGGCACTAAGCGGCCTTGTGGAATGCGCCTCAACAGGGAAAGGAGGAACCTGAGCCTTAATGATTTAGACCTGCACTACCATCTGCCTGATCCATCTGGAAACAGTCACAGCAGATGCAGGCTGCCCCTTACGAGAACCATCCGTAAGGACAAATAAGGAATCTGATTTGCGAATCGACTCGCGAATCGTCGCTGCCAGGTTCGAACAACATCCAGGGAATGTAAGGCAATCTCTTTTGGCTTAGGACACGCGAAGGCAACACAATTGTCCTCATTCAAGTGGAAACCCGAGACGACCTTAGGAAGAACAAGTGATAGGGACAGAGAACCACTTTGTCCCTATGAACCACCAGGTAAGTTGACCAACAGGACAATGCAGCCAGTTCTGAAACCCTGCATGCAGAAGCAATAGCCACCAAGAAGGCCACCTTCTGTGATAGTCAGTAGAGGAATCTCACAAATATTTTCAAATGGAGGTTTTTGAAGAACCGACAGCACCAAATTAAGATCCCAAGGAGGTACCGGAGACCTTACCGGAGGAGCCAAATGGAGAACCCCCCTGCACGAAGGTGTGCACCAAGGAATTTGTGGCTAACGGGCATTGAAAAAAAAATTGCCAAGGCTGAAAAACTGGCCCTTGATAGTGCCCAGGGCCAAACGCTGATCTACACCACTTTGTAGAAACTCCAGCAGATGTGATACCGAAAACGAACGGGGGAAACCCTGCGAGACTCACACCAAGTAATGTATGCCTTCCAAACTCGATGATAAACCTTCCAAGTAGTAGATTTTTTAGCTCTTAACAGAGTAGGAATCACCAAATCCGACAATCCTCTATCCTTCAGTACCTGGCTTTCAATAGCCATGCCATTAAAGCCAGTGACTGTAAAGCAGGATGGAAGATCGGTCCTTGAGACAAAAGACCATCTTTGAGAGGGAGTCGCCAAGGAGCATAGGTGACCAGTCTTACTAGGCCCGCATACCAGGACCGTTGAGGCCAGTCCGGGGCCATCAGAATGACTTTAATGCAGAAATCTTAGCAGAAGCTGTAACAGAGAAAAGGCATATATTAGATGATACTGGCCCCAAGGGGCCACCAGAGCATCTGCCAGAGGATCTCGAGACCTTGCCACAAACCTCTGAACCTTCCGGTTGAGGCGAGAGGCAAGTAGGTCCACATCAAGTGCCCCCCACTGGGGAAACAGTTGTTGAAACACCGCCGAGTGAAGGGACCATTGGCCCGGACTCAGGGCCTGCCGACTGAGGTAGTCTGCCTACCAATTTTCCACCCCTGGAATGTGCAAAGCAGAGAGGGCTGGAACGTAGCGTTCTGCCCACCATAGAATGCCATCCGATTCTTTGGCCGCAAGAACAATCTTTGTGTCCCCTTAATGATTGACACATGCCATAGCTGTGGCGTTGTCCAATTGAATCCTTACCGGACACCCCTGTAGACGATCCGTTCACTGTGACAGGAAAAGCTGGATCGCCAGAATTTTTAGGATGTTGATCGGCAGACTGTACTCCTCCCGAGTCCAAACATCCTGGGCCGATTTTGAGCCCAAGTTAAATCCCCATCCTGACAAGCTGACATCCGTGGAGATCACCGTCCAATACAGGGGAAGAAAAGATTTCCCCTGCCGAAGCGCCGGGGAGCGGAGCCACCATGGCAAGGCACTCCCCGTACTCCGGTTCAACCAAATCAGATTGTCCAGGGGCCGAGGGTTCTTGTCCCATTTGGCCAGAATTTTCCTTTGCAGAGGTCTGGTGTAAAACTAAGCAAACTGAACCACCTTGAAGGTGGAGACCATCAAACCCAGCACTTGCATGCAAGTCCTGAGAGATGAGTGGCAGTTGGACAACAGGAGCCGAATCTCATGCTGCAATTTTGGCAGTTTCGCCTCCGGAACAAACACCCGAGCCGAGGCTGAATCCAAAGTCAGACATAGGTAATCCAATCTGTTAGATGTAGTCAAAGCGGATTTCTGAAATTCAGCATCCAGCCGAACTCTTGTAAAGTTTGCACAGTGATGTCCAAATCATCTTGTAGGACAGATTGAGACTGCTCGCAAAAGGAGATCGTCCCGGTACCCCAGTACAGCAATCCCCCGCTGTCTGAGCAATGCAAGCACCGGGGCCAACACTTTTGTGAACACCCGAGGTGCTGAAGCGAGACAAAAGGATAACGCCACAAATTGATAGTGCTCGTCGCCCATGGCGGAGCGAAGAAAACGCTGATGCCAGACATAGATTAAGATATGAAGGCAAGCGTCCTTAATAACGGTAGAGGCTAGAAAAACTGATTTTTGACTAACCGTAAAATCCTTTTCTCTGAAGTTCTCTGAAGTTCATTGACAGACGCAGCTTCATATCTTCTTGACCATTGGGTTATGCTGCCCCCTACAGGAGTAGGGCACTAGGCAGTAAAAGGTATTACCATGACTATGGGGCAGTCCCTACAGGCATAACCCCACCCACTCTGCTATAGCTCTCGGTTTGCAGTCCGCTATGGGAAAATGGCGGCACCAGCAGGCACGCGGCTCACTGGACCTTAGGAACCCATCAGGTACCTCATCCAGCAAGGGGGGGGGGGGGGTCTAGCTAAGGACCCCTCCCAGGGCAATATGGCACATAGTAACAGCAAATGGAGCTGCCGCAGCGAGCTCCCATCCCCCCTCCACCCACAGCTCCCACACCCATCAGTACAGGCACCCAAGCCGGGGGGCGGGGGGCTAGGGGGACTGGGGTTGTAGCTAGCACAGGTAAACCCAATAATGAAGAGGAGGTGCCATTAGGGTAGGAAGGGCACAGGAAGGACTGACCAACCCGGGGAGGGGCCCACATCCACCCTGAAATTTCTCAGAGGATAGGGGGGACACTACTCACCATACCTTCGGAATCGGGCGGGCACCACTACAGGCAGATCACCTCCCAATCTTGGAATGGGGGCTGCTGCGGGCCAGAGGTACGCTGCGATTCAGGCCACGACCCGGTCATGTGCACCCTCGGGAGGTGTTTCACTCGCCGGCCAGCTCCCGTCCTGTGGGGCTAGGTCCCAGCCGACCTAGCGTGCAGCTGCGGTGTGCACGTGCTTGCTGGGAAGACTGGGGAGACCGTAAGGATCTAGGGTATCTGTGTCACCCAGTCTAGCAGTTGGTTGTAGTTCTCAAAGGCTTGATTGAAGAAAGAAAAAACAATAAAAGTAAAAAAAGTTCAGTTTAAAAAAGGAAAAAAATGCTTGCACCAAAGATCCCAGCAAGGAGCTAGGTCCTTACTCCTGACTAGGCAGAGAAAAACAGATCCTATAGCAGGAAATAGGAGTATACCCCCTGGGAATACCCTAGGGGTGTAGTCAAGCTTTAACTCTTTCCTGCCTAGTGTCCCACTACTAAGAAGAGTAGCATAACCCAAAGGACAAGGAAGATATGGAGCTGTGTCCATCAATGAACGAAAGTTGTTTTTTTTTTTTCTTCTTTAAACTGAACAAAATATACACAAAAACAAGAAATATTCCCCTCCCATAAAGATATGGCTATACACAAAAACAAGAAATATTCCCCTCCCATAAAGATATGGCTGGTGGTCCACAGAAGCTGTTTGCCAACCCAGGACCTTTCCTGACAATTAAGTGTGCCCTTTTGTCCTGGATTGTTTCAGGGCTCAAACCTGCAATTTTTTGATGTCAGCTAACACAGACCCTCGTACATTTGCAGTGCATTTCACTATGTATATTTAACACAGCCTCTTTCCTTTTTCTGTAAAGACATTGTCTTTAGTTTTGAAAATCACCAATAAAACTTTATTAAACGAAAAACAAATAAATATATATATATATATATATATATATATATATATATATATATATATATATATATATATATATATATTTTTTTTTTTTTTTTTTTTACTGCTCTGGAGAGAGGCCCCCTTAAAGAAGTTAAGCAAAAAAAAAAAAAAAAAATGCGTAGATTGCAGTATGGTTTACCACAAATGAGCTGTGTCATCAGACTCCAGTTACAGCAATCATTATGATGACACTGTACAGTCTGCAAACAGCAAATCTTCTGCTTGCAAGGTCAACTAGTCACAGATTACTTATCTTCCCAGAATACTGTAAGAGACAGTAAATTTACCATCAGCCCCAAAATTAGGCCGTTGCAGCTTTTCTTTTTATTTCTCCAATGTAATATGGAAAAAAAAAATAAAAGATCTGTAAGCCAAACCTTTTCAAGTGTCCTAAGGTCAGCAAAACAAGCATGTCTGGGTACACGAATGTCTGGACATGAGTGTATCAGACAATGGGTTTGTGCAATACTGCCTTACTGACCGTGAACCAGCCGTCACTGACTGTAATTGGGAATAGACACTACATTTCAAACACTGCTCTTATGTAATAGCTCACTCTTCTGTCCTTCCCAAGTTTCATGAATTATTCATATTATCAGACTATATACAACCTATAGTAGTGGCTTTTAATGTTTTCACCAGGCCTCAATTGCTACTCACAAGTGACACCTGGGCCTTGGCTAGGTATTTTATACATTATGACAAACGCAAAATGTGACATCTGGTAAAATAACTAACTTCAATGAGTACCATTTTTATGAAGAGGACTCGGGCAGAAAATCAGGACCAATTGGCTACTAATGTTATTTAGAAAATTCTGTGAATATGCTAAGTAACAAATTAAATTACATTTGCTATTATTTGATCTTTCTGTAATCCAATGTAGCTAGAATCCAACAGCACTCCAAGGCGTCAAGACAAGTGTGTTACCTGAATAATTTGATATAGTATATAAAAGTGTATTACCTGAATAATTTGATATAGTATATAAAAGTGTATTACCTGAATAATTTGATATAGTATATAAAAGTGTATTACCTGAATAATTTGATACAGTATATAGTGGTCCTCAAAATGCCCAGGGATGGGATCCAGTCCTATGCATGCATTTAACTAGCCCTTTACTCCTACGGATACCAACTATGGCACCAAATACCAAAAATGGGGCACTATTCCGTCTACCGAGACCAACAATCGGCACTATTTCTTCCGCTGACACCAATAATGGGGCACCATTTCTCCCACTGAGACCAAGGATGGTGTACTATTCCTTCTAATAAAACTAACAATGGGGCACCATTCCTCCCCCTGACACCAATGAAGGGCGTAGTACACCTCTCACTGACACCAACAATGGAGCATTATTCCTCCCACTGAAACCAATATGGGACACTAATCCTCCCATTGATACCAACAATAGTGTACTATTCCTCCCATTGATACCAACAATGGGGCACTATTCCTCCCGTTGATAGCAACAATGGGGCACTATTCCTTCCATTGATACCAACAATGGGGCACTATTTCTCCCATTGACATTGGTGAGACACTATTCCTTCCACTGACACCAATGATGGGGTACTATTCTTCTGACTGATACAAACAATGGGGCACTATTCATTTTATTGACCGAAAATAAGGCGTTATTGCTCCCCTAACTACACGTACTAGGTATTTTCTTACTACGATTGCCAAAAACGCCTTGGGCATTTTTAACTTTTATTAACACTAGTACATTATCTACTCCTACTAACCACAGTTTGAGGGCCCCTAGCATATAACATACTCCTCCCAGCATCAACAACTATGTTCAAACCCGAATGGTAACTTTTACATCTCTCAGTGTTGACATTTTTCTTGCACCTTACATTTTGATTTGAAAGAGATTGCAAGGAGCTAGGAAAAAAAAGAGCACCTAGGAGTTGTTCTTCTGTATGACAAATTGACAAACATGTATCATCAGATCAGTGATGAAAGATGGTGAACTAGCACTCTTCAGTAATGACTGGCTAAAAAACTGGACAAATCGACTGTGCTACATGTATAGATATCTGAGCCTTATTTTCAGTACTATACAGAGTGTACCTTTAATGTCCGGACCTATGACCAGTAAGACACTCCCCTTTATCCAATGAATGATAGACGAATTCCAAAGAGTGTACTTTTATCGGCTGGAATTAGCTAGAAGACCAAATATGCTCTTCTAGCTAATCCCTAATATATGTTAAAAAATTGAGCAGTTGCTGCATTTCTTTTCTTTAATGTAGTACTTATAAAAAAAAAAAAAAATCTTTCCAAATTTTCTGAGCCACTAAACCAAGCATATCTGGGTAGCCTTATGAATGGACGTAGGTGCATTAGACAACGGGTTTGTGCAATACTGCCCTACTGACCGTGAACGGTTATCAACTGATTGGGAACAGTCACTACATTTCAAACACTGATCTTATGTAACAGTTCACAAGCTTCCAGTCCTCCCTAGTTTCATAAATTATTCATATGACTAGACTATATACAACCTAGAGCAGTGGCTTTTAAAGTTTTCCTTAAAGGATAGGTTCACCTTAAATAAATAAATAAATGCCCATTTTTTGTAGATAAAAAAAAATAAAATAGAAAAAAATGTGTATTTGTTATTTTTTTTTCTAAGGATCAGCAGATCACAGGTGCAATGTCCAGCTCCTGCAGACTCTCAGCATCGCTGTGTGCCCATACCTATACCAGACAGGTTCCTGGGAGCAGGAAGATCGATGGACTTCAAGGACACTCACCGGCACCCTCCCATCCTCTTAAAAACTACAAGCCGTCCGCAGCAATGGCTGACGGTACTTGTAGGCATGCATATACAAGAAAATTGGGAATGATGTGGCCATGTGGGCGGAGCCCTACTAACCTGTTCCAAAAGTGAACTTATCCTTTAAAGCTAAACTTCAGCTTTTAGTGATCTATAAATATTAATTTTGAACCAACAAACCTTTCACTTTACTAATACATGCACCTACTGGGAGCGCTGTTTACACTTTATGTAGCATCAACTACATGTAACGGGGTTTTGAGGGCGCCCCCTAGTGTCACATATAGTATACAATGCTGTTTTTCGGCAGCACAATGGGATTGTTACATCATCTGCTTTCCTTTACAACTCAGTCAGAGGAAGCTTTGTATTAAATCAAAAAATTCAAAGCTCCCTTTGAATGGCTGAGCATTAAATAGTTATTTTGGACCTGCTTGGTCTGAATTAAATATTTTAACGTTCACTAAAAACTGGAGATCAGCTTCAAGGCTTAATTTTTACTATAAGAGAAAAAAAAATTAAATTTGCCATTATAGGGGTTTTATGTAATCCAATGCAGTCAGAATCTAAAAAACACTTTGTAGGGGTCAATAGCTTTGCGCATGTTATAGGCTAAGTTACATTATAGAACAGTGGTCCTTAAACTGGTGTGCTGGTGGGATGCAGAGCTTTGCTTGCAAACGATGGGGCATTATTCCTCCCACAGACACTAACAATGGGGCACTGTTCCTCCCACAGACACCAACAATGGGGCACTATTCCACACACTGACACCAAGGAAGGGACAATATTACTGCCAATGACTTCAATGATGGAGCATTATTTCTCCCACTGACACCAATGACAGGGTACTATTTCTTCCACTGATAGAAACAAGGGGGAATTAAACCTCATCAGATCAGTTGAAAAAGAGGGTTTAGTGGGCTAAAGCCTGGTTTAAAAAAATATGGACAAACGAGCTGTGCTAAATGTATGGACATCAAAGCTTGATTTTCAGTTTTAACTGGAATGTACCTTTAATGACTGGAGTTAGTGTTGAAGCCACAGCCAGCCAATCAGTCAGTTATCTATTGGTTGTAAGAGATCATTTTTATATTATAACAAGCAAACATGTTCTACTTACCGGCTCTGTGCAGTGATATTGCCAGAGCAGCCCCGCTCCTTCCTCATAGGGTTTTATTGACAGCAGAAGAAGTATAATGCCTCCTGCTGCTATTGCTGCAGCCTGTGATGAAAGGAGCATAGGCAAGCACCACTGCAGAGGGGAACGACGCTGGATCAAGATAGAGCTCAGGAAAGTATAAAGAGTGGTGAGGGGGCAATACAGCTAGTGGGACATTTTTTACCTTAATGCAAGGAATGCATTAAGGTAAAACATGTCTAGGCTTTAGAACCAGTTTAGGAATATGCAAGCAGTAATAAGTTCTGAGTGATAAATGCTCACCTGTCGTGTCATAGGTGGAAGGTACCAGACACTGCACACTATGGCCCAACTGGTCATCATTCGCAGGAGGTAGGTGATCATTCCATATTTACTGCTGTTCCAGAAGGCATCGCCAAAGCGTGGGTCATACTACCAAGCAGAAAAGAACAGTTGGTGATGTCCCATTTCATTCCCTGCAAACCCACACATATCACAAGCCTCCTCAGCTTACCTTGATAGCCACAGGATATACTGTGGCTCCTATTTCAAAGCTTCCCTTCTTGAACATCATGACAGATGTGTTATTAATGCAGGTGCCTAGTAGAAGATAGGGACAATGAACAGAACAATTTACTTCTTATGTCTAATCTGTATACAGAAACTGAGGTAGCTTTATACTGTATATTTGGTGCTTATTCTGGATTCTGCAAAATTTACCAGCCCCTTTCACTCAACAGGGTCAGCAGACTGCAATTCTTTGTTACAGTACATGCAAGTTCCAGTCTGAGTGACCTAAAATAGCTAAAACTTGCAGCACAGTCTTCCTGGAAGTGAAATACTTCCAGATTTTCATAAGACTGACAGCAAATAAGATAAAGACTAAGTCACACCCCATAGTTAGGACTGGGTCTTCTAATGCCAGATAAAATATTTCATCTATTACAACCCTTTCTCTGCTTTTTCATTTCGTAAAAACTTGCCCATCGTGATGTACAAACTACATGCTGAAAGACTCAGTGTTATCTTTTAAAATTTATATTCTGCTCTATTTTTTCACAAAAGCATTTATTTTCTAAACTGCAGCAATGTGATTTTTTTGGAGCATATTCAAAGACAGAAATTGTATCCAAAATCTGATGTTGGGTCATCTATTGCAACTGCTTAATGTGGATTAAGAAAGGTTTGAGTATTTGAGTATGTGTTATACTAGTCTATAAATGCAACATAAAAAATATATATGACAGTTAATAAACACAACAAAGGAGGTTTAAATGCCATAATGTGCTAGCATGCACTCCATACAAGCACATTATGGCAGATTTACATGTCAAACAGTGCCCTCCAGCACTGCAGTGTCAGTGCTATAGCTGGTCCTGGGAGCTTCCCCCTTTACCCAGTTTCCTTCTGGGTTCACTCTGTTCAGCCACTTCAATTTTCAGGCTATGATGACATCAGACTTGAGCATGCACGTGGGAATCACTTCATCATGACACAGACCTGTGCCGTAAATGTACTCTGAGCTATGTGTGTGCTACGGCAGACAGGCAGGGAGAAGCATGTATACCAGAAAAGACCACTAGGGTCTCTGCTGTTATAAAAAAAACCTGATAGAGTTTTTTCAAATTTTTAAGTTGAATTCAGCTTTAAATGACAGAAGCCTTACACCTAATAAGCATCTGTCATGTACTTTCTGACTTCTGTAAAGACATAGGAGAAAGGCCTGAGAAAGGCTCTTACCTTCAGGGAATATAAGGATTGGCAGTTTACTCTCATCTTTCACATGATCAGTTAGCCTGAGGAAAGAAAAGGGAGTATGAAGACATACGTGGATATATAGAAAGACAAAATATTAAGTGTAATTAGAACCATTGAATTATCAATGAACACATCCAAACTTAGCTTGTCACTGAACAATCATGCATACAACTTACTGCGATCTCTATTTTAGACATGGGTGACGTTGCCATTACCCGATATAGTGTAAAGGACTGTTCTCTTTTCTATAGGGGGATCGCTAATCTATCTTCCATGATGCTCAGATTATTAATCATGTGACTAATGAAAAAACAACCATTTAAAAAGGACAACATTTTAACGCATACGTCACATTACTCACTATCAACAAACATGGTCTTATTTATTAAAGTGGCTGTAAAATGGGATTTTTGACTTACCATAAATCCATTTCTCTGACGTTCATTGACGGACACAGCTCTAAATCGTCATGACCATAGGGTTATACTGCCCTCTACAGGAGGAGGACACTAGGCACAGAAAAAAGCCTGAGCATGCCTATAGGGCAGTCCCTGGGGGTATACTCCCACTGCCTGCTATAGGTATTCAGTTTTGTAAAAAGCAGTGTCAGAAGAAAAAAACCCAACTCCAAAGAGGGGGAGGTGCTGTGTCTGTCAATGAACATCATAGAAATGGACCAACCAGGTAAACAGGAACTCAACCGAAACAACTGGAGCTCACCTGAAAAAAAAAACAATAAACCCTCAAAGAGGACCAGGCCCTCTTCCAGAGTCCAGACTCCCTGAGCATACACTGTGCTGAAGACGCCTCCCCACCCGGATAGGCAGGCATCGGTGGTTAACAACCATCCAGTACAGGGGAAGAAATGGTTTTCCCAGAAATAGTGCTGGATAACGAAGCCACCAAACCAGGGCCCCCTCGTGTACCAGCTCAGCAGGATTAGATTGTCTGGAGACGGAGGATCCTTGTTCCAACTCACCAGAATCTCCTTTTGTAGAGATCTTGTGTGAAACTGTGCAAACAGAACCGCCTTGAAGGTAGACACCATCAGGCCCAGCACCCACATGCAAGTCCACAAAGATGACTGGCTGCTGGACAAGAGAAGCCGAAAAGCCTCCTGCAACTTGAGAAGTTTTTCCAGAGGAAGAAACACTCTGGTCGAGCCCAGAGTCAGACCCAGGCTTGTGAACGGGACCAGAGCAGACTTCACAAGATTCAGAATTCAACCAAACTCCCTCAGTGTGTCTGCAGAGTAATCTCCAAGTTGGTCAACAAAGCAGTCGAAGACTCTGCTCGCAAAGCAGATCATCCAGGTACCACAGTATTGCGATCCCCCGCTGACGCAGTAATGCTAGAACCGGGGCCAACACTTTTGTTAAGACCGAGAAGCGGAGGTGAGACCAAAGGGTAACGCCACAAATTGAGAATAGTCCTTGCCCACGGCAAAGTGGAGAAAGCGCTGATGTGCAACATAAGGGGATGTGAAGGTAGGCGTCCTTGATATCGATGGAGGCAGGAAAATCCCCCTGATGTAAGGACGCCACCCCTGTGCGAATGGATTCCATTCGGAACTTCTGTACCCGCACAAAGCAGTTTAGCGCCTTGAGGTCCAGAATTGGACGTACCTTGCCCTCCTTCCTGGGAACAGTAAACAGGTTTGAGTAGAAACTTTGAAAACGTTCCGACGTCGAAACCAGAGAAATCACCCCTTGAATTAACAAGCCTTGTACTGCCCCATAGAGATTCTTCAAGCAATCAAGGGTTAAGTGCAGGTTGGAAAGGAAGAACCTTTCCGGAAGATATGATCGAAACTCGATCTTGTAGCCGGAGCAAATGACTTTGTGGACCCACTTTTCCTAGATCAGGAAGGTCCACAGTCTAGAAAACAGCCAAGATACCCCCACCCCCGATACGGGTGAGGGGCCCTTCATACTGAGGAATTTTTATCCGCAGGTCTGGCAGAACCCACACTTGGTCTGCCCAATCAAGACTTCTTGGAACTCCCAGTGAAGACCCTGAAGGGTTTTGATCGCCTGTCTTGAGACACCGAGGGACGAAAAGGGAGCTTGTGAGCCGAAAAGGAAGGTCCCCATCTGCCACGGGACTTCTTACCCTTGGATGCCTGAGGAAGAAGAGTACTCTTTCCCCCCCTAGAGGCCTTTGATGATGTCATCCAAGGAAGCTCCAAACAGGCGATCCCCACGAATGAAAGATCGGACAAAGCCTTCTTAGAAGCCTGGTCTGCAGACCAGAATTTCAGCCATATTTTGCGCCGCAGGATCACTGCTGAGACAGACAGTCTAGAAATTAAGATAGCGGCATCCAAAGAGGCGTCACAGATGAACTGGAGCCCTTGGACCAACTGATCAGCCAGCTCCACAAAAGCAAGGGGGATCAGTTTGTTCTCCAGGTCCCAGCGTAAAATTTTGGCCCATTCAGTCCTAGCTTGTGACACCATGGTGATGGTAAACACCGGCCTAAGTGTCGACCCAGCCACAGTGATCATATGGCGGGTCAAGGCCTCCGACCCCCTATCAGCTGGATCTGGGAAGACCGGGGAGTCCTCAACCGGTATTACAGTGGCTTTATTAAACCTGGAAACCGGGGAGTCCACTAAAGGAGGTACCAACCATTTTTTAAAGGAGGGACTCCTCATAAGAGTACTGCATTGCAAACCGCTTAGGGATTGCAAAAGGTGCGTTTTTGGGACCCCCACTGTGTTGAGACAATATCATCAAAAAGGCGGGAAAGGGGAACACCCTCGCCGCTTTGGAGGACCTGTGGGGGCCAAAGGTGACCCGCGCCTCTGATGCTGCGTTAGTGGCATCTTTCATATGCAAGGTTTCCCACGCCAATACAATCAGCGCATCTACTAGCGCCTTTTCATGTGCGGCTAGATTACGGTGGGAAACGTGCAGTCCGCAAAATCATTTGCTCCGGCCCTCTATTTATGTGGAGGAGGACCGTGGAAGCGCACAGTGTCACGTGTTCCGCCTTCACCAGACATCCCAAGTCTCCAGCGAGGTACGGAATGCTCTTGCATGTGGCCTACGACTTCCTGACACCCACAAGTGCCGCGCGATATCCTGGCGATATCCACGCAATGTCAGCTGAGCTGTCAAAACAGAGCCGATGCTTCCTGTATAGTTCTGGCTCCATCCTGATAGTCAGGGTCACAGACGGAGTGATATCAAATGCAGCAGTAACGGCCAGCAGCAGAAACTCAGTCTCCTCACAGGCGGAGTGCATTTGATATCACTCTGCCTGTGACTCGGACTGTCGGGACTGACCGAGAGAGGAAGCATCAGCTCTGCAGCATGGTTCCTCCAGTGCAGCGTTGCTCCTCACGCTCTCACTCTGTTGATGTCATGTGTTTTTCGAGCCATCATTTACCGCCAGCAGTGAGTACTACCCACAGCAGTACCAGCCAGCTGTACCCACTAGCAGTGCCAGCCAGCAGAACCGACCAGCTGTACCCGCCAGCATTTCCCACCAGCAATACCAGTCATCAGTAGCCAGCATTTCCCGCCAGCAGTAACCGCCAGCTGTACCCACCAGCAGTACCAGCCAGCTGTACCCAGCAGCAGTACCAGCCAGCTGTACCCACCAGCAGTACCAGCCAGCTGTACCCACCAGCAAAAAGTCGACTGCGCTCCCAGACTGACCGACGCAAACCTGGAAAACCAGTTGCGAGTAGCAACATCATCTATACCAGCTAACATCACACACCTCACCAAAGAGAAGCTGTTCCAGCCATCACATTAGGGGTGGGTTAATTAAATGTTTGACCAAATATAACTGGCTAATTAGCCCTTTATAGTACAAAAAGAACAGATAATCGCTACTATAAGGGGTTCATTTACACTGTGAAACCGTGAAAGTAATACTATATATCTATCCAGGGCTTTTTTTCTCAGAGAATAGGTGCAGGAACTCCCCCTTTCTGGGTTGATTCTTGTCTCTGCCCCTACCTTCCCCTGAGCACCGTTTCTTGATTCGATCCCCCTCCCCCCCCCCCGCAACCTCTTAGTGCCGCCCTCTTTACAGAATACAGAGCCAGGTGTCATTTTGTGGTGCTAAGTAATTTGTTTGGAATTTGGTAATGATAGCAAGAAAAGCAGTAAAATAGATCCCCTGCATCCACCAGCAATAGACGCTCCCCAGCAACTACAGATCGCCCAGCAGCCAGCATCAACAGACCCCCTTCATCAACAGCAAGTCCTATCCAGCAGCAATTGACTCCCCAGCATCATAAGCCCCCTTCCAGCAAACCAGCAACAATTGACCTCCCCAGAAACAATAAACAACCATGCAAAAATAGATCCCCTCCAGCAACAAGAGATTCCCCCAGCAGCCATTATCAATAGACCCTCCAGCACACCCAAGCACCCCTTGCCATTAAATACAGTACCATTCAGTACTGAAGGTGCCGGAACTGCGTTCCCCCGCGTTCCCACTGAAAAAAAGCCCTGTATCTATCTATATATATTTTAATAAATACACCCAGAAGTAGGGCATTTTAACTAGGAGTCAGACATGAAGCTATATGAAGGGTGGAAGGGAGATATACATGTTTTATATTAATGTAGCACTAAAAGCTAAGATACTTTTTTTTTTTTTATGGATAGGATAATTTTAAATGTATTGTACAATATTGGTAAAAGTTTACTTAAATGTAATTGCAATGCCTTCTATTGCCTTCAGTCTATCAGCCTCCACCTTCTCTGGGTTCAGATGCTGATCTTCCCTGCACAGTGATTTTTTTTTTTTTTACACAACAAACATGTTTTACTTACCCGCTCTGTGTAATGGTTTTGCACAGAGCAGCCCTCTTCCGGGGTTCCCCCACCGAAGCTTCTGGTTCCTTCTGCCCTCAGAGTGCCCCACATGAAAGCTGCAAAGTATAGTGTAGTGTGCCCCTATAGCAAGGTAAAACCACTTCTGCCTTTAGAACTACTCACTTCCTTCCCAGGACTACATGTCCCATGAGGCATCGCTCCACACACATTCACAAGTTCTCAGGCACCTACTGACATGTATGGACTGTGTACTGAGCTGTATGTGTACTGAGCTGATTATTAGCTTCCATGTACATTACCTTTTAGCAACAAGATGTCTATCTTTGACTTCTGAACGCTCAAACCAGATATGTGGACAGGCCTTTACCATGGCCCTTTGAATTATTCCCATCAGACCACCATGTACTTGTCCTACCTATGAGAAAAAGAATAATACAGAATAATATTGAGCTTGGTTACAAATGGCAATGGTAAGACTAAGCCAATGCAGCATTTTTATAGTAAATGCATTTGGAAAAGCCATAAAATGAAACACTGAAATGAAAAAAGGTTCTCTAACATGTCTGAAGCTTGTTCACAAGTGCGGTAAGTGGCATTTTCTGCATTGGATAAGCTCCAGTCACCGATACGGTACATCGAAAAATGGGATTTTCGACTTACCGTAAAATCCATTTCTCTGATGTCCATTGACGGACATAGCTCCTGATCTTCATTACCATTGGGTTATACTGCTCCCTACAGGAAAAGGACACTAGGTAGAAAAAGAATATGGCTACGCCTATGGGCAATCCCAAGGGGTATACTCCCTCGCTCTGCTATAGGTACTCAGTTTAGTTACAAGCAGTGTCAGAAGAATTACAACTCCACAGAGGGATGAGTGCTGTGTCCGTCAATGAACGTCAGAGAAATGGATTACGGTAAGTCAAAAATCCCATCTTCTCTTTCGTTCATTGACAGGCGCAGCTCCTTATCTTCATAACCATGGGAACGTCCCAAAGCAGTGTTAAACATGAGAGGTGGGAACAGCAAAAAAACCAAAACAGGAGCCCATCTGAAAAAAAACAAAAAACAATACACCCTCCAAAGAGGATCAGGTCCTCTAAACATCAGCCTGCAAAACCTTGCGGCCAAAAGAAGCATCCGCAGATGCCAACACATCCACTTTATAAAACTTTCTGAAAGTGTGCACCGACGACCAGGTGGCCGCCTTGCAAACCTGCATCACTGACGCCTGATGATGGTAGGCCCAGGAGGGACTAAGCGCCCCAGTAGAGTGCGCCTTCACAGGGAAATGAGAAACCTGACCCCTGATGGAACAGGCCTGAATAACTGTATCTGATTCATCTGGAAATGGTCGCAGCGGAAGCGAACAACCCTTTCTGAGGCCCATCTGTGAGCACAAATAGGGAGTCTGACTTCCTAAAAGACTCCTTAGCTGCCAAGTACACCCTAATTGCCTGGACCACATCCAAAGCATGCAAAGCAATTTCCTTTGGATGTTTAGGCCAGGGACAAAGGGAAGGCAACACAATGTCTTCATTCAAATAAAAATCAGGAGATAACCTTTGGGAGGAATGACAGACAGGGGCAAAGAACCACCTTATCTCTGAATCACCAGTAAAGGTGAAAGACAGGATAACGCTGCCAGTTCTGACACCCTGCACACAGAGGTAATAGCCACCAAAAAAGCCACCTTCTGAGACAATGTAAGCAAGGGAATCTCCCGAAGATTCTCAAAGGGAGGTTTCTGGAGGACTGAAAGCACCAAATTGAGGTACCAAGGGAGCCAGGGAGACCGCACTGGAGAAGCCAAATGTCGGGCACCCTGAAAAAGGTATGCACCAGGGAGTGTGTGGCCAAGGGTCGTTGGAAGAAGCCAACACCTAGCCCTTGATGGTACTCAAGGCCAATTTCTGTTCAACCCCTTCCCCCCCTTGAAGGAAGGTTAAGATCCGAGCCACCGAGAAGGAGCGAGAATGAACTTCAAAAGACTCACACCACGCAATGTACGTCTTCCACGTACGATGGTAGATCTTCGTAGAAGTAGATTTCCTAGCTTTTAACAGCGTAGGAATTACCGACTTAGATAAACCTCTTATCCTTCAGCACCTTGCATTCAACAGATGAGCCGTCAAAGCCAACAACTGTAAAGCAGGATGGAGGATTGGTCCTTGGGACAGCAGATCCTCCCTGAGAGGAAGCCTTCAAAGAACTTCGGCGACCAGCCAAACCAGATTGGCGTATCAAGCCCCACAAGGTCAGTCCAGAGCCACTAAGATGACCGGAAACCCTTTTGCCTCAATCCTGCGTAGAAGTCTTGGCAGAAGCTTGAGAGGAGGGGCGTAAATCAGAGGATTCTGACCCCAAGGGGCCACCAGTACATCTGTGGCATCTGCCAGAGCATCCCGTGATGGAGCCACAAACCTCTGCACCTTTCTGTGTAGCCGAGACGCCAACAGATCCACCTCGGGGATTCTCCACCGGAGACAGAACTAATGAAACACCTCCGGATGAAGGGACCACTCCCCTTGGTCTAACGCCTGCCAAAAGAGGTAATCCGCCTGTCAGTTTTCCACCCCAGGAATGTGTACGGTGGAGAGGGCAGACTCCTCATAGGAGTAACGCCAAGAAAATTGCTTAGGGACCCCAAGGAGACGCTTTTGGTTGTCCCCAATCTTTAGCGACAATTTTGGCAAAATAGGCGGGCAAAGGAAACACCCTTTGCCTCTCTGGATGGTTTGCGAGTGCCAAAAGGGAACCTGCGCCTCAGTCGCAGCTGCGTCCATCTTCAAGGTCTCACGCACAGATACAACCAGTGCTTCCACCAGAGCCTTTTCGTGCACAGTTGCAGATGTGGAGGAATCATCCTCACTATCAGAGGATTCCAGGCGCGTGATTGCAGACCCAGCAGGGTGACCCACATCCGTGGCGGCCGAATCAGATTCAGGATCTGATGAGACAGATGAGGCAGGGGAAGGTGGGGGGCAATTTTGCTAGCCTGTTGCCCAAAAGCCACCTCCACCCAGGACAAAAAGGGCTCCAGGACCGCCGTCAGTGCATCAATGGATGGTTGGGCCCCCCCAGGCACAAGCACCAAGCGATCCTCAGCAGAGAGGGAGAGAACCCCACCAGACTCACCACCCAGCAGATCAGGCACCAGGAAAATCTGCACTCCTAGTGCGGCGATCAGGAAGTGAAAAGATCCAGGAGTAAGCACCAGGGAGTGAGGAGGGGCTCATACCGCCAAAATCTCTGCCCACAGGGCTCTACTGTCATGGTTGCCGCTATTTTCAATTGCAAACCACCGCAAATTGGCCACCTGACTACACAAACATGGCCGCCGTGCATAGAAACACACAGGCTACAGCAAAATGGCAGCCCCGCGCAGCCTCCTGAGACCACAAGGACAGGCCCGGGAAGGACAGAGGGGCCCTGGCAGGAGCTCCGCCCGGTACAACCCCCCACCCCTCGTAGAGCCGATCATCTGGTCACTGGTGGCGCATCCCCCCCAGACCCCATCGTCAGCATTGCGCCCTGCCCCCACCCCAGAAGGTGGACCAGACAGCCCCAGCATATGTGGAAGGGGGGATAGGATGGGGGACAGATGAGAGGGGTATGCCTGATGGGAAGGAGGGGAACCCAAGGGGTCTGACCGGCAGTTTATTGTAGCTCTCACAGGAAAAGCCAGGAGAGAAAAAAAAAGTTTGATCTAAAAAGAAAAAAATTGCCAGGAAGAGAGATCCCAGTTAGGGACTAGGCCCTTACTCCTAACTAGGCAGAAAAAAACGGAGTACCTATAGCAGAGAGAGGGAGTATACCCCCTGGGACTGCCCATAGGCATAGCAAGATTCTTTTTCTGCCTAGTGTCCCACTCCTGTAGGGAACAGTATAACCCAATGGTTATGAAGATCAGGAGCTGTCCGTCTATGCATGAAAGAGAAACAACTGTTTTCTATGTGCGCAATTCGCACTGCATGCAGCTTGGAGGTGTGGTGCAGTGAGCTGCAGGAAAATGCAGATATGCTGTATTTTATCACAGTGCAAGGGAAGGCATCATGCTTCTGTGTGGAGACATGAATGAAATGCCACTTTGTGTACTTTAGTTAAATTGATGCACCAAAACTTGCATCACACTGCTCCCTACTAAACTCACTGCAGCCCAAAACTGACAGCTGCCTGAATGCTACAATAGAGAGTTTGGCTGGTTTCACATGGGCGGTCAGATCAGGTCAACCTGTCAGTTTTTCAGGCCAACCTGAACGGACCAGCCATTGTTCTCTATAGGGTGGCACCTGCCGGCATCGGATCTGATCCTGTCTGCTAAAAACAGAAGGATGGGGGATCAATTCCCCATCCATCCATCCAGCAGATCAGATAACAGTCGGATGGATATGGACAGAAGGCCCATTTCCATCGGACCGGCCCATAGAGAACAGTAGGGCTGTGTTCATTTCTGCTCTGCAACTCTGACCTGTCATCTACCTGCACAGCGGGAATCAGCGGAGAGATCGCCTGCCGAGCAGGTCGATGCGCATTAGAGAGTCTGCCCCATGTGAAAGGGGCCTTTAGCACTAGGCAGTGTAAACAGGCCCTGGATGTATCTTTTATAGCATTATTTGTGCTCCCAACACCTGCATCGTTGTACCAATAGAAATGTTAACTTTTGGAAAAACAAAATAACCCTCCTGCCTTCCGCATGAAAAAGCCCTGGACTGCTGAAGTGCCACATTTTGCAATGTTTTATATGGTTAGGGACTTGCCTATCATTCCACAGCCTAAATGGCTCCAGAGTACTATAATGGAACAAAGTGCTTTAAAAAGTCTAGGGATCTAGTTATGATGTCTACTCTAAATCTGTCTTTTAATTTATATTTTTCTTGTTACAAATATTCCTGTTACAAGTACAGTTTAACCTTTTAACATACCATAGCATAATATCCATCGCTGGCAAGAATGATAACATCGATGGGAGAGGTGTGATTGGCCACACAGATGCCGCCATTTCTGGGACGATTCTCACTATTGAGAACAAAGTATTGTGTATAAAGCATACAGCAACAAAAAAATTCTTTCACTTTTTATTGGAGACAAAAGATTTATATTTGCATACCACAGATAAGCTATACGGTAGAACAAACAGATAGAGCATAATTGTTATTGTTATAAAAAAAAAGGCCACGTAAAGAGAACATATAAAGGGAGATTCCCTCCACAGATATAAAACATCAAGCAATGTTCATATATAAGAAGTGGCCAGTCTGAACAACGCTGAAATGTTAGGTAATCAAATAGAAGAGCGATGCTTGAAATTGCAACATGCACTCATGTTTCAAAAGGATAAAACAAAAAACTTTCCCAACTGGAGGTCCGAGGAAGATAAAATATAAGTGCAGCGATGCAGTCATTCACAAGACTAAACAGATATAGCTAGTACACATGGACAAAAAGGCACTCAAGGCAGAGAGTCATAGAAGAGAAATGAGAAAGTAGAAAAGTAGAGTAACAAAGCGAGGGGAAGGGGGGAGGAATCCATCTCAATTGCGGAGGCTCACTCCGAATACATTAATTTGCTGCATTAGCTTACAATTCTATGAAAAGCGCAAATGGTTGTGTAGATGGAAATGGTCCAGCAAGGGTCGCCAAATAAGCAAAAATGGGATTTTTGACTTACCATAAAATCCATTTCTCTGATGTTCATTTATGGCAGAACTCCTGATTTTCTTAACCATTCGGACATCCCATAGCAGTGACCATGAGGGGTGGGAACAGCGAAAAAAATTCCCAAGGCTAACTATAGCCAACCAGGTAAACAGGAGCTCAACCAAAACAACTGGAGCTCACCTGAAAAAAAAACAATATACCCTCAAAGAGGACCAGGCCCTCTAAACAGCAGCCAAATTCATTCAAATGAAAATCAGAGACAATCTTTGGAAGGGACGACGGGTAGGGGCGAAGAAGCACCTTATCTCGGTGAACCACCAAGTAAGGGGAACGATAGGATAACGTCGCCAATTCCGGCACCCTGCGCGCAGAGGTGATAGCCACCAAAAAGGCCACCTTCTGGGACAGCGTAAGCAGGGGAATCTTCTGAAGATTCTCAAAGGGAGGCTTCCGGAGGAAAGAGCACCAAATTGAGGGCTCAAAGCGGTAGCGGAGACCGCACTGGAAGAGCGAAGTGCCGAACTCCCTGAAGAAAAGTACGAACCAGGGAGTGTGCCGCCAAAGGCTGTTGAAGAACACCGCTAAGGCCAACACCTTGCCCTTCATGGTACCCAAGGCCAGTTTCTGCTCAACCCCCCGTTGAAGGAAGGTCCAGATCCGAGCCACAGAAAAAGAACGAGGATGAACCCAAAGAGACTTATACCACGCAATGTACGTCTTCCACGTACAATGGTAGATCTTTCTAGAAGTAGATTTCCTAGCTTTTAACAGTCTTGGAATCATCGACGCGGACAAACCTCTATCCATCAGCACCTGGCATTCAACAGCCAAGCTGTCAAAGCCACCGACTGTAAAGCAGGATGAAAGATCGCTCCTTGAGACAGCAGATCCTCCCTGAGTGGAAGCTTCCAAGGAATGTCGGCGACCAGCTGCACCAAATCAGCGTACCAAGCCCAGTGAGGCCAGTCCGGGGCCACTAAGATGACCGGAATCCCTTCTGCCTCAATCCTGCATAGAAGTCATGGTAGAAGCCTGAGAGGGAAGGCGTAAATCAGACAATACGGACCCCACTGAGTTTACCAGAGCTTCTGTGGCGTCCGCCAGAGGATCACATGACCAAGCCACAAACCTCTGCTCCTTTCTGTGGAGCTGGGACGCTAACGGATCCACCTCGGGGATGGCCCACCGGAGACACAACTGATGAAACACCTCTCGATGAAGGGTCTACTTCCCTTTGGTATAACGCCTGCTGACTGAGGTAATCCACCTGCCAGTTTTCCACCCCAGGAATGTGTACAGCGGAGAGAGCTGTAACGAACCGTTCTGCCCACCTACCTCCAGAGCTGCCAGGACACTTCTTATGCCCCCTTGGTCATTGACATAAGCCACGGCTGTGGCATTGTCTGATTAAATGCACACTGGACATCCCTGAAGACGATCCCTGCGCACTGGACATCCCTGAAACGAAACTCGATCTTGTAGCCGGACCATACGACTTAGTGGAACCACTTGTCTTGTACCAGGGAAGACATCCCCTCACCCCTGATACGGGTGAGGGCGCACCTTCAGGCTGAAGGAACCTTGTCTGAGGGTCTGGATAAGCCCGCTCTCGACTTGCCAGACCAGGTTTGCTTGGATCCACCAGAGGAGGCCCTGAACGGTTTTGATCCTTTGTCAGTCACACCCGAGGGAAGAAAAACTTCTTATGAGCCGAGAAGGAAAGCCCACGTCTGCGATGAGGGTCCTTGCCCTTAGTAGCCTGTGGAAGAAAGGTACTCTTCCCCCCTGTGAGACCCTTAATGATGTCATCCAGGGTAGTTCCAAACAGGCGATCTCCTTGAAAAGGAAGATAAGTCAAGGCCTTCTTTGAAGTCTAGTCTGCATACCAGCATTTGAGCCAAAAAATGCGCCGAATGACCACTGCTGAAACAGAGAGCTAAGCGACTAGGGAAGCCGCATCCAAAGAGGCATCACAGATAAACTGCAGCCCCTGACCAACTTGTTTGCCAGCTCAGCAAAGGCTGGGGGGAATCTGCTCCCCCTTCAGGTCACAGTCTAAAAGCTTAGCCTACTCGGTCAGAGTTTGTGACACCAGTGCAATAGTAAATAGCGGCCTCAGTGCCGAACCAGCTAGGATGTACATATTGCGGGCCACGGCCTCTGCCTTCCTATCAGGAAGGCGGTTGAAGAGATCCCTTAAAGGTCAGGCACTCTTCAACCGGAATCATGGTTGCTTTGTTCAATCTGGAGATCGGGGGAGTCCACCACCGGTGGAACAGTCCACTTTTTAAGAAGGGACTCCTAAGAAGGGACTCCTCATAGGTGTACCGCATAGCGAATCGCTTAGGGACCACAAGGGGACGTTTTGGCTGTTCCCATTCTTTAGCGACAATTCTGTCAAAATAGGCGGGGAAAGGAAACACCTTTGCCGCTCTGGATGGCTTGTGAGTGCCAGAGGGAACAGACACCTCAGTTGCAGAAATGGAGGAATCATCCTCACTATCTGAGAACTCAGGGCGCGTGGTCGCAGACCCAGCAGAGTGTCTCATGTCTGCGGCGGCCGAACCAGATTCAGGCTCTGAGGAGACAGATGCGGCAGGAAGCTTAAGGGAGGGAAGGTAGGGGGTGCTTTTTGCAAGCCCGTTGCCCAAAGCCACCTCTACCCGGGACACAATGGACTCCAGGACCGCCGTCAGTGCATCGATGGATGGTTGGGGCCCGGAGGGCCCCGCAGCCTGTGAGAGGGGATCAGGTGGGGAGATGTGCTCTAAAGACTCCATGATTCACCAGGGGGAATTCACAAAAAGTGTTAACACTGCAAAGGGAAAACCACCACCTCCCTGGCAGCGCCACCCGGTCGCCAGGCACAAGCACCAAGCAATCCTCAGCAGAGGGGGAGAACCCCACCAGACTGACCACCCAGCAGAAACAGGCACCTGCAGCCACCAGGAAAATCTGCACTCTAAGTGCAGCGATCAGGAAGTGAAAAGATCCAGGAGTCAGCACCAGGGGATGAGGAGGGGCTCACACTACCGAAATCTCCGCCCTCTACTGTCATGGCCGCTGCTATTTTCAAAGGCAAACCACCGCAAATTGGCCATCGGAATACACAAACATGGCCGCCGTGCATTGAGCAAAATGGCGGCTCCAAGAGGCTCCCAGGAGGGGTCCCTAGGCCTCAGAAAAATGGGACAGGCAGAAAGGGGGGCCACTGGTAGGGGCCCCCACTGGGTACAGCCCACCCCCACAGCCGATCGCCCGGCCAGCACAGCACTCTGTCCCATACCAGGAGGCGGACGATCGCCCAGCCAGCACAGCACCCTGCCCCACCCCAGGCGGTGGACCGGGCCACCCCACAGCCCCAGCTTCAGTAAAAGGGGGAGGGCAGATGGGGGCAATATTGTCCATAGGGACCACCAGACCAATGAGGGGGAGGGGTGCCTAACGGGAAGGAAAGGAACCTAGAAGTCCGACTACCCCATCCACCCCAAAACTCTCCAGGAGGAGAGGGGGGGAAAGTAACTTACCATACCAGGAGGGCACCGCTTTAGACAGAACCTCCTTCTCCATCGAAATGGGAGGCTGTCAGACATGAGGAACGCTGCGACTGGGGACGAGACCCAGTCATATGCTACCTCGCAAGCTGTTTAACTTGCAGGCCAGCCCCCATCCAGTGGGGCTAGGTCGCGGCCGACCTAGCAGGGAGCTGAAGTCTGCGAGCACTCGCTGGCTAGAATGGGGGTGACCACTGGATCTAGATTATCCAACCCGTCGCCCAGTCCGGCAGTTGATTGTAGATCTCATAGGAAAAAAAACAGGAGAAAAAAAATTCTATCTAAAAGTAAAAATTGCCAGTACCACGGATCTCAGCAAGGAACTAGGTCCTTACTCCTGACTAGGCAGAAATAAAAAAAACTGAGTACCTATAGCAGAGAGAGGGAGTATACCCTCTGGGACTGCCTATAGGCGTAGCCAAACATTTTTTCTGCCTAGTGTCCTACTCCTGTAGGGAGCAGTATAAACCAATGGTTAAGAAGATCAGGAGTGTCCGTCAATGAACGAAAGAGAAATATACTGTGCATGTTGTTTAGTATTGCCGTCAGTTTTTCTGCAGCGTAACATGCACCCCGACTTTTCACTTTGTCGAAGCTGAGGGTCAGCATTTTCCACGCTTTTGCAATCATCTGTTTTGTGCCCAAGAATATGTGGGTCACTAAGGTGCCAGGTAGTACGATCTATTGGTTCGTGCAAAAGTGCCTCCCAGGGAACCTTGCGCAGATTGAGGCACAATACCAAACTGACCATGTTATAAACCCATATACACAGCCGTTTAACTTTGGGGCATGTCCACCATATAGGTTTCATGTCACTTAGGTCAGAGCATCCCCTAAAACATGCAGAAGGATAGTCAGGGAGGCATTTAGCAATTCTAACTGGGGTGAAATACCAGTAGGACAGGACTTTGAAAAAGTTTTTCAGGGTAACAAACATATTTTACAAAAGCCATATCAAAACAGAGTCCATCAGATGGAAAAGCCCCATAGATGACTGAAATCAACCTACCTGCCATGATAAGTTATGATTGCTGTGAGGGCACGCACACAGATTCGGTAACACATAAGATGTATATGTTTACTGAGGAACTCCTTAAACCTGAAAAAGTAATAAATATAACAATTAACTCATTGCTAAAGGGTGCATAATATTACTGTATTGTTCAGAATGCTGGTGGCTGTTTGATTACATCTAATACATATGTGGAATAGAATAGGGCTGAAACTAATCGATTAATCGACAACTAATCGATTATGAAAATAGTTGTCAACTATTGTCATAATCGATTAGTTGGTCAGCCGATTAGTTGGCCTGCATACAGAATGCATTATTTGTTTACATATCAGAAAATGCAGTGCAGTACACATACAGCTCAGTACACCCTCTATACATGTCAGTATACACAGTGCAGAAAACATACTACTCAGTACACCCTCCATACATGTCAGTATACACAGTGCAGCCCAACTACAGCTCAGTACACCCTCCATTAGAGATGGATTTTGGTGTGTTTGGGATCCCACCTGCCCAATCCCACCAGGAAGCCGACACTGCACACGGCTAAATAACAGGCAGTGAGACATTTCCTGCTCTGTGCAGCTGCGGATTGGGAAATGTTTCACTGCCTGTGATTAGCCGTGTGCAGTGCCGGCATCCTGGCAGGATCCTGAACACGCCTGAGCCCATTCCTACCCTCCATACATGCCAGTAAGCTTGTGAATGTGTGAGGAGCAATGCCTTATGGGACATGTAGTCCTGGCAAGGAAAAAGAAGTGATTTGAAGTGATTCTTAAGGCAGTTTTTTTTTTTTTTACCTTGCTATAGGGGAACTTTATATTATACTTTGTGGCTTGCTATAGGGGCACTCTTAAGACAAGAGGAGCAAAAAGCGCCGACAGGGCACCCAAGAAGAGGAAGTACAAGTACTAATACTTTTTTTTCAAGTATTACCCCGATATCACCGATACCTATTTTTAATGTTGTGGTAGTTTTTTTTTTTAGAATAATAAATTATTACTGTTTCTTTATAATTATGAATAGTTCTTCTGTGGCTTTGAAATTGCGCTCTTCAGCGTGATTTCAAAGCCGCAGATCAGTGCAATTTGGATCTCCGATTTCATTGCGGCTTGCGACTTCATTTAACAAAACTCAATGCAAGTCAATGAAATTGCAAAAAAGGTATCGGTTTTAGTATCAGAGCATGCTTTCCAGCAAACTATACAATGAAAAAAAGGGATATTTAGTTCACATATAGTCCATCCAGAATTTGTAGTGTTAATTATGTGGTTGTTAGTTGCAGCCCTAGAATAAGATTTACCTCCTTTCCATGCAAAGGTAAAGAAGCTATTATGGAAATCTAAATTTTTTTTTTTTTTTACCGTACCCATCACTAAAACAGGCCGACTTACAGCAGGAGCAGAGCTGCAAAAGCTACAGCAAAGTAGAAGCTCAGCTTTTTACTTGTTCCTTGCTTTAGATCAGGGATGCTCAATTTGTGGCCAATGGAGCCATCTTATGTGGCCTGTGACCTCAAACCAGGGAAGCACTTTCCTTTTCTCTGGGATGGCGGTCGGCAAGCCCAGATTGCAATCAATGGGTTGTCAACCCACCATCTCAGAGCATCAGAATGCATGGAGCCGGCAGCAGAGGAAACTGGACCTGCATAAGCTGATGTGGCGCCAGCTCCTTTCCCAGGCAGAGAGCTACCAAGTGCACTTTGCCTGGGACTTTTCTAGCAGCCCAGAGAGCAAAGCCAGCAGAAGCTGGAAGAGGAAAAGGTCACTGTATTAAACATCACATACACTGCAGGTTAGCAATGGGCATATTAGCACTTATAAAAAAGTGATATTAGGCTGCTTTTACACTGATCCAAAGGTGCAGTGCAGTGGTGGCTCCTACGGGTTAGCTGCACTGAGCCATAGACTTCTATTATATCCTTTCTGAAAGCGCAACAAAAATCCTGAATGCAAGAGTTTTGATGCACTTGCAGAAAGTGCATCACACCCACAAGATGTAATAGAAGTCTATGGCAAAGCGCAGCAAACTTGCAAAAAAGCCACAGGTGCACTGTCCTGCACCCGCAGTGTGAGTAAACCGCAGTGCATTAGTGTGACAGCCGCAATTACAGGGGGCTAAGGACAGTAAAAGCATGGTTACATTTGCACTTGGGGGGCGGTACAACCCGTAGTTTATTGTGGCTCGTGACTGGTTACCAAATGACCTAGGTGGCCCTTGCTCTTCAAAAGAATGAACACCCCTGATTTAGATAAATCCTAGAGAAGAGAGAGAGAGAGAGAGAGAGTAGCCATTGGAGTAAAATTTCGAAATTCCGCACACACCTGACTGAGGCACACCATGATTTTCTCATAAGATACAAGGGATTTTGTTTATGAAAAATGAAACAGTTATTTTAATAGTGTTCTTTCCAGGACAGTTGAGCACCACACATAACAATGATAAATACATGAGGACACTTACCAGCCATTTGGTAGGTATCCTACTACAGTTGTTCCAAACACCAGAAGGCTGACCCCTGTGATAGCCAAAGCAATCCTACAGAGAGAGAAACAAGGACAGTCATATATATATATATATATATATATATATATATATATACACACATACATATACATATACACACACACACACACACATATACACACATCCTGTAGGCCAAAGCAGGAGGCCACAATGATCTAAGATTATTTTTACTAAACAGGATTTTTATGAAGGGAGACAATAAAGCAACAATACAATTTGATACAAGGGGTGCTTCTAAGAGTTTACAATCTAACAAAGGAGGGGCTAGTGGTACAAAAAGGTAATAACTGTGAGGGATGAATTGATGGGAGAAATAAAATAATCATTTATTAGCTGAAGGCAAGATAGGCTTCCCTTAAGAGAAGAGTTTTCAGGAACCGCTTAAAAATGGAGTAGAAGAAAGCTGGACAGATCGGGGTAGGGAGTTCCAAAGGATGAGAGAGACTCTGCTTAGAATGAAAATCACGATTCTTGGCGTAACATCTTTCACATTATACAAAATAATTGGGCTAACTTTACTGTTTAGTTCTTTTTTTTTTTAATTCATTGAAGTGTATTTTTTCCCCCCAAAAACCTGCATTTGAAAGACATACACATATAAAATATTTTTTTTTTTAAGGGGGGGGGGGGGAGCGGGTACCTAGTTTTGAAAGGTACCCAGCTCCCACTTTCGCTCCGCTTGCCTAGGCGGCTCGAGCGGAAGGTCTCCTCTCCCCCACTCTTCACAGAAGATTGCCCGTCCATTCAGGACACGCAGTGCGACTTGTATGCGCAGCTGGCTGTGAGGCCACAAGCTGTCACAGCCGGGTGCCTACCCACATTAGTGATGCCGGCGCCACGGGGAGAAGACGGAGAGAACCAAGGCTCCCCCCAGCCGCATCGCTGGACCGTGGGACAGGTGTGTGTTTATTAAATGTCAGCAGCTACACTTTTTGTAGCTGCTGTCTTTTAATAAACACAAAAGCCAGACCGAAGTTCATCCCTTTGATCTCTAAAAGAACAGAAGATACAATGTTTCTTTTGATCTCTTATTTTTTTCTCTCTCTTTCAGTGCATGTTGTTGATAAACAATGCCTGCTGCTTTTTTTTTTTTTTTTTTGACAGCTGTGAGCAGGGAAAGGCTCTGCACTTGTTACATGAATCGTGGAAATGGTGGATTAAGATCGTGAGGGGGGTTGAATCGAGATTGCAATTTTTTTAACAATTAATCGTGCAGCTCTACAAGACCATATGTTATTGTTAATGTATTGAATTTCATTCATTAAGCAATGGGAAGCCAGTGGAGGGGTGGCAGACACTTAACGGTTGGTTGGTAAGCTAGATGAGTCTGGCAGTACCATTCATAAAAGAATGAAGAGAGGATAGCCTGCAAAGAGGTAGGCTAATGAGGAAGGAGTTACAATAGTTAAGGAGAGAGATAACAAGGGAGTGAATAAGTTGCTTAGTGGTTTTTAATGGTTAAAAGGGGTGAATTTTGGAGATGTTACAGAGGTGAAGTCTACAAGATTTGAACAGGGATTGTATTTGGGGCTGAAATGACAGGTTAGAGTCTAGGATTACACGAAGGGAGGGGCTGATAGTTGTATTATTGATCTTGATGGAAACGTTGGGGCAGGAAGGAATATTATCAGCTCAGTTTTAGAAAGATTGAGTTTGAATAAGTGGTGCGACAAACCTGAGCGGAAGTAGAAAGGTGTAGCGAACCAACATGCCCAGCCCCCACAGCACAGTGAGCCGCAAACTGATATGCTGGAAGTTGTAGTTGGTTCTGCTCAAAAGGTTCCACGTCTCTAGCTCCTCTGCAGAGAAGCGCTTGGTCACCTCATCGTCCATGATGCTCTCCATGCCCTGCCGACAAAAGTAAAATATATCTGACAGCTCGAACTCTGGACCATGGTGGGAGTGCGCACTTCCTCGCATCTCACAGATTCCTTTCTCTAGGGATGTGCTCCCTTTAGCAATAATCCCTGTAAAGAAAAAAATAAAAGAAAAAATCTTGTTTGAAACAGAAGTGCTGACACAGGGAAAAGATGGGAGAGAAAACTACAGAGAGACAAGAAGACATGGTCAGAGAAGCCAACAAAAACAAACAGAGCTGATATGAGCAGGACAGTAGCAGGGGTGTACAGAATAATATAGATTTTAGGAACTGGCAGCTAATTATGTGCCACAGAGCATGTGCTTTTATTTTATTTGCAACAAGAAATATACAGTTAGGTCCATATGTATTTGGACACAGGCACAAGTTTATTTTTTTTCAGGTATTTACTAAATCATATTCAAGCTATACTTATAAAAAGGATATGGGCTGAAAATGCACACTCGCAGGTTTATTTGAGGGTATGTACATCCAAACTGGAGGAAGGGTTTAGGAATTACAGCTCTTAAGAATAGCCATTCCCGCTTTATCAAGGGACCTAAAGTAACTGGACAATTGAATCAAAAGTAGTTTCGTGGCCGGGTGTGGGCTACTCCATTATTTTTTCATCAAGAAGGCAGGTAAAAGGTCTGGAATTGATCCTAAGTGTGGTATTTGCATTTGGAATCGATTTTTGTGAACCTACATCATGTGTTCAAAGGAGCTGTCCACGCAAGTGAAACAGGCCATTGTAAGGCTTCAATAACTAAACGAATCCATTACAGAGATAGCAGCAATATTAGGAGCGGCCAAATCAACAGTTTGGTACATTTTGAGGAAAGAAGAACGCACTAGTGAGTTTGGCAACATAAAAAGGCCTGGACGTCCACAGAAGACAACAGTGGTGGATGTTCACAGGATCCTCTCTATGGTAAAAAAAAAACCCATTCACAACAAGTAAAGGACACTCTCCAGGAAATGAGCATATCTTTGTCAGTCTACAATCAAGAGAAGACTTCACGAGAGCAAATACAGAGGGTTCACAAGGAGCAAACCACCCATAAGCCTGAAGAAAAGAAAAGCCAGATTAGACTTTGCCAAAAAAACATCTAAAAAAAGCCAGACCAGTTCTGGAAAATAATTCTTTGGACGGATGAAACTAAGTTTAATCTGTACCACGGGAAGAAAAATGTGCAGAGAAGGCTTAGAACAGCTCATGAGCCAAAAGCACACAACGTCATCTGTAAAACATTGTGGAGGCAGTGAGATGGCATGGGCATGCATGGCTTCCAGTGGCACTGGGTCATTGGTGTTTATTGATGATGAACCACCCATATGAATTCTGTAGTGTTTAGAGATATATGGTCAGCCCAGATTCAGCCAAATGCAGCAAAGTTGATTGGACGGCGCTTCACAGTATAGATGGACAATGATCCAAAACACACTGCAAAAGCAACCCAGGAACTTTTGAAGGAAAAGAAGTGGAACATTCTGCAATGGCGGGAGTCAATCACCTGATTTCAACCCAAGTGAGCATGCATTTCACTTCCTGAAGGCAAAAAAAAAAGGCAGAAAGACTCACAAAAAAGAACTGAAGACAGCTGCAGTTAGAGTCTAGCAAAGCATCAGAAAGGAGGAAACCCAGTTTGGTAATGTCCATGGGTTCCAGACTTCAGGCAGTCATTGCCAGTAAAGGATTCTCAACAAAATATTAAACATGAACATTTTATGATTATATTCATTTGTCCAATTTCATTTGAGCCCCTGAAAATGGGGGACTGTGTATAAAAATGGTTGCAGTACCTAAAATTTGTACTTGATATTTATGTTCAACCCCTTGAATTAAAGCTGAAAGTCTGCACTTCAAATTAATTTTTTTTTTTCTCAGGCGTCTCAGGCGATTCTCGATGTCATCTGTCTTGTCTCTATCGCCTGGGCTTGTCTGGCGTTAGCTCTGGTTTCCGTAAGCAGAGCAGGGACTTGGTCTTCCAAGTCGCAGATGCGACTCTCTGCAGCCGTGGTACGCTCACAAATTTTCTGTAAGTCCTGTCTGAGGAGAGCAACCTCCTCAGTGAGGCCCCGAGTCTGTCTTTCACCGTATTCACCGAGGCAGTACAGCGATGCACAGCTTCTAAGATTTGACCCAGGGTGGGTTGGTCAGATACAGGAATGTCTCCCTCCAGTTCCATATCCAGAGCAGGCTGCTCTGGGATCCCGTCCTCCCCCAGGCCACATGTTATGTCCTCTGGTACCTGTGTATCAGCAGAATGTGCAGAATCAGCATCGCCGGTTCCCTGGATGTCACAGAGCCACTTGGCATACAGAAGAATGTCCCCTGCATTGTCCTTGCCCCCAGTGCGAGCCGATTTGGACTTGGTGCCAGTGTCCTTGTTCTTCTCCAGCCCGCGGGAGGCAGGCTGCGGTGTCCCAGGGCCGGCGCCATCTTGGCTGGCAGGGACAGCACCGCTGCCTTCTTTCTGTTTGCTCCCCCTGGTCATGGCGGCCGGATCGCAGCATGCAAGATACCGCTGCGTGCAGAGGAGTTTTAGGAATCCGAATCCGGTGGTCAGGATAAGGTAGCCGGCCGGGGCAAGTGTGAAATTACTGGAGTATCAGAGGGAGCTTCATGAGATGCGACTTCTCACATGCCCGTGCGGCCACGCCCCACTTCAAATTAATTTGGATTGTTTTGTATTAATTTTATTCTGGGGACATACAGAGCCAAAAGTATGAAAATTGTGCCTGCGTCCAAATATATATGGACCTAACTGTAAAACAGGTGCTGGCTGGAAGGTTTTAGGTGCATATCCTTACTAGTTCTGGGTAACCGTCTAGAAAAAAGGAGTGGGACAAGGGCATGTGCAATAGAGTGGACAGTCAGGACCTGTTTGTGGCACAATTCATTCTTCAAAGCACGTCTGTCAGAAATATGTTTAAGTGCGATTCAGAGTGAAAGCAATTAATTTGTGCTGCAGTAAAGCGTGGGGTAACGCACACATAACTACAATGCCATAGGATGGAAAACTAGATAAAATGTGAAGGGTTATCCTAGCCACACAAGGTACAACCTGACTGGATGAAAGAAATTACATTTCCTAAAACCAACAAGCAAGAAAAACTAAAAAAAATGATCTAATGAAAAACATTTCCAGCCCTTCCAATCACTATTTTAAAACCTCATCCATATTTTATAAATTGATTCGTCCACACACAAATTTCTATACAATTTTATAGAAACTTGGCAAATTGCAAAATAGAGAGCCTAATAAAAAGATGAAGCAGGAAGAAATATATAGTTCTTAAAACATGCATACCATTACTTAAAGGTTTGTACAGGGCATGACTGTTTTCCTTTACGCCTCTCTCAATTCGCAAGGTTGCCCACTGCAGAAGATAAAAATGTGTTATATATCATATAGCAAAGGATGATCTGTGTTATCAATATACAATATATAAAAAGGCATAAATGTTTGTAGAAAAGATTAATAGATGACATAAGCATACATACAGTCAGTCTTAAAGGGTACTTACATAAAAATACAATGTCATGAATTCAAAAAAAGTTGGGGTTAAAAAAAACTAAGCGATGCAAAGGCCATGACAACATGAGGCCTGGTTTAGACTATTGGTTGTGGGGCATTAGGAACATGTAGCTGAGCTGCAATTTCTACACCCCTCTTAAAGAGATCGTAAACCTCAGCAAAATAAGAAAAACCTGAAAGACAAAAAGGCATAATGAGCTAGTGTGCATCGCATACTAGCTCATTATGAAATACTTACCTTAGAACGAAGCCCCCGCAGTGCCGCCTGCTCACCAGTGACACGGTCGACATGTTCGGCCGTCCTGCTTCCTGGTTCGCATCCTCCGGCCATCTGCGCGCGGGAGCAGTTGTTCAAGGCACAGGGCTCTGAAGGAATGGCACGGGTGGCCGTTACTTCAGAGCGCATGCACCGATGACGTCATCGGCTGCATGAAATGTAAATATCTCCTAAAACCGGTGCAAGTTTAGGAGATATTTACAGTACCTATATGTAAGTCTTTAATAAGGCTTCCTATAGGTACAAGTTATAAGAGTGGGTTTACAACCTCTTTAAGCTGCAATTGCAGCGAACCGGGGGTGGTTCACATGCTGTGGACATGATGCTTTGCGCTCACCGCAAGAATTTTCCAACAATTTGTGATCGGTGCGTGACAAATCTGCAGAAAGCGACCCGTTTATGCGAAAGGGGAAGTGCAAGTGCCTCCCAACTGAGTGCAATGCAAGCGGTCGGGGAATGTTTGTTCAACAAAAATGGTTAAAACAGGCGGTGAAGAGGCATCACATTGCCTCCTTAACGCCTCCAAAAAGCATTCCAATCATGGATCACTTTTTAGAGGAGTGGCAATTTAAGACCTACGTCTATACATAGCCTGAGGGGTTTATGCATAAGAAATTCACCATGCAGATATCTTAAGCATTCCCACTGGCACAACATATAATCCCCGTATCGCTTGCAATCTGATTTTCTCCTACGACCGTCAGCTTCATCTAGAGGCCATAATGGTGGTTCGTTTTTTTATTGAGGCATTTCAGGAAAATACCACATTACGACTACTAAATGGAGCAGATAATCATAGGCGATAATCAGATTACAAATAATATTTGGGTATTTTGTTATTCTAGAGAATATGCTTAAGAAATGTGCGTTGTAAACTTTTTATACAGAGACTCCTTTAGTAAACAAACCTTCCCGGCTCAGTCACACTCAGGTATCGTTATGTCTTTCTATATCAGAAGGGTTGTAAAACTTTAGGGTTGTAAACTGTAGCTTGAAAACTGATCGTTCTTCTAAAAGTGAAACTCTTGACAAAGAAAAAGAATCCTGTAGGTGAACTGTATACACTGCAAGCCATTTTGGAAACATAATTGTAGCTCTCTACCTGCATGTTTTGTAGGTGTGGAGATTATCATCAACTTGTGCACAACCAGCCTGTCAGGATTTTTCCCAAGAACACGACACAGCGGGAACGTGTGGATGAGGAAAATCTGACCTTTTTTTTTTTTTAAATTCAAAAAAAGATCAATGAATGAGCTGTCTTAGGCACTCTTTACAAATATAGCACTTTCTTCGCTGCATGCACTACTTTTAGGAAACGCAACTGAATCGCATTGTACAGAAGGACCATGCAATCCGGTGCAGGCAAACTCACTGCGTTTATGACCTGCATTTGGGGTGTCATTAACATTGACACCAGCGGCAGATTCCAACTGCAGCGTGTTTGAATGTGGTGTGGGAAACGCGGGTTCTAGTGTGAGCTTCCACCTCCGTAGGTCACATGACAGCTGCTTTAAGCAGCCGGGATGTCATGTGATCGCTATCTCAGTGTCAACAAAACTGTTATGAATGGCTTTCATTTATAACAGTTGTGCTTAGTATTTTGATGCTAGGATTGGCCCACAGCTATCACATGGTACGGTGGGCCAATCACAGCACCCTGTACCATGTGATCACAATACTAAACACAACTGTTATGAATGAAACCCCATCATGACAATTCAAAGCAAAGCATGGCTTTCAAAGCAAGGCAAATGTATATTCAGTACAGTACATTTAAGACTTTTTGAATTTGCAGTTATATAACAGCAAAATATTTGCAAATCTTTTTTTTTTTTTAGTCCGCAATGTAAACTATTGCATAAATCAGTGCCATTAAATTCAGTATATTCCAGGTAGTAACACTAACAATTGTGAAAGGATGAGTAATGACTGTAAAAAATTCTCTACAAATTAAGCTGGCCATAGATGGATCCAAAATCAGCCGGCTCAGCAGAAACTGTCTGAATTTCGATCTATTGATGGGCAGGCTGGTTGTACTAAAGTCAATTTATAGGTGGCAGATAGAGGAGGTTCCTGTATCTGCCACAGCAGCAGTCTATTGACAATTCCACAAACTCTCTAAATTAAAAGCCCTACCACAGTATGGACATAGAGCTGGAGGAAGAGTCTGCAGGATCCTGGCAATGCTTTGCAGAATCGTTTGAAAAAAAAAAAATGTATATTATTTGCAAAAGGTGGTCTTTAAAGAGCTGTACACAAGCTTCCACGTGAGGGTATAACCTTACATCTTCATATCAGAGATCTTGCACAGCTCCCACAGGACGGATCAAAGGCAAACAACTGTGAGGAGGGGTATGGGGGGGGATGTGAGCGACACCACTGGGAACTTGGTGTCGCTAGAAACAGATGGCAGCTTCAAAAGAAACACGGATGGCACTCAAACTTGCAGGGATGTATTTGTAAATGTACAGGATTTCTTTGCTTTAACCCAGTTAACATGTACAGGGTGAACTTCCTCTTAAAAGAAAATCAGTCTTTTTTCTATTCAGGACAAAGCAGCAGGATTGCTTTAGGGCAGATCACTGCACTGCGTTAACGCAGTAAGCATAGTGCAATTTGTTACAGTGCCAATATATGTCTATGAAGAGCACCCCCACACATGTACAGTACACACCTGCACCACAAAGTGCTTTGTGGTGTGCTGCAGCGAAAAAAATAAGGGATGTACTGAAATTTTGTCTGCCGAATATAGGGTTTTGAGCATTGTGCCGAAAGTAAAAAAGATGCCGATAATAGCTGCCGAAAACGCCCGTGGTTTTACCATGCTTTTAGTGTGTTTTTCATAGGTCACGTGGCTCAAAAAATGCAGAAAAAACAACAGGGGTGCATTTTCTATGTGCTCTTGATGCGTCTTCAACGCATTTCAATGGGGAGGTGCTGACCAAATATGTACCAAAAATGAAGCAAGCAGGTGGCAATAATGGCCAACAATAAATTCATATTCATTTAAGTTGATATTAAAAAGTCAAATATAATACAGTTATAAAAATGTATATACAGTGCATTTTAAAAAACATCAATTTCAGTTTTGGTTCAGTGCATCCTAAATTTTTGGTTTTGGCACCGGAAATTTCATTTTGGTGCACCACTAGGGCAAAGTTAATTTCTCCTCTGTTGGGGCTCATTCAAAAAGAACATGCCGATCTAATGCAGCGCACACAATACTGTAACGCACATTGGTGCAAACAGCTACTTTATCCCCCGTAGACTCCCAGCATATATTTACCATTCACTTACTCCCCTGCTGTATTGTTCAATGCCAAGAGCCATCCAGGTATGGTGGCACATCTGAGAGTGCTGGCCTATTCGGGGAGGTCCCATGGAAAGCATATAGCCCTGTGTAAGCTATGAATCCAGCAATTCATATCTTACACAGGCTTTTCTTTGCTTCCAGGAGTATAAAGGAAAGTATATTTTTGTATAGGTGTCATAAGAGCAGTGAGTGAGCAGTTTGGTTGCAAGGAAGAGGAATTTGATTTTTTTGTGGAGAATGCCAGCTGGAATGAAGAAACAGCTTTGCAAATGACAAAAGGTCTTCTGTAGCAAGTATCTGATATAATTTAATCAAAGCTGCAGTCTTTGTTATAAAAGATTCTATTGTTATCACAGTTTGCGAGATTCAGCAGGCCTGGATAAAATGACATCAGACAGGGGCTGCCATGCATCAAAGGTTTTCTAGCTTACCCTTAAGAGCAGTGTGGTCCCCAGCACTGAGGTGAAGGGAACCCCATTGAAGTGTCTTGCATTGTGTAGAATGCATCACTGAAGAGCCCGTTTAAAAAGATATTTGCACTTTGTGACAAAGCTCTAGGATACAAAGTGCACTTATTCTTTTTGCTCCTGAGCCCTGACCTAAACTAAACTCCACAGAAGTCTACAGGGCTGTAGGTGCAGCCAGGATCTCAAACACTGAAGGCCTTGGCTGTCAGATCTAGGAAAGTATACATCTGTGGAGGAGGAAAAGTGTGGGATGGTTTAGGTCAGGGAAAAAATGATAAGTGAACTTAAAGTGGTTGTAAGCCTTTAGACATGAAATATGAAGAAAGCATATCCCTCTACAGTATGTCAATGCCAATCTGCATTTGTTTTTCTCTTAGGAGCCTGTAAAGCATTACACCCACGAACAGCAGATTACAGATACAAAGCCAGGCTCCTGCAGACTCTTGAGCTAATATGGGCAGGCAGTTACTAAAATCCAGAAAGTTCAATGAACTCATTGTTTGAGAACTACAAGCCGTCTGCAGCAATGGAAGAACTCTGTGAATGAATGACGCGGCCGTGTGGGTGGAACCCCTCAGAGCTGCGCTGTATTTCAACTGCGACAGCAAGTGAGGGAAGATCTCCTGCCCACTGTCACAACTGAGGATCAGGCTGAGGTGATGGCAAGTGATTTAGTAACATGTTACACCCTAAATATGGGTGTAATATGTAACATGTTACTAAAGGTGAACTTATTCTTTCAGTTAAGAGCCAACACTAGTAAAGCCTTGTACACAGGGACTGTATGTCATCCGGCATCAGCTGGTTCAAAAGAAACCGCCCGAAATTTGGCTCAGGTGTATGGCAGGCAGTCCGACAGTTCGGCAGACTTCTGTCGAAGGCTCATTACCAACAAAGGTCTGCCAATCAGTACTGTCAGCCGATGGCCACATGTCAGAATACAATAGCTCAGCAGGGGAGATTGCTGTACTAACATCAGATTGTTAGTACAACCTGAGCTGTCAATTTTTTTTCAGTACAACCCACTGGGTTTAAAAGAAAAGAAATCTAGTGGTGTATACAAGGCTTTACTGGGAGCCTCAGTTCACATATATGTGAATTGGATGAGTTTTGAAATGCATCTGATTCGCATAACATATGAACCAGACCGGCTTTCAATGGAGCCGGTTGAAATATATGCAGGCCGGTTGTGGTGCTAATTTATAAAGTGTCATGTGCGTTTTTCAGTCCGGTTCAGGTGCGATTTTAGTGTCAAATTCGCACCTGAACCGCTGAATGGAAACTGGACCCGCATATATGTGAACCCTGCCTAATAATTTTAATTACTATTGAAGGCATGCCCTAAATATAAATGTTTTAGGAAACCGTTAAATTAGTGGGTTTAGTTTAGCTTTAAGTACTGTATGTTCAAACTGGAGCATTCCAGATGAACTGGTTAGGCAACATATACACTCCTCAGTAATGCTTCTCATTCTAGAATCAGGAATGTCTGATAATTGCTATAGGCCCAATGACATAAAAGACATTGGTAATACAAACAATATGTTTAACATTCCTAAAGAAAACAAAATGTTCCTAGTAGATAGCAAGCTTTCATGAGCAGGGTCCTCCTAACCCTCTTGAATTGTAGTGTTACTGTAATGTCCCTCTTTACATTGTACTGTGATGCACTATATAAATCCTGTATAATAAAAATTAGAGGTGTACCAAATGGAAATTTTGGTACCGAAACAGAAAATACAGGATGCATGATTACTGCTAGTGGCTATAGCCAGTACAAACAGCCTGCGCACAGATGGATCGAATGTCTGTCAGTCCTCTGCTGAATCAACTGCGATTTGATCCATCTAAGGCCAACTTAACCGCCTTTATGACCGCCCACCGCAGATATACTGCGGCAGGCAGCCGCTCCTGGGCAAAGTGACGTAGGTATACGTCACTCGCTCTCAGGAGGCTAGGGGGCGAGCGCTCGTCAGCAGGGGGAAGCCGATGCGTGTGTCAGGCGGCTCCAACTGCTGCCTGACACCCGCGATCGTTCCCCGCTGAGAAGAACTTCTCCCAGCAATGATCATAGAGCCCATGTGATCCTTCTATATAAGACCACATGTCTCTATGGTCATTTCAGAAGCCCCGATCCCCCCACAGTTAGAATCACTCCCCTAGGCTCACATTTAACCCCTTGATCATCCATAATGTTAACCCCTTCGCTGCCAGTTTCATTATTACAGTAACAGTGCATATGTATAGCACTGATTACTGTAGTAATGTTAGTGGTCCCCCCAAAAGTGTCAAAAATAGTCAGGGGTCCGATCTGTCTGCCGCAATGTTGCAGTCCTGCAAAAAAAAAAAAAAAAAAAAAAAAAATCGCATAAATATTTCCCGTAGTTATTAAACGCAATAACTTTTGCGCAACTCAATCAAAATATGCTTATTGCGATATTTTTACCAAAAATATATAGCAAAAAAACAAATTGGCCTTAAATGTTAAAAAATTGAGATTTTTACATTTTTTTTTGAGAATGTCATATAGCAGAATGTGAAATATATATATATATATATATATATATATATATATATATATATATATATATATATTTTTTTTTTTTTTTTTTTTCAAAATTGTCGCTTTTTTTTTGTTTATAGTGCAAAAAATAAAAAAATCGCACAGGTGATCAAATACCACCAAGAGAAAGCTCTATTTGTGGGAAAAAAAGAACATCAATTTTATTTGGGTACAGTGTCGCATGACTGCGCAACTGTCCATTAAAGTAACGCAGTGGCGAATCGCAACATAGGGCCTGGTCATTAAGGGGGCAAATCCTTCTGGTCTTAAATTGGTTAAAGGTGACTAAAGCCACAAAGAACTAACATTTTCAGAAGAAGAGGACAGCAATAATGGCAGCCTATTTAGCACGAAAAAACTATTTGTCTTAAAAATGGTTACAACAACCAAAAACAAGCAATGTTAGAGAAGTTGAGGAAGTCAGGCTCCCAGAGCAATGGAAGACCTTAGCTGTACATTAATCCATTCAGCAAGCCAGTTTAAATTTCCTTTACTACTTATATCTCCATATGCTCACTGCCACTATCAGAGAGAAAATGGAGCATATTAATACATGCAATGTACATTTTATGGCTTTTTCTTACTAAAGATTGTAAGCTCTAAGAGCAGGGCCCTCTAGTTCCTCCTGTATTGAACTGTATTGTGACTGTACTGTCTTCCCTCACATTGTAAAGCGCTGCGCAAACTGTTGCCGCTATATAAATCCTGTATAATAATAATAAATGTATGCAGTTTAGTACAATCTGCTTCTGACATGCATTCATCAAATGCAGACAAAGAACCCAATTACTGCTGCCGATACGGTCTGTCCCTGGAGGAAAGTATGGGTAACTTATCTAGCTAGTACAAGACTAGGTGTACATGGAAAATAATGCTAAGTGGATTGTTTTCCTAGCAGCACTGGAAGCAGTTACACAGATCAGCTGTAGATAGCTGGAGGCTCTCTGCTTTAATAAAGTGTTAACTGCAGGCTGGCAGGGAGGGCATGCTGGAAAAACCTCTTCACAGCTGAGACACAACAGGCTGCACTGCCTCCTATTTAACATGAAAAGAAATCAACACAAGGCGACTTACCGTGAAAACTCGGAGCAAGGTTTTCATGTACAGCCGGCGGATGCCAAATGAGACCCCAAAGATGGCAGGAACGATGATGAAGACAATGAGGAGGGTGAACCAGAGTGTAACAGACAGGCCCAGGAGATTACATAGCACGTTGTCAAAAGGCAACAGGGAGCTCATGGTGTGGGAGAAGAAAAAACTGGATGTAACCAACAGGGTTTGCCAAGGGGGAAGACAAATTATAAATAAGGTGCTTCTTTAGAAAAGTAGACGAAGAGAGGCTATACCATAGCCATACGGCAATATCCACAAACTAAGATTTTGACTTTAGCAGACGGAGGGGGTTCAGATTTAGTTGGGGTTACAGCAGGATAATCAAACGATGCAAACTTTCCCAACGTCTTCTGATGGCAGTGACCTTTTCCACATACGTATGAATGGCAGATGTCTATGGCCTCTTGGACCAACCTAGTACAGGTTTGTAATGCCAGTATTCAAGTCTTTCCTTTCTGGAGATCATTGACAAAGTTTGCCCTCATCTGTGATGCCCACTGAACATGTTCAATCCAGTCTTTACCCGTGGTGCCCACATTCAGAGTCCATTCTCCAGTCCAGTAATATATGAGCTCGTCCTGGTACAGGCATGACTTGTTGGTCAGAGTTTGGGGGTGTGGTACTCCTCTCACCAGGCATATGCTGACCGCCTCATCCTCCTCCTGGGCAGGAATGCTAGTGCCAGCCTGTAGGAGACAAACACAGACAGCTGGCTAAGGGAGAGCAGCCAAGGCTCAGGGTCAAAAGGAGAAAAAAGGGAGGAAGTACAAAGAGGCAGAGGGCATGAACAAGTGGAAAAGTAGGGGAGAGTGCAGAAGAAATCTGTACTGGAAAACATGAGCCAGCACACAACATGATGCCCCTGCATGTTATGACAGCAGGGGAAAGTCACGCTGATCCATGTCATCCAGTTACTCCAACTTGTTTGTCTCGTAACACACACGTGTGAACACAAATAATACAGCGGCTGGAAATTCAGGACAGAGATCTCCAAAGCACTCAATCACATCACTGCTAAATACAAGGGCACAGTTGAAAACTTCTACTATATATATATATATATATATATATATATATATATATATATATATATATATATATATATATATATATATACACACACATATACATACACACATACATACATACATACATACAGTGGGTACGGAAAGTATTCAGACCCCCTTAAATGTTTCACTCTTTTTTATATTGCAGCCATTTGCTAAAATCATTTAAGTTCATTCTTCGTGTGTATGAATGTACACATAGCACCCCATACTGACAGAAAAACACAGAATTGTTGACATTGTTGCAGATTTATTAAAAAAGAAAAACTGAAATATCACATGGTCCTAAGTATTCAGACCCTTTGCTGTGACACTCATATATTTAACTCAGGTGCTTTCCATTTCTTCTGATCATCCTTGAGATGGTTCTACGCCTTCATTTGAGTCCAGCTGTGTTTGATTATACTGATTGGACTTGATTAGGAAAGCCACACACCTGTCTATATAAGACCTTCCAGATCACAATGCATGTCAGAGCAAATGAGAATCATGAGGTCAAAGGAACTGCCTGAAGAGCTCAGAGACTGTGGCAAGGCACAGATCTGGCCAAGGTTACAAAAAGATTTCTGCTGCACTTAAAGCGGTTGTAAACCCAAAGAACAAAAAAAAAAAAAAAAAAAAACCTGCAAGACAAAGGCATAATGAGCTAGTATGCATCGCATACTAGCCCATTATGTGTAACTTACCTTAGAACGAAGCCCCGACACGGACCCCCGGACATCGCTGCGGGCGCTGCCATGATCCCTCGCCGTCTCTTCCGGGTTCGGCGGCTCCGGCGCGATGATTGGCCGGAGCCGCGATGACGTCACTCCCGCGCATGCGGGCGGGAGTGATTTTCCGGCAAGCTCCCGGCAAATAGATTGAAGGTCCCCCCGGACCTTCAGAGCGCTCGCGCGAGCGGCTGCATGCACTGTAAATATCTCCTAAACCATGCCGGTTTAGGAGATATTATTTGTACCTACAGGTAAGCCTTATTATAGGCTTACCTGTAGGTAAAAGTGTCAAAAAGTGGGATACTACCGCTTTAAGGTTCCTAAAAGCACAGTGGCCTCCATAATCCTCAAATGGAAGACGTTTGGGATGACCAGAACCCTTCCTAGAGCTGGCCGTCCGGCCAAACTGAGCTATCGGGGGAGAAGAGCCTTGGTGAGAGAGGTAAAGAAGAACCCAAAGATCACTGTGGCTGAGCTCCAGAGATGCAGTCAGGAGATGGGAGAAAGTTGTAGAAAGTCAACCATCACTGCAGCCCTCCACCAGTCGGGGCTTTATGGCAGAGTGGCCCGACGGAAGCCTCTCCTCAGTGTAAAGCCCCGTACACACGTACCGATCGTCGGCGAACGATCGGCCGTCTTTTGTCCCCGGGCTGTCGGTGTCTGTTGAAAAGTGCAAAGACAGCACAAGCATTTTGTCTGCTGACTACAGCCGACTGCAGAAGTGATGTCATGTAATGGTTAACTTTCCCTGTGTTTTTTCTTTTCTGAGCATGCCCAGTCTTGCTAATCTGTGGTCTGTCGGCCAAATTCTGTACTGACTGGCGAACAATCGGCCGCTCTGGTGTCGGCATACAAAAATTTTAATGCTTGCATGACAGATTCTTGTCGGCAGAATGTGCGCTGATGGCTGTCGGAGGCATCATACTAACAAGCCTACAATCGGCAGATCAGTCGTCGGCCGACGCTTTTCGGCCGACGATCGGTACGTGTGTACGGGCCTTTAGACACATGAAAGCCCGCATGGAGTTTGCTAAAAAACACCTGAAGGACTCCAAGATGGTGAGAAATAAGATTCTCTGGTCTGATGAGACCAAAATAGAACTTTTTGGCCTTAATTCTAAGCGGTATGTGTGGAGAAAAACAGGCACTGCTCATCACCTGTCCAATACAGTCCCAACAGTGAAGCATGGTGGTGGCAGCATCATGCTGTGGGGGTGTTTTTCAGCTGCAGGGACAGGACGACTGATTGCAATCGAGGGAAAGATGAATGCGGCCAAGTACAGGGATATCCTGGACAAAAACCTTCTCCAGAGTGCTCTGGACCTCAGACTGGGCCGAAGGTTTACCTTCCAACAAGACAATGACCCTAAGCACACAGCTAAAATAACGAAGGAGTGGCTTCACAACAACTTCGTGACTGTTCTTGAATGGCCCAGCCAGAGCCCTGACTTAAACCCAATTGAGCATCTCTGGAGAGACCTAAAAATGGCTGTCCACCAACGTTTACCATCCAACCTGACAGAACTGGAGAGGATCTGCAAGGAGGAATGGCAGAGGATCCCCAAATCCAGGTGTGAAAGACTTGTTGCATCTTTCCCAAAAAGACTCCTGGCTGTATTAGATCAAAAGGGGGCTTCTACTAAATACTGAGCAAAGGGTCTGAATACTTAGGACCATGTGATATTTCAGTTTTTCTTTTTTTAATAAATCTGCAACAATGTCAACAATTCTGTGTTTTTCTGTCAGTATGGGGTGCTATGTGTACATTCATGAGGAAGAAGAATGAACTTAAATTATTTTAGCAAATGGCTGCAATATAACAAAGAGTGAAAAATTTAAGGGGGTCTGAATACTTTCCGTACCCACTGTATATTATATATATATACATATATATATATATATATATATATATATGTATGAGAAACACATCAGGCAGTAATTTCCTCAGAGCAAAAAAAAAAAAAAAAAAAAAAAAAAAGCATTCCTCGATTAATCAGTAAAGTGGACATAGAAGTTTATTTCTTTTAATAGTAAGCCAGTCCACAATACAGTACCAGTTTGTTGCCTTTATACTAAAAATGTTTGCACATCTCAGATAAACATTCTATCTCCAAGGAAAGAGAAAAAGTGAAGTGCCATGACACCGCTTGTGGTTTTTATAGAATGACATAATTTCCGCCAAAAATGTTGCATCAAAAGCCAGCCTGAGGGAGGCGATGGCCTATTTAAAAGTGATTCAGTTAGTAAGTACACCTTGAGAAAGGGGTCTGGGCACCGCAAAATGTCCGTCTCTGACATAAATTAACCTGCTTGACTTCTTTGGTCAATATCTATACTCTCTGCTCTGCTGACTATTATCTATTTACATAGGACATATTGATGTGCTTATACTGTTTTAACCAGTTTTTTCACTCTCCCCAATCCATCTCCTGATAATAAAGAGCCTCATAGGACAGTCAGAGTAGAATGAAAACTCCTCCACCAAACTTTAACCAGGCACTGATAGAAGTCACAACACTGCTATATACTGCTAAAGAGAAAAAAGGTATTGTAAAGTCTCATTTTTTTTTTCTTTTAAAATAACAAACATGTTATACTTACCTGCTCTGTGCAGTGGTTTGTACAGAGCAGCCCAGATCCTCCTTTTCTCTGGTCCCTGGCTGGAGCTCCTGGCTCCTCCCACCTGTTGAGTGCCCCCACAGCAAGCAGCTTGCTATGGGGGCACCCGAGCCAAGCTGCAGCTGCGTGTATTCATTCAGACACGGCCCTGCCATTCGGCCCTTCCCCCTCTCTCTCCTGACTTGCTGAGTTTGATTGACAGCAGCAGGAGCCAATGGTGTCGCTGCTGTGTCTTAGCCAATCAGGAGAGAGTCCTGGACAGCTGAGGCATTTGTGGACATCATTAGATAGAGATGGGGCTCAAGTAAGTATTAGGGGGCTGAAGGGAGCTGCTGCACACAGAAGGCTTTTTATCTTAATGCATAGAATAAAAAACCTTATGCCTTTACAACCTCTTTAAAGCTGAAATTCCACCCTTTTTTGCGTTTGTTAAAAGTCAGCAGCTACAAATAGTGCAGCTGCTGACATTTAATAAACACACTCACCTGTCCCATGATACAGCGTTGCGGCTGGTGGGAGCCTCGGTTCTCTCCCTCTTCTCCCTGCGGGCGCCGGCATCAGTAGTGTGGGCACCCGGCTGTAACAGCTTGCGGCTTCAGATGATTGCAGGGAGGGGGAAGTGGAAGTGGGAGCGGGTACCTGTCAAATCTAGGTACCCGCTCCCCCCCCAAAACAAAATTACATGCCAAATGTGGCATGTCAGGGGGTCAGGAGGTCTTAAAGCAGAAGTTCCACTTTTAGGTGGAACTCCACTTTACCTAAAATAATTCTATTTTAATGCTCTGTGTACTGTGGGAGACCAGATATCGTGAATGCAGGGTCCTGGGTTAACACTTTAACCACTGCTCACTGTGCTGCTACACAGTGGCTCGTTATCGTCTGGCGACGTAGACCTACGTCACCACACATTCCCCTCTCTCGGCGGCGTGCGCGCGCCGCCGGAAGCTTGCTCCCGCTGTATTCAGTCACAGTGGGAGTTGGGCCAGGGGAGGAGCGGCGGTGATCACTGCCGCTCTTCCCCGATCGCCGGGGATCAAGTGTGGAGATCCGCCCGCTTGTGTAAACAAAGCGGGCGGATGTCCTAAGTGACAGGGAGTGACAGATTGCAGGGTTCAGCATAGCTGAACCTGCGATCTGTCCCTGTGTCACATAGTCCCCTCCCCCCACACACGTTAGTAAGCACCAGGCATACATTAACCCCTTGATCACCAATAAAAGTTAACCCCTTCCCTGCCAGTGTCATTTTTACAGTAACAGTGCATATTTATAGCACCGATTACTGTAGTAATGTCACTGGTACCCCCAAAAGTGTCAAAAATGTCAGTCAAGGGTCCGATCTGTCCGCCGCAATGTCGTAGTCCTGTAAAAAAAAAAAAAATCCCAGATCGCCGCCATTACTGGTTAAAAAAAAAAAAAAAAAAAAAAAAAAACAATAAAAATGACATACATTTCCCATAGTTAGTAGCTGCAATAACTTTTGCGCAAACCAATCAAAATACGCTTATGCAATTTTTTTTTACCAAAAATATGTAGCAGAAAACAAATTGGCCTAAAATGTTAAAAAATTTAGATTTTTACATTTTGGGGGGGGGGGGGATTTCATATAAAAAAAAAAAATGTGAAAAATAGTTATTTTTTTCAAAATTGTCGCTCTTTTTTTGTTTATAACTCAAAAAGTAAAAATCGCACAGGTGATCAAATACCACCAAAAGAAAGCTCTGTTTGTGGGGAAAAAAAGACCGTCAATTTAATTTGGGTACAGCGTCACACGACCGCGCAATTGTCCGTTAAAATAACGCAGTGCCGAATCGCAAAATATGGCCTGGTCAGGAATGGGGTAAAATCTTCCGGTCTTAAAGCGGTGAAAAATTCACTCATTGAGAATTTTTTTGTCAAAGAAATGTAGCTAAATACATTTTGGCCTAAATATGACAAAAATTGAATATATTGGATATTTTTTAACTGTCAAAGTAGAAAAATATTGTTATTTTTTCAAAATTGTCGCCTTTTTTTATTAATATCGCAAAAAAAAAAAAAAATAAAAAAAATAAAATAAAATCGCAGAGGTGATCAAATACCACCAAAAGAAAGCTCTGTTTGTGGGAAAAAAAAGGACGCAAATTTTGTTTGGGTATGGCGTTGCATGACCGCGCAATTGTCAGTTAAATTCGCACAGTGCCAAATCGCAAAAAGTGGCCTGGACGTAAAGCAGGAAAATCCTCCGGTGGTAAAGTGGTTAAAGTAAAAAAAAAAAAAAACCTTCTGTCTTTGCAACCAGTTTATTTTATGTGAGTGTGGAGGAGCAGATTATGCCTAAAGTTCAGCTATAAAGTGGGCATGTAAAGACTGATTCAAATAGAGGGCCTATTATACCCACTCAGCCTGTGAATGCTGAATGCAGAGGGTATCCAACATCTCATCCACTCACAGGCTTACACTGTTCTTTGATCCAGTAATCATCTCCTCTGATTAGAGGTAACCATCGCCTGGCTGTGCACTGCTGACTGACATGAAAACAGCTAGAATCAAATGAGGATGGGCAGTATAAGCAGGCACAATACTGCAAATTCTGCTTTAACCAGTGCCTGACTAATCTCCAAATAACTGATAAATGTAAAATGACCTGCAAACTATAGGGATTTGACCAAAGGATGCTGAAAGGCCAGGAAAACTCAGATTGTACGGTCATCATTTTACAGTTTGCGCTCCACCTCCTCCCCCACACCGAAGGATAAGCTTGGACACCAGATGTCCAGAGCTCTTAGATTTGACCATTGACGTTAAAGTCAGATCTGTCAATAATCCTGCTGCACTACAATGACTCGTCTATGGCCATCTTTGCACTGCAACAGGCTGCAGTACACACCGCTGACATGCTTCTATAAAATGCTTTGTAACCTGGCTGTCAGGCTAAAGGAAATGATACACTGACCCAGAACTCCTGTATATTTATTCAATGTCAGAATGTACAGAGATCAAGGATCATCCTGACAGCCAAGCAAATATGTCACTTATTACATCTCAACAGGCTTGAGAAATGTTAATTATAAATGTAAAGAATATAATTTAAAGCCAAAAGTGGAACTTCCGCTTTAAGTACTCCTGAACCCCTGACATGCCACATTTGGCATGTCATTTTTTTTTGGGGGGGGGGGGGGGGGGGACGACAGGTACCCGCTCCGACTTCTGCTCGCCGCAGCACCCCGAGCGGAAGTTCTCCTCTCCCCCTCCCTGCAATCTTCTGGGACACGTGAGAGGTCCCAGAAGATTGCCCGGCCATTCAGGATGTGCAGCAAGACTAGCACATGTGCAGTGCGCCACCAGCTCTGAAGCCACAGGCTGCCATAGTTGGATGCCCACACGCTAGTGATGCCGGCACCGCCGAGAGGGGGAGGATCGAGGCTTCGGGCAACAGCATCCCTGGATCTTGGCACAAGGGAGTGTGGTTATTAAAAGTCAGCAGCTACACTTTTTGGCCGAGCTCAGCATTGCTGCAACAGGGGGAGAGTGCTGTGCATGTACAGGTTATGTACCAGAACACTCACTCCAGTGATGCTCAGTGCTAGTACTCAACCTATGGCATGTCTTAGCTACTAGCCAGGACAGGAGAATAGTAACAATGGGAGTTTATTTAGTCGGGCTTCGGGGGTTCTGCAAAAAGCCTTTAGGTATGGCATTTTTCAAAACTGTATTATTTTTTTTTTTAACCTACTCTGGCCCCATGACTGCACAGTTACCATAATTTTATTTAAAAAGGTAAACTTAGCCTTCAAGCTCACAAATAATCAAGAGAGATTCCTTATTTGCAAAATCACAAATATTCCTTAGTATAATACTTAAAGTGTTATCCTAGCACTTCATATTCCTGATATGTACATGCTGTACCATGTATTTAAGAAAGTATCCTGTTCTCTTTGTACTGCTTCCTTTGTGTGAAATCCCTGCTGTTCCTGTCAGTCCCCTTGTTTTTCTATTAAAAACTGACCACACTAAGCAGAACACATCCCGGTCAGTTCTCTACCACTATGCTGGGAACTCAGTGCGGTCTCCCCCAATTATCAGACTTGTCCTGACACAACTCTCCTCATCATTCCCCAACACCAGGAATGGAGCTAGGCTATCAGCGCTTGACCACTCATTATAAATGTGAGTGATGCAGTTAAAAAATAATCCAAAAAAAGAAAGACAATACAAATCAAATGGGGGGGCTTTATAGTTAGACAAAAGGAACTGACAACCTAGGAGTGCTGCTGACAAAACAGAGGTGGGACTCCATCTGTAAAACAAAGAGGGGAATGGACTCTGGTGTAGTAAGTTCCAAGGTTTATTTACAAAGAAATTGTAAAAAATTAATACTCGCAAAAGTATAAAAGCCACAAAAGTATATATGGGAATCCACGGGAGAGTGTAAGCCTATGGTGGAGGCACAGTGCTAAAATTGTGCAGCTAGATGGATGGACGATGAGCTGCTTCGGGCACAAAGTCCAGATCTCTGTGCCACTGGCTGTTAATGGGGAAATGGCTCTAACAGCCCAGTAAGCATGTGTAGTCCCTCAAACCTCGTCCTGTGACCCTGGACTTACCATCCATCGGCCATTGACACTGGGAATGAGGAAGCCGCAGCCCTACACATGCTAACTGGGCTGTAAGAGCCATTTCCCCATTAAAGAGGTTGTAAACCCATACAACTTTTTTTTTTTTTTTGCAACCTGTAAGAGAAACACATAATGAGCTAGTATGCACCGCATACTAGCTCATTATGAAATACTTACCTTAGAACGAGCCCCCACCGTGCCGCCCGCTTACCTGTATGACGGGCGACATGTCCAGTCGCCCGTCTTCCGGGATCGCGGCATCCGGCCATCTGATTGGCTGGAGCCGCGGGGACGTCACTCCCGCGCACGCGTGCGGGAGCCGACAGTCACGGCACGGGGCTCTGAAGAAACGGCACCAGCGGCCATTCCTTCAGAGCGCATGCGCCAGTGATGTCACTGGCTGCATGTAAAGTAAATATCTCCTAAACGGTACATGTTTAGGAGATATTTACAGTACCTATAGGTAAGCCTTATCATAGACTTACCTATAGGTAAAAGTGTCAGAGGAGGGTTTACTTCCTCTTTTAACAGCCAGTGGCACAAAGATCCAGACTTCATGCCTGTCACAGCTCATCATCCGTCCCAGCTGCACCCTCTCCAGTTGACTCCCATATATAAATTTGTGGCGTTTATACTTTTGAGAGTATTCATTTTTACCTTTTCTGTAAATAAACCTTCTTGGAACTTCCAACACCAGAGTGGTCCCACTGTCTCCTTCCCTCCCCCTATTATGCAGCTGAGAACAGAGGGAAGGTGATAACCTATAAAAACAGGGGGAAAGGGTATTTATGTTTTTTTATATCTATAAAAAAAAAAATTTCCCTATCATTTCAGTTTTAAACTAAAGGGGTTAATTTACAAGGTGATCATTGACAATCACTTTAAAGTGATACTAAACACACACACTGTGTAGTTTACATTGTCCCTTCTATTTCTGTATGTGAATGATGGCACTAAAATTTATTTTAGTAAAAAAAAAACCCTTTACCTAATAGATATACAACTGTCACATGACTCAGCTCTTTCCCAGCTTGTCTGCAGGGAAACATAAGCAGGAGGCGCTTCTAGTCCTCTGCTGCTGATCACATGTTCAAAATAAAAAAGCAGCCTTTTGAATACAGAGTAAAAATAAATATCAATAAACTGTTTTAAAACATCATACAAATATATATTTGAAATTAAATTTTTATTTCTTTGGCAACAATATGGTGTGGGTGGATTTCTGCTAGTCACAGACTATGTCACACCCCTCCAGCCTGTGTCTTAGAATAAGAGGGAGGTGAAGCCTCCATCAATCTACATGTAATATCCCACTCTTATTGTGTTTAGCTGGTTAGTGGACATGAAGTAGGAGGGAGGGAGTGGGCTGTCATTTCTCACTGTGTATACGCCTACGTGCGACTCTATAGTCACATGGGCTGCTCAGATGTGACAGGGAGAAAATTCTCAGCATAGAAACTAACTGAAAACTGAGCATGTGCTGAGTAGCCACCCCAGCTGCAAAATTCCTAGGTGGCGATAGAGAGTAGCAGGATCAACCAGATCTTTTGAAGAATACAAAAATTGAATCACATGCCTGAGTGGGTATGAACAGCATGTAATACACCATTTATTGATAGTTTTTTTTTTTTTTATGATGTGGGTTTAGTGACACTTCGGCACGACTTGCACGGACTTCATAAAATGAATGTCTATGCAAGTCGCTCCAGGTAACCCCGAAGTAGTACAGGACCCTTTTTCTAAGTCGGAGCGACTTGTGTCGCTCCTATTAGAACCGGTCCTGTACTACACTATGGGACGCAAAGGTGCATGACTTGTCAGGCTGAACAAGTCGCCTGACAAGTGGTACCAGTGTGAATGCAGACTTAATGTGCATATGCATTGAAACCAACTGACTTCAATGACATAATACTTTAAACTGAATAAAGCTAGAAACCATGTCAATGGCAGAATAAACCTGAAGTACTGAGCAGCTTTTTGCCATTTTAACAGATTATCAATCCCCTGCTCTTAATAGGACATTAGTAACCTCTCCCCCTTTCCTCTGCACTATATTCTAAATACCTCCCATAAACACATTTTCTCCATCTGTAAGTACCCAGAATAGAAGTGGTTAACAGTGTTGGGAATAAGGTTACGCCGCCTAATCCCCAACGTTGAGGATTCATCTTAAGGACTGGGTTACAGCTCAGGTTTCAGTCCCATGCAGACCACTGCACTGTACTGCACATTCCTGCATTCTATTTAGCACATCAATGTGTGTAATATTAGGGAAGCCCATTATTTGGAATAGACTACTGATACTACGCCGCCATACATTTTACCAGACCCACGGCTTTTCTTCTTCCCAACCCACCAAGTGATGTTTCATTTAGTGAAGAGACCTCAGATGGTGGAGACTGGTCCTTTCATTTGATTTGCTGGACCTTCTGGTTTCAGAGGTAATTTTCCAGTAAGGTGCAAAGGTTTGAACTGGTGGTGGAGCACTGCAGAGATATCATTGAATCTGAGCATTTAATGGACATTCGTTGGTTACTTTTGGTCATATGTTAGCACTGTGGACACATTTTATTCCCTTATTGACAGTCACTGCTCTCAGCTAAGGGTGGACTGAGAACTAAGCCATCAGTGGTCATGTGATCACTCAGTTCTTGGGCTTCAAGATGACAGGGGACTTGGAGTTGACAGAGTTCCTAAGTTAGTACCATGATCCACCCTGGATAAGAAAGGTGAACTTGACCTTTAAGCTGGGTACACACTGTCCAAAAATTGGCCCGTTCAGCAGGAACCAGCTGACTTTCAGTGAGTGTGTACTGCAATCTGTCTGACGTAAGCTGGTCTAATGACCGACTTTTGTCAAAGGGACATCCTGGAAAACCAACATCTGATCAGCCAATGGCTGCGAGTGCTGATCAGTGTATTCTGGTCTGGGGAAGTCCCCCTGTCAGAACAGATTAGTACAGTGGGGGTGATCGCCACACCAACATATTTTGTGTTGGTGCGGCAATCTTTCAGTCAACCCGCTGGGCAGGCTGTAAAGAAATTTGCAGTGTGTGCCGGTGTTATGTCAATATGGAACGCTCAGTAGGTATAGGACACTCGCAAACTGTGCATGCTCATGAGAGCGTCATGCTTCCAGAATGTGTTCCACTTTTGTTCCGCGTTCCACTAACTTTGCAACAGGTGTTCTGTTGATATGAAATAAATAGCATGCGTTATTGAGAGCGTTCAATATCGACGGGACACTGTTGCAAAGCAAGGGTATGGGCCGTATACCGGAAGATTGTATGTCTCACGATCATGTGCACTTTGCGAACGTCCCATACCTTAAGAGCGTCACTTATTGACAGAACACTGGGCTTAAAGTAATAAACCTTTAAAAATATACATCTTTGGCAAGGCAATGGCATAATGTGCATTGCATACTAGCACATTACAAGAGACTTACCTTAGAACAAAGCCCTCCAGCGGCACGCTGTCACCACTGACATCTTCACCTGGTCTTCCTTCTGAGTTCATGGGCTCTGTCTGTATAAATAGAGCTACGATGATTTCAGCCCTCGGCTGCTATACAAAGCTCTGAAGTTCCGGCACGGTATCCCAGACTTTCGGAGCACATACGCCAGTGACATCACCAGCTGCATGCAGTGTGAATATCTCCTAAACATCACAAGTTTAGTAGATACTCACTGTACCTATAGGTACTTATTATTATTAGATGTAAGTACAAGATCACAAAAATTAGTTTACTACCACTTGAAAGAGGTTGTAAACCCATTTAAAAAAAAAACCCTGTAAGACAAAGGCATAATGAGTTAGTTTGCATGGCATACTAGCGCATTATGCAATACTTACCTTAGAACGAAGCCCCCACCGGTGACACAGCTGATGAAGGAGCTATGCACGCTCCTATAAGCATCACCTCCCACCACTACCTGACACTGGCTGCGTGCGTTCCAGCCGCGAGCCGGGCCTCTACCCCAACCCATCCCCATAGGACAATGCTGAGAGTAGAGGATCAACTATGTTACATGCCTTACCAGACTGGAAACTTCTGTACGGATTTTTAACCCTTGTGTGTCACAATAAACTGCCAATGCCGCACTTAGAGGCACCTTGTGTTTTTCTCACATTTCTGCAGAGCGGACATCATCTGCAGTGTTTCTTCCGGGTTCGCAGGCTCCAGTGCTGTTATTGGCTGGAGGTGCGATGATGTCACTCCCGAAGCGGGAGCCGCCATTCACGGCACAGGGCTCTGAAGGAGCGCATGTGCCAGTGATGTCACTAGCTGCATTCAATGTAAATATCTTCTAAAGCAGTGGTTCTCAACTCCAGTCCTCAGGACCCACTAACAGGCCAGATTTTAAGGATTACCTTGGGGAGATGCAGACTAGAGAGTACTGCAATCACTGAGCAGAAAATTATATCACCTGTGATGTATTTCAGTTATCTTGCAAACCTGGCCTGTTAGTGGGCCCTGAGGACTGGAGTTGAGAACCACTGCTGTAAAGGGTGCAAGTTTAGGAGATATTTACACTACCTATAGGTAAGCCATAATATAGGCCTGTCTATAAGTACAGGTTACAGAGGAAGCTTTACTTTAACCACTTAAGCCCCGGAAGATTTTACCCCCTTCCTGACCAGGGCCTATTTTGCGATTCGGCACTGCGTGACTTTAACGGACAATTGTGCGGTTATGCGACGCTGTACCTAAACGAATTTGACGTCCTTTTTTTCCCACAAACAGAACTTTCTTTTGGTGGTATTTGATCACCTGTGCGATTTTTTGATCATGCGCTATAAACAAAAAAAAGAGCGTCAATTTTGCAAAAATAACAATATTTTTCACATTTTTTTTATATGAAATTCCCCAAAAAAAAAAAAGTAAAAATCAAAATTTTTTAACATTTTCGGCCAATTTGTTTTATGCTACATATGTTTGGTAAAAAAAAAAAAAAAAAAAAAAAAAAAAAAAAAAAAAAAAAAAAAAAAAAAAAAAAAAAAAAAAAAAATCGCAAAAAGCGTATTTTGATTGGTTTGCGCAAAAGTTATTGCGTTTACTAAGGGAAAGATTTTTGTAATTTTTGTTGTTTTTTTAACGCGTAATGGCGGCGATCTGCGATTTTTTTTGCGGGACTGTGACATTGCGGCGGACAGATCGGACCCTTGACTGACATTTTTGACACTTTTGGGGTTACCAGTGACATTACTACAGTAATCAGTGCTATACATATGCACTGTTACTGTAAAATTACACTGGCAGTGAAGGGGTTAACTTTTTTTTTTTTTTTTTTAAGAGGGAGGGGCTGTGTGTGTCCCTAGGGGCGTGATTCTAACTGTGATTGGCTGTGGCTTGAGGTGTAGGAACAGTGATCAACGGTCCTACATAGAACCGTATGATCAGTGTTCCTACACAGGGGAGAATGACAGATGGCTTGTTTACATCAGCCGCCTGCCTTTCTCCCGCTGTCACTTACGATCGCGAGTGCCCAGCAGGGGGGGTCCGTGACTGCGCGGGGACACGCGCTCGCTCCCTAGACCCTCACAGGCTAGCGACGTAGGTCTACGTCGCTCTGCCTGTGAGGGGCTGACTGCCGACGTAAATAGTCGTGCGGCAGTTGGCAAGTGGTTAAGGCCCCTTTCACACTTGGGACTCCGTCGGTGGACTCCGTTTTTCTCAGCGGGGGATCGATCCGCCGATCCCCGCTGAGCAGGCGGATGACAGCTGTGTCTCCGCTCTGTGTGCAGAGACAGAGCTGTCAGATCCCCGCTGTCCTCTATGGGGGTATCGGATGAGAAAGGACCACCTGTCCGTTCCCATCCGAGCCGCCAGACAGATGGAAAATAGGGTTTCCATCTGTCCGGATGTCAGCAGACATGTCTCCGCTGACATCCGATGTCCCATAGAGATGCATGGGGCACCCGTTCAGATCTGCCAAAAAATGGACAGGCGGATCTGAACGGCCCGCCTGTGTTAAAGGGGCCTAAGGGTGACAATGCAAGGGTGTCTCTATGGCTTCTCCAACCAGAGTGGGGACACCCTAAGAGAGGAGTGAGTTACTGGGTGAAAATAAAGGGAAAGAAGGGGAGGTGGGGGACTGAAGTTCTTCTTTAAAGTGGAACTAAACCCGCCTTTCCTTTCCAGCTGTGGAAGCTGCCATCTTAGCCTCTGTTTAATCTGTAATTGCCATGGTAACACACATCAGCTATTGGATTGGTTGAGTTTGGTGGAGAGCACAACCAATGTGACCGTTACATTCCCATTACATGCCTGGAATGTGGCGGTTTCATGAGAGCGCTAAACGGCAGGGTTTGGTTGCGCTATCAGCCATCTACAGACCTCTATATACTCAGGCAGAGCCAGGGCCAGCTGGGCACAATGGTCTGTGATGGGTGTGATGGCCCCCAGTGTTGGGGATCAGAGGGGTACACATCACTCCTGTTTATGGACACCCTGAGTGCTGGACCTTCCTCCTTCCACCCCCACATTGTTCTTTACTGACCAACCCTCTGCCCAGCACATACCGCCGCACCCACACACAGCACAATCCGGCCGGCCAGCTGAGCACTTGGTGACGTCAGCGCCGTCCAGGACACAGATATAGAGAGAAACCTGCGAGTCCGGCTACGTCACCCCCGCCTTCACTCAGTGACGGCACGGCGGGGGACCCCTAACACACCCTCCATACAGACATACTCCACACCACAGCCGCTACTCACCCCTTTCCTCTCCGTTGTGTGCCCGCCTCCCGACCTCGCGCGTTCCGCCGACGTCAGCGCGCCCACTGTGCTGTGCGCGCGCACGGACGTACAGTCAGCAGATGGAAAATCGATCAGAGCTACCAGCGCATGTGCAGAAGAGTTAACACGCAGCGCCATCTGGTGGCTGGTATTGAAGCAGCCGTGATCACCTAACAAACAATATTTCTTGAACCTGGCTCTTTCCCCTTCTGTCTTCCACAACTAGGATTTGTCATTTTGTTTGGTGTATCTGATGCTCTTTGACCAGTTTCTGATTTCTTGTTTGGGCGAGAATGACGTTGCGATCCCCAGGCGTTTTAGGAGCGCTTGCGCTTCGCATGCGCAGGTGTATTTAGGGCCTTGGGATGCACCTAACACCTTTAACCACTTAAGCCCCAGAAAATTTTACCCCCTTCATGACCAGGACTTATTTTGCGATTCGGCACTGCGTGACTTTAACGGACAATTGCACGGTCGTACGACGCTGTACCTAAACGAATTTGACGTCCTTTATTTCCCACAAACAGAGCTTTCTTTTGGTGGTATTTGATCACCTGTGCGATTTTTTGATCATGCGCTATAAACAAAAAAAGAGCGTCAATTTTGCAAAAATAACAATATTTTTCACATTTTTTTATATGAAATTCCCCCAAAAAAAATGTAAAAATCAAAATTTTCTAACATTTTAGACCAATTTGTTTTCTGCTACATATTTTTTGGTAAAAAAAATTGCAAAAAGCGTATTTTGATTGGTTTGCGCAAAAGTTATTGCGTTTACTAACTACGGGAAAGATTTTTGACATTTTTGTTGTTTTTTTTTTTTTAACGCGTAATGGCGGCGATCTGCAATTTTTTTTGCGGGACTGCGACATTGGGGCGGACAGATCGGACCCTTGACTGACATTTTTGACACTTTTTGGGTTACCCGTGACATTACTACAGTAATCAGTGCTATACATATGCACTGTTACTGTAAAATTACACTGGCAGTGAAGGGGTTAACTTTTTTTGAGAGGGAGGGGTTATGTGTGTCCCTAGGGGCGTGATTCTAACTGTGATTGGCTGTGGCTTGAACTGTAGGAACAGTGATCAACGGTCCTACATAGTAGAACCGTATGATCTCTATTCTTACACAGGGGAGAATGACAGGCGGCTTGTTTACATTAGCCGCCTGCCTTTCTCCCGCTGTCACGGACGATCGCGAGTGATGTCCGCCGGGCACACGCGCAGGGGGGGGTCCGTGACCGAGCGGAAGCGCGCATTCGGCGGCGGCGTGCGCTCGCTCCCCAGAGCCTCACAGGCTAGTGACGTAGACCTACGTCGCTTTGCCTGTGAGGGGCTGACTGCCGCAGTAAATATACTGTGAGCAGTCGTCAAGTGGTTAATGACCAGGCCCTATTTTGAGATTCGGCACTGCGTTACTTTAACGGACAATTGCGCGGTCGTGCGACGCTGTACCCAAATAAAATTGACATCCCTTTTTCCCCACAAATAGAGCTTTCTTTTAGTGGTATTTGATCACCTGTGCGATTTTTATTTTTTGCACTATAAACAAAAAAAGAGCGACAATTTTTCACATTCTGCTATATGACATTCTAAAAAAAAAAAAATTTTAAATCAAAATTTTATAACATTTTAGGCCAATTTGTTTTATGCTACATATTTTTGGTAAAAAAATTTGCAATAAGCGTATTTTGATTGGTTTGTGCAAAAGTTATCGGCGTCTACAAACTACGGGAAAGATTTATGTAATTTTTATTGTTTTTTTTTTTTACTAGTAATGCCGGCAATCTTTGATTTTTTTGTGGGACTGCAACATTGCGGCAGACAGATCGGACCCCTGACTGATATTTTTGACACTTTTAGGGGGACCAGTGACATTACTACAGTAATCAGTGCTATACATATGCACTGTTACTGTAATAATGACACTGGCAGGGAAGGGGTTAACATTATGGGTGATCAAGGGGTTAAATGTGAGCCTAGGGGAGTGATTCTAACTGTGGGGGGCTTCTGAAATGACCATAGAGACCTGTGATCTTATATAGGAGGATCACATGATCTCTATGATCATTGCAGGGAGAACAGTCAGTTGTGTTTTCAGCAGCTGACCGTTCTTCTCTCTCAGCAGGGAACGATCGTGGGTGTCAGGCGGCAATCGGAGCTGCCTGACACATGCATCGGCTTCCCTGCTGACAAACGGGGGTGGGAGCGCGCCACTGGTGGCGCGCACGCGCTCGCCCCCTAGCCTCCTGAGAGCGAGCGACGTATACCTACATCGTCTTGCCCAGGAGCAGCTGCCTGCCGCAGAAAATCTGCGGTAGGCGGTCGGTAACTGGTTAATACATATGCGCATGGTGGGGGAGGGGGGTTATATGCACTCACAAAGACAATGCAGGTATGAGGTCTGGTATCTCAGGATGTCTGAGCATGTGCAGGAAACCTCTCTGAGTGTGCACAGATGTGCCCCAGATCTCTGCCGAGTCCCCTTGACCCAGTGCATCTGCGCACTCACCACATTTTTTTAATAGCGGGACCACAATACAAAATCGGACATCTGACACTTTTTGGGGACACCAATACAGTGATCAGTGCTAAAAATATGCAGTGTTACTGTACTAATGACACTGGCAGAGAAGGGGTTAACATCAGGGGCAATCAAAGCATTAACTGTGTTCCCTGGGAGTGCTTACTAACTGTGGGGGAGGGGGGATGCTTTGACTGGAAGAATGTAAAGATCCATGTTCCTGCTCAGCAGGAACACAGGATCAGCACATTCCCCTCTCACAGAACGGCGGTCTGCCCTGTTTACATAAGCAGACCACCGTTCTGTCTTTCTCTTGAACGATCACCGGATATCGCATCCACCTTACCCGCTGGTTGGCTCCCGCTGTTTCCAATCACAGCAGAAGCAGGTCGCCAGCAGCACGTGCGTGCCCCAGACCCATTTGGCCCTGCCCCCTCTCCAGCTCCACTATCTTTAACCGCTTAGGGATCGCCCCAGGCAGATATACTTGTACATGATCTGACACTAGAGGGGTGGTCTAAGCTAAGCGTGGGGGTGGTCCCTAAGCGGTTAAAGATGGTGGAGCTGGAGAGATGGCAGGGCCAAATTATGAGGGACTGAAGTTCCTCATTAACATACCCTGGATTTATGAGCAAATAGATATAGCACCCTCTAGTGTGCTAATAGGTAGTGTAAGGGTTTTATAGTGTAGGCAAAATGTTTTGGGTTGGTTGGCAGCCAAGCCTGTGTTTTAATCTGGGTTGAGTAAGTGATCCAGGGAGGGCTGGTATATCTCATCAGTAGGGATGGGCTCTATGTTCGAGTCGAACGTAAGCTCGACTTGAACATCAGCTGTTCGTGTGTTCCCTGAACACATGAAAAAATGGGGCGCTCGGCGGGAAGTTTGCCCACCCGCCGATGAGCGCCCCATAATGCACTGCGCTGTTGCAGTGCAATGATTGCTGATGATTGGCCAAAGCATGCACCTGACCTGTATGCTTTGACCAATCACAGCACAATGTCCTGTCAGAGCCATGATTGGCCAAAGGCAGGGTGCCTTTAGCCAATCATGACTCAGGGGTTAAGTTCACGCCCCACATTATATAAGGCTGCTGCTGCTGACACGGCAGCCGTGTATAGTGTGTGACAATAGAGATTAGGTAGGTAGCTAGTGGATAGTGTGTTGAGTTAGGTTAGTGCAGTCAGTGCAGTGTACAGGCATACTCCACTTTTAAAATGTATGAATATGTTGTAGTCCTGGGTCCCCTCTCGGTGCTCCCCAAGTTTTGTGATTGTGTCCATCACTTATAGTTCGTGAGTAGTGCCATGCCAAGCTGACCAAGATTTCCCATAGATGCCATTGTTAAAGAATGGGAGCAGTGCCATGTCAAGCTGACCAAGATTTCCCATAGATGCCATTGTTAAAGATTGGGAGCAGTGCCATGCCAAGCTGATTAATAATTCCCATAGATGCCAATGAGCACTGAAAGCTTAAAATTGGTCTAGGCAGGAAGGGGGTGAAAATGCCATGTATTTAAGTGGTTAAGGGGAACCCTATGACAGAATTTAACATCAACATAGGGCTTGGTATGGACTAGGAAGGGGGGGGGGGACCCTACGCCATTTTTCTCATGTTTTTTTATCTGTATTGTCGGGGAGCCAACAATACATTACAGCCGCGAACAAGTTTTAATTACATTTTCTTCTTTAGAAATGTCAGTATTGCTGCAGCTGGCTCCATACATCGTACAGATGTGTTGCCTAACAGGCACATTAAGAGGACCTTCCAGGCATGACATTTAAAGCAATTTTTCATTTTTACTGTTTCACTTTAAGCATCAATTAAATCATTTCTCCTGTAAAAACGATTGTTTTTAGAAAAAAAAAAAAAGTTTTGCATTGATACAGGTCTCCCCAGGGCAGTACCCGGGTCCCCATACACTTTTTATGGCAATAACTTGCATATAAGCCTTTAAAATGAGGACTTTTGATTTTTCATGTTCGTGTCCCCTAGACTTTATTAGAGTGAGCAAGTTCGCTACAACTTTTTCCCTGTTCGAGATGTTCTGGTGCAAACCAAACAGAGGGGTGTCCGGCCCATCACTACTCATCAGGCAACATATCTGGTATCTCCGCCTACTTCTGGAACTTGCTGGAAACTTCCAGAGGAATAAGAGGGAGGTTAGGAGGAGCTGCCAGGATTATTTGTGAGGGCCCTGACCATCCCCAACAGAACATTTGGCTGGAGGCAGTGCCCCCTAAATACTCAGCTGAATTGGGCAGGAGAGTTTGGGTGGAAGTTGGAGTGCTAGGAGACTGTCAGTGGGCCCTTGAGGGTAACCCTCTAGTTTGGGGGGGGGGTGACCCTTCACCCGGGGCCCAAGTTCAGGAGGGAACCTCTGATATCCCAAGGCAGAATCCTGCCCAGTGGCATGGGAGCAGATGTATGGACAGAAAAAAAGTGTGGGAACTCACCCAAGATTCCCCCTCACACCTCAAAAATAAAAAAGTGTATGTGTGTGTTTGTGTATATATATATATATTGTGAGGGATTAGCTTGGTGGCGGGTGTGGATGAGCCCCTTGGGGGGAGGGGGGTTCGTTACATAGGGAGATAGCCGAGAAGTGAATGAAAACAACAGTTTGGTTTATTCTTGCAATTTTCTTCACACAAGTGCAAGCATCAAAAACAGCATACTTCAAAATAAACATAAAATAAAATAAACCCTTGCCACTGTGGGCGGCTACCTTCTCACACACAGGAACCTACCTAAGGAGTCCGTCCCCAACCTACTGTTGGGCAGACTTTGCTGATCCTACAGCAGACCATCAATAGTCCATTTATTTTCTCTTCACAGAGCACATGTTCATTGGATTTTCCCTTCACATAGAAAACATCCATTTGTTTTTCTCTTCACACAGCAAATGTCCCTTGGATTTTCCCTTCACATAGAAAACATCCAAGACCTCACCTTGAGAAGTCTTCAGTCTTAATTCATTTTCTCCTCACATAGAAAATGTCCATTGGTTTCTCTTCACATAGAAACAATCCAAGACCTCACCTTGAGTAGTCTTCAGTCTTATTACCCTCCTCAGCGCACATCGCTCCAGGAGGCATTCCTTCTCCTATGCTCACACAGCTTCAGGAGGCACCCATCTGACTGTCCTCCTCTACTCACACAGCGTCAGGAGGCAGCAATCAATAGACTTCCTCTGGACAAATTATAGAGGCCTTAATTTCCTCATTCTGAATAGCTGAAGGTTTTTCAACTTCCTACACCTTCCTGCTGGCTACCTCTGCAGCCGACACCCTATAGTAATTGGTGAATTGTCTAAACCAAGCAGACATGTATCTCCTGTCTGTGACAACATCCACAGATTTACCTGACTTCCTGTCACAATATATATATATATATATATATATATATATATATATATATATATATATATAATAGGTACTCCTTTTTTAACATATAAAATAAAGGATAAAGGTGATTGAATTCCATTCTGTGCCACATCCCTACAAACTTGTACACAGAAAAAAAAAGGGTGTTCCCCTATTGATGGGTCTTTAACCGCTTGCCAACCGCCGCAAGTAAATTTACTGCGGCAGTCAGGCCCTCACAGGCAGAGTGACGTTAATTAACGTCACTAGCCTGGGAGGGTCTGGGGAGCGAGCGCGCGCCGCCGGAGGCGCGCTCCCGCTCCCGCGCGGTCACGGACCCCCCCGCGCGTGTGACCGGCGGACCCGGTGTCCGCTGGTCACTCGACGATCGTCGGGGGAGAGGGAGAAAGTCAGACGGCTTGTGTAAACAAGCCACCTGTCATTCTCCTCGGTGTAAAAACACTGATCACACGGTTCTAGTATGTAGAACCGTTGATCAGTGTCCTTACACCTCAAGTCACAGCCAATCACAGTAAGAATCACGCCCCTAGGGACACACACAGCCCCTCCCTCTCAAATAAAGTTAACCCCTTCGCTACCAGTGTATTTTTACAGTAACAGTGCATATTTATAGCACTGATTACTGTAGAAATGTCACTGGTAACCCCAAAAGTGTCAAAAATGTCAGTCAAGGGTCCGATCTGTCCGCCCCAATGTCGCAGTACCGCAAAAAAAATCGCAGATCGCCGCCATTACGCGTTAAAAAAAAACCAACAAAAATGACAAAAATCTTTCCCTTTGTTAGTAAACACGATAACTTTTGCGCAAACCAATAAAAATACGCTTTTTGCGATTTTTTTTACCAAACATATGTAGCATAAAACAAATTGGCCGAAAATGTTAAAAAATTTTGATTTTTACATTTTTTTGGGGGAATTTCATATAAAAAAATGTGAAAAATATTGTTATTTTTGCAAAATGTACGCTCTTTTTTTGTTTATAGCGCAAAAAGTAAAAAGCGCACAGGTGATCAAATACCACCAAAAGAAAGCTCTGTTTGTGGGAAAAAAAGGACGTCAAATTTGTTTAGGTACAGCGTCGCACGACCGCGCAATTGTCCGTTAAAGTCACACAGTGCCAAATCGCAAAATACCCCCTGGTCGTTTAGCAGCCAAATCCTCCGGGGCTTAAGTGGTTAAAGGCACTATTTGGGTATCAGATTTGAAACACATTATTGACATTTTAAAAAACATGATTTTTAATAATAAATCACTAGATAAAAAGCAGATCAACAACTTCTTAAATTTACAATACATGGTATAAATATCCTTGATATAGCACCAACTCTGAAAGTGATATTGATGTTGTATAGTTTCTTCCACCGGACGCGTTAAAAATCTCCTTCCTCAGAAGTGCAAGAAATACTATTTATATCCATGGAAAAGGTGCTTTAGATGAACATCCCATGTTTCAGTAAAAACAGAGTTCTACAATTCTGCTGGTCCACTCTAAGGGCCAGTTCACACTGGTGCAATGCGGGAACCCTGCGAATCCACTGCGGGTTCCCGCATCACACCTGATTTGCAGGCAGTTCACACTGCCATATGCGAACTGCTGGGAGTGTCAATACAAAGATAATGACACCCTCAAATTAGTTTGCATATCGCAGTGGGAACTGTCAATTCGGACTGGAATCGGATTGTATAGGTGTGAACACCCATGCAATCTAATTCTGGTGCGGACCAAAAAAAGGGTCCTGCACGACTTTGGTCCGAATGCAATGCAAATTCAGCCTTACAATCTATATGGCTGAATTCGCATCGCACAGACATCGCATGTGATTTGCATAGCAGTGCGGTGTGAATCACATGCGATGTCTGACATTGCTATAGTGTGAATCGACACTTACATTGAGGTAACATCTATGGCAGGAAAGCCAAAGGTGGCACAAAGAGGCGCTAGCAATCGCAGTACCCAAAGGGGAGGAAAAGGGAAACACTAACGCCAAAACAGCTCTGTCCTACTTCTCAGGAACAGTGGAAACCGTAAATGCCCCAGGACATAAATAGCCTGGTTTAGGGTTTATAGTTGACAGATGATTTTAATGGCTGGAGAGAGATGTCCTGTCCTTGGTTAGTGTGCCGCAGACAAATAAAGTTCAAAATTTATTGTAAATGCCTGTTTACGAGGACAACTCCAAAATTCACATGCATTAAACAAATAAATATAGAACAAATGTAAAAACAAAATAACAATAAACAACCGCAGTGTGTGATAATGGTTCCCTCGCAGGGAATTTCTAAAACAAGTTGCACTATGCTTCTATGCAGGCTCTGATATGTGGGGCCCCTCCTGCCCCAAGATGTCTGCACACATGTGTTGGTCTGTGCAGAGGAGTGAGGCCGGGAGTGCGGAGTGTGCCGCCCCAGGGCCCCTCTCCTTTAGGCTGCCTGTATTGATTGTGCAAAGTTGGGCCCAGGCCCCCGGGCCACTCACTCCTCAGTGCTCATCAAATGCAGTCTGATCAGTGCCCATCACTACAGCCTGATCAGTTCCCATTGATGCAGCCTAATCAGTGGCCATCAAATGCAGCCTTACCAGTGCCCATCAAATGCAGCCTGATCAGTGCCCATCAAATGCAGCCTTATCAGTGCCCATCAAATGCAGCCTTGCCAGTGCCCATCTTTGCAGCCCTGCCAGTGCCCATCAAATGCGGCCTTACAGTGCTCATTAAATGCGGCCTTACCAGTGCCCATCAAATGCAGCCTTGCCAGTGCCCATCAAATGCAGCCTTGCCAGTGCCCATCAAATGCGGCCTTACAGTGCTCATTAAATGCGGCCTTACCAGTGTCCATCAAATGCAGCCTTACCAGTGCCCAGTTCAGGTTACCGGTAGAATATATCTCTATAAATGTTACTACGAGTTCTGATATTTATAAAGGCCTAGTCTTCCGGTACAATAGTAGAGTGTATCTTGCAATATTTAGCTATGGATCCATTTTGGGCCTTTGGCCTCTGCTTTTATGTATTTTGTACAATAAAGTTTATTTTTTATGTATCTCATGTCTCCTGTACTGAGCCTGTAAAGTCTGCCTAGTTAGGCAGGTTCTGGCTTATCTGGCCCTGCAGTTTTTTGTATTTCATAAACCAGAGACGAGGAAATTCCACCTAAGATCTGCCCCCGACAGGACCTTAGGTGTGAGCATTTCCCGGACGGGTCAGACAAGATTTCAGGAAATGTCCACCATGACTGCAATACAGGCACCGGCCCTACCCCCTCCTAAAGGCCCACTCAGCCTTGGATAGGCGTGTGAACCCCAGCTGCATGGGTTCACAGCCAGATGCACCATCCCCAGGAGGCGTGGGGGGTGAGAGACGAATGGGTGGGGAAAAAAACGTAGGAGCCAATCTGGTAGGAGGCCTCCACAGGCGCTTCTTAAACGATGGTCTCTCCCTGTGCCTGGTATCGATCAAAATCAGGAATAAAAATGAGAGCCTCGAGCTTGTCAGGGAGATCCTTGGCAGCATTCTCGTCCTTCAATGCCTCGGAGAGACCATGAGAGAAGACAGCCTCCTGAGCTTCATTATTCCAGCCCACCTCGGCTGCCCGGGTATGAAATTCAATGGCAATTGGTAATGGTTCGTATACCCTATTGAATGGACAGGAGCTGCTTTGCAGCAGAGGTAGAGCGAGCAGGCACATTGAATACCCTACGAAAGGAGGCAACAAAACTCGGGTAATCGAGTATCACAGATTATCATTCTCCCACAAGGGAGAACGACCTTGTCCAAGAGCAATGAGATTAGTAAGCCCACCTTGGACCTATCAGAAGGGAAAGCCTGAGGAACCATTTAATAATAAATGCCCACTTGGTTTAGGAAGCCACGACACTGAACCCCCATAGAGCTACGGAAGGGGGGCTGAACCAGTCACCCCTCTGGTTAGAGCGACTCCAGCTGCAACTGCAGGAGCAGGAGAGGCATCAGGAGCAGCAGCAGGAGCAACAACAGGAGGAATCACCAGCCTAGCAGCACCAGGAGCAAGATGCAAGCGTGCAAGCAGTGTCTGCAACGCCTGAGCGAACTGACCCAAAAGGTGATCTTGTTGATCGAGCCTGGTGACCAGCATTGGGAGCGTAGGAGCACCTGCATCGTCAGAATTCATTGCCCTTGCGTACTGTCAGGGTGCCAGGAGACCACACCACACTGGATGCAGGTAAAATAAAGCAGTTTATTGGAGCAAACAAATATAAACCCACAGCAAGAGTGGGAAGCGGGATGAAGAACAAGGCCGGGGTCGAGTTCAGGAGCGGGTAGTCATCCAAGCCGGGGTTGAGTCCAGAAGCGGGTAGTCTGCGATGTGAAGTCGTCTGCAGGGCCGGGACAAGGGGTGGGCAGGAGGGATGGCTGCCCTGGGCGCAATGGTTTGTTGAAGGGATGGGGGCACCTGGACCTTAACCTTTGGCAAAAGGGGGGGCTCAGCTTGGCATCTTTGCCCTGGGCGCTGGATGACCTTGTCTCGGCATTGGTCGTCTGCCAATGCGGGGTAATCTACTAATGCGGGGTCAAGAGCCAGGAGAGTTGTCAGCCAAGCAAGGTCATACACAGAGGAACACAGAGAACGGAAGACTGCTAGCAGAGATGCACCTTGAAGCACAAAGGCAAGGGTGAGGACTGCAACCCATCAGGTGATTAATGTAGTCAGGCGTGCAGCATCATCACTGTCTGACACCCAGGCAGCAGGCAAGTGATGATGCAATCAGAGTTTATAAGAGGCAGCCACCTGCACGTGTCCAAGATGGCTGCCAACAGGAGGGCAAGATAAAACCTTGACAGGCCGGCTCTGTGTGTCCATTGGCACACAGAGTTTAGCCTACAAAACACCCCCCCCCCCCCCCGCTCCTTCCTCACTAGCTGTAATTGACAGCAATGGGAGCTGATGGCAGGGAGAGAGCTGAAATAACATGCGCATCACTGGATCGAGATCGGGTTCAGGTAAGTACAGGGGAGGTTGGGAGCTGAGCATTGAAGTTTTTTTACCTTAATGCAGAGAATGCATTAAGATAAAAAACCTTCAGTCATTTTGGACCAGCCTAAAAAATTTCTAGCATGCACAGGATCATGCTGAGAAAACAAACATAAAATCTTGCATTAAAAACAGATAAAACAGAATGGCAAATTTGTTTTTGCTTGTCTCTAAACCAGTCAAATCTACATTAAGATGGTCAAGGCATATTTGAAGACAGCACTTCATTACGAAGGGCTAGTACTCCAACACTAACAAAACAGCATAGCAGAAAGAACAATGGACATAGAAATAGTAAAGCCAAACATGAGAGAGAACAGTACAACATCATACCCTCTAGTGAGACACAACATGGATAAGGATCCTTGTTACAGGAGAGCTTCGGTGTCCTCCAGACTCATTTCTAGCCAAACTCCAAACTTGTGCACCATTTTTAACTCCAATGAGCTGCGGGCCAGGTCACTCTCATCCCGTCATCCTGCCTCTTTGCTTACATGAGCTAAGCTACAAGGTAGGAATGACCCAGCCCACAGCTCATTGGAGTGAAAAAAAAGAGAGAGCAAGTTCAGAGTTCAGCTAGAGATGAGCCTGGAGGATGCCCAAGCTCAAATTGGCAGTGGCAAGGTCAATAAGAGAATGCCTGTCCGTCCATATGGAATCATTCCATCTCTAGCTGAGATGTTGCTCCTATCCCTAGCAACTGGGATTGAGCTTTAAGGGCCGTACACACTTGACGAAAATCGGACTAAATATCCTCCGATTTTTCTCTGTCTTCTCAGCGTTCATTACCGTTTTTAGTTGACAGTGCATAAATGTTCACGAAATTTCTCGTCCGATTTTTCTTTTTTTTTGGCACATTTGTTCCTAGACTTCCGGGTTGTCAGCAACTTCAGATCATGCACGGTCTTTCGTATCTGATTTTTCACGGACGTACTGCATACACATTAAACGAAAATCGGTCGTCTGGGGACAGACGAAAAAAATTTTGGTGTTTGTCCCTCTGTTTTTTTTTCGTTGAAAATGTCGGCATCGGCTGCTGAAAGTTGTGTACACACTAGCCGAAAATCGGACGATTTCACATCGGGCGGGAATTTTCAGCAGATTTTCTACTAGTGTGTACCCCACTTTAGGGGCCAGTAGGGAGTGACTCCATTGAGATAAGTGGAAGAAACTGCTGCTGGCAATTTGTTGAGAGTCGCCTGTCTGACATCAGAAATGCTTCATTACAGTTTGAAAATGAGTCACCTGGCTCAAAATAAAGATCCCTATCATTGGGCTAAATCTTTGTAAATTGAGCCTAAGGTTGGTTATACAGAGTTAATGGTTGAGCTTTATGAGTTAATAAAAGTTAAAGTCAAATTAAACCCCAGTAAAGGGTTTTAGCCAAAACAATTCCACAATCTCACGTTTGGCGCTTTATTTTTATGGTATATTGTGTAATTTTGTAGTGAGGTAAAAGTAGACATGTACTGGGATTGCTATTAGGGAGTGGGCAACCATTTTGAAATGCAGAAGATATAGATACAATTTTGAATTATCCTAGAGGATTTTGCGATCAGAGAGCTGCCATCTTGAAATTTCTTGCATTGTATATTAGCATTTGTTTTAACTAATATCCTTAGTTTGGATTTGTAGAAAGAGAGGTGAGTGGCTTGTGTGTGTGTTACTGAAACCACAGAATGTCAGAGACCACCACAGCGCCCTACAGGACTGTTTATAAAAAATGGAGAAAAAAAGGAGAAAAAGAGGAATTGTTTTCTGTAATGACCAGACAGATTAGGGTAATTTTTGCAGAGAATTACAAGATGAAACTTTCCTCTTTTTTGTTCCATATCCATTTAATAAATTGCCTTTTTTATCAGACAGGATGTTTCTGCAGACTGGACATGCACTAAAAACATCAAATATGAAAAAAATACAGTATATGGTAAAATTATAATAAAATAAATGATTTATTTCTTTCAAAGTGTGAAATGTTTACTGATCCCAGACATGAATAGATTACTGGAAGTTAATCTTTTCACTAAGTCTCCTTCATTACCCTTCACCTGAAATCAACCTCTTCGACTAGGCTGGAGCACATATGGGCTAGTTACTGGATAAGGCAGTCTTACCAACTGACATACATGCTTTGGTTTTTGTTATTTAAAGAAACACTGCTTGACCATTATTGCCAAATCTTGCCCAAGGAGCAAGACTCCCAGTGTCTCCATAAAGAGAACCTATCACCTTCCCACTGCTATCACATGGAGGTTTGTTACCCCTTCTGATAGCAATAAAGTTAAATAAAAAACAGAAAGAAAGAAGTTTAAAAAAATAAATTGTCCGTTTTGTGCTAAGTAGGTATGCATGTAGGCCCACATAGGCACCAAGAAGCCTGAAGAGCCAACCTAGCCACACCCCTACATGCAGGGCCACAAGCCAAAACCCATGAAAGTGCATGTGCCCTAGTCAGATGGCTAGTAGGTATTCCCTGTCAGTAAAAAAATGTATGAGTAAGTATTTGGATTGTTACATAATCCCAAGAGCTAAGGGCTGCCTAGCTTGATGCTCAGAAAGGGGTTCTAGTTAGGAGACAGGCACATCAATCTGCATGATAATGTAGAGGTGTATGTTGCTTCTGGGCTGATTTTGTGAGAACGGTTCAGCAAAGGAGTGGTGACCAATAAGGAGGGTTTTCATTGCACCTGGGTGATTCAAGTTATTATCAGTGCCAGTTTGACTGAGGCACTTTAAAGCTTTGGATTGGAGCATCGTGGCAGCAGTTAACTGCCATTCTGTCAGGTTTCCTTTGATCAACCGCTACAAGTATAATTCATTTTTATTTTTAACTCCAGGTGGTACTAAACATTACACAGAACAATATACAGTACACATGTGTAAGGTGAAGGGGGGCTTCATTGTGTGTACTAAATGTGTAAAGTGAAGTGGAGTTGCATTGTATGTACAGTATGTGTGTGTGGGGGGGCTGCATTGTAAGTTCTGTATGTGTGAGAGGGGCAGGGGGCTGCATGATATATATGTGTGAGGGGCAGGGGGGCTACATTGTTTATATGTGTGGGGGGAAAGGGGGGCTGCATTGTATAAATGTCTAAGGTGGAGTGGAGCTGCATTGTATTGCATGTATGTGTGAGAGGGGCAGGGGGCTGAATGGTATGCATGTGTGAGGGGAAGAGGAGCTGTATTGTATTTATGTGTGAGGGGAAGAGGAGCTGTATTGTATATATATGTGAGAGGGGCAGGGGGCTGCATGGTATGTATGTGTGAGGGGTAGGGGAGCTGCATTGTATGTATGTGTGAGGGGAAGAGGAGCTGTATTGTATATATGTGGGAGAGGGGCAGGGGGCTGCATGGTATGTATGTGTGAGGTGAAGTGGAGCTGCATTGTATGTACAGTATGTGTGAGGGGGGCTGCATTGTAAGTTCTGTATGTATGAGAGGGGCAGGGGGCTGCATGGTATGTATGTGTGAGGGGGGGCAGGGGGCTGCATGGTATGTATGTGTGTGAGGTGGAGTGAAGCAGCATTGTATGTACAGTATGTGTGAGGGGGGGGGGCAGCATTGTATGTTGTGTATGTATGAGAGGGGGTTGTAGCAGTGCTGTATCTTGGCCTAGGCCAACAAGGCCCAGGCCTAGGGCAGCACTTTGTAGGGGGGGGGGGCAGCAAAAACATTGGACTTGTGTTTGTTGCCACTGATTATTTCACTTATTTGTATAAGGACTATGGAATTTCTATTTATTATACAAATAAGTTACATAATCCTAGGATTACAATCAGTGGCAGCAAACACAAATATCTTAAAAGAACTGATGGGGCTGCACTGATATGGCAGCACTGATATGCTGTAATGATGGTCGCTAATATGCTGCACTGATGGGCACTAATATGCTGCTCTGATGGCCACTAATGAGTTGCCAATGGTGGGTACTGATAAACTGCACTAATGGGCACTAATGAGGCTGCATTGATGAGGCTGCACTGATGGGCACGAGGCAGCACTGATAAGCTTCACTGATATGGTGCCCTGATATGTTGCACTGATGGGCTGCACTGATGAGGGGGCACTGATAAGCTGTACTGATGGGCACTGATATGATGCACTGATAGGCTGTACTGGTGGCCACTGATGGGGCTGCACTGATATGCTGCACTGATGGGCACTGATAGGCTCTGATAGACTGTGGTTGTGGTTTACAAATCACAGGGAGGGTCATAAACAGGAAGGGGTTTGGCCTTTACAGGAAGGGGTGGGTCATATTTCAATTAGGGGGTGCACAAGTTTAGTCAGGCCTAGGGCAGCACAAAACCTAAATACACCACTGGGTTGTAGCATTGATTAAATGCGGATGAAAATCCTAATGAAAAGGGAGATACTCATAGTGTAGTAATCAAAAAAAAAATTCTTTAATTAAAATACAAAATCACAAAATGATTTAAAATGGCACTGATTATGAAAAAACAGCATAATAACAATAAACAGAGGTCCTAATAATGGTAAAAAAGCAGAGATGTATCTGTCAACTTACATTTTTGTAAATATTTTATTATATCTTTTCATGTGACAACACTGAAGAAATGACACTTTGCTACAATGTAAAGTAGTGAGTGTACAGCTTGTATAACAGTGTAAATTTGCTGTCCCCTCAAAATAACTCAACACACAGCCATTAATGTCAAAACCACTGGCAACAAAAGTGAGTACACCCCTAAGTGAAATTGTCCAAATTGGGACCAAAGTGTCAATATTTTGTGTGGCCACCATTATTTTCCAGCACTGCCTTAACCCTCTTGCACATGGAGTTCACCAGAGCTTCACAGGTTGCCACTGGAGTCCTCTTCCACTCCTCCATGACGACATCACGGAGTTGGTGGATGTTAGAGACCTTGCGCTTCTCCACCTTCCATTTGAGGATGCCCCACTGTCACGAGGTTTACCTTTGTCGGAGTCTGTAACGCAGAGATGTATGCTCACCCATGCAGATATCCACAGTCCAAGGTGACCAGGTAAGAAAGCCACCTGGCCTGTGAATTTGTGCACGGGGGCTTGGCAGGGACAATGCTCCAATAGGCAGGACCGGCAGGAATGCAATGGAAAGGGAAGTCCAGGAATAACAGAAGTCACTGGAAGACAGGAGTCCAGATAAGGATCACAGGAACAACAAGGTAAGGATGGAAGCCGGAGTCAGTCTGGAACACACGCTTGGGAAACAGGAACACAGGAACAAGGTCTGGAACATAGATCAGCAACACAGGAACAAGGAAGGATCAGCAATGAACTGACAATGCTCTCAGTGAGAGACAGTGTTTTATAGCTTGCTTAATTGAGCAATTAGCTTCAGGTGGACATTGATAGACAAGAGCACACTCAGGTGAAGTCCAGCCCCCTAGTGCTGAAAGGAATACCAGATTAACAAGACTGGATCTATATGAGCTGAAGTGTGGCTCAGAGGCAGGTTAACAGGACAGAATGTCAAAGTACACAGGTTCAAATCCGATGTCAGGTTCTTAACGGCGACCACACCTGGCTGTCTGTAAACCATGGCGAGAACCGTGACACCCACAGATGCTCAATAGGGTTTAGGAGATATGCTTGACCAGTCCATCACCTTTACCCTCAGCTTCTTAACTACCTCCCACCCGTCCATTGTACATATACGGCCGGGCGGGAGTCTCGTCCTTCTGAATGGACGTTCCGGAACGTCCTTCAGAAGGAGAGAGATTGCGCCGCCGCGGGCACGCGCAGCGGCGCGATCTCGATGTGCCTGTGTCCCTCGGACACAGAGCAACATCATTCGGCAGGAGGGCCCTGTGATTGGCCCTCCTGATCACATGACGGCTGTGTCCAATCACAGCCGTCATGTAATGTAAATAGAGCCGTTGTAACGGCTTCGATCTCTTCTCCCCCTGACAGATCCTGTCAGTGAGGAGAAGAGGGATGATCGGTGCTGCTGCGGGGGTGATCAGTGAGTATTTCTAATTACTCACTGATCACAGGGGGGGGTCTGTGCTGGTAATCAGAACATTGATTATCAGTGCAGCCCTGGGGGGGGAGGGGTGCCACTAAGCCACCAGGGATGGCAAGCAGGGCTCAGAGAGCCCCCCAGTGCCCTCCCTATCAGTGTTGCCCACCAATGCCATCTATCAGTGCTGCCCACCAATGCCCATTATTGCCTATCAGTGCCACCCATCATTGCCACCTATCAGTGCCTATCAGTGCCCACCAATGCTGCATATCAGTGCTATCTATCAGTGCCACATATCAGTGCCCATCAGTGCTGCATATCACTGTCTCCTCATCAGTGCCTGTCAGTGCGGCATCATCAGTGCAGAAAAAAACATCTATTTACAAAATTTTATAACCTAAACAAAAAAACTTTTTTTTTTCAAACTTTTCAGTCTTTTTATTTGTGCACCAAAAAAGAAAAACCTGACGGTGATCAAATACCACCAAAAGAAAGCTCTATTTGTGGGGAAAAAATGACACAAATTTGGTTTAGGTACAGTGTTGCATGACCGCGCAATTGTCATTCAAATTGCAACAGCGCTAAAAGCTGAAAATTGGTCTGGGAAGGAAGGGGGTTTAAGTGCCCTGTATTGAGGTGGTTAAGCAAGGCAGTGGTCGTCTTGGAGGTGTTTTTGGGGTCGTTATCATGTTTGAATACAGGCTTGCAACTCAGTCTCTCAAGGCAGGAGATCATGCTCTGCTTTAGTATGTCACAGTACATGTTGAAATTCATGGTTCCCTCAATGAACTATGGCTCCCCAGAGTCGGCAGCACTCATGCAGCCCCAGACCATTACACACCCACCACCATGCTTGACTGTAGGCAAGACACACTTGTCTTTGTATTCCTCACCTGGTCGCCGCCACAGACGCTTGACACTATCTGTACCAAAAATGTCTTTGAAAACGCCCATTGTAGGTGGGCGAAACGCGTCGACGCACTTCCTGGCAGGCTATTGTCACACGACGTCACTTCCTAAACCACTGTGGAACGCACGTGGCAGCGTACCCGGAAGCGGAACGGCTTGAGCTGTGACCACTGAATATGATTATACGCTGATACTTCACAAATGTTTGTGAGTAGTTTTTATATATTTTAAAGCAATAAATATCATACAGGCTTCACTATTTGGCTCCTTCCCTCCTTTCTTTGAGCATTCTGAACTTGGAGATACTATAGAGGAGACTGAAGGTGCTCTGGAGATTTCACCTATCCATCCATCCATCCATATTGGTTGTCCTGCAATAACTTCTGCAGATTTAAGGCTCTATTATATCCTGAATTTGGTGAGTGCATCCCCAAAAGGGATCTGTGTGGAGACACTTTGGCACTTGTGTGGAGCACTACAAGCACTTTTATTCAGCACGAATACGTATTTTAAGTGAAGACCTCTTTTGGACTGCACTTTATTTTGCACTGTTTGTACAATAATTTTACACAATTGATACAATTTCATTGCACCTTAAACTTGGACTTTTAATGATTTAAGCACAGCAATTGTATTTAGTGTATTTATGGTAAAACAATTTTATATTTGGTATATTACTTTTTATATTATGACTGATTTTAGAGGTTGTCACTGATGCACTTTATATTTAACTTATCTCATTTGATTATTTATGTGCCTAGTAGCGCTGTTTTATACATCTTATATGTTTAACTTAGTCTCATAAGACCACAGGACATGGTTCCAGTAATCCATGTCCTTAGTCTGCTTGTCTTCAGCAAACTGTGGGCTTTCATGTGCATCATCTTTAGAAGAGGTTTCCTTCTGGGACGACAGCCATGCAGACCAATTTGATGCAGTGTGCGACGTATGGTCTGAGCACTGACAGGCTGACCCCCCCCCCCCCCCCACCGCCTCAATCTATGCAGCAATGCTGGCAGCTCTCATACGTCTATTTCCCAAAGACAACCTCTGGATATGACGCTGAACATGTACACTCAACTTCTTTGGTGTACCATGGCGAGGCCTGTTCTGAGTGGAACCTGTCCTGGTAAACCGCTGTATGATCTTGGCCACCATGCTGCAGCTCAGTTTCAGGGTCTTGGCAAACTTCTTAAACCTAAGGCCATCTTTATGTAGAGCAACAATTCTTCAGAGAGTTCTTTGCCATGAGTTGTTATGTTGAACTTCCAGTGACCAGCATGAGATAGTGAGAGCGATAAAACCTAATTTATCACACCTGTTCCCAGTTCACACCTAAAACCTTGTAACACTAACGAGTGACATGACACTGGGGAGGGAAAATGGCTAATTGGGCCCAATTTGGACATTTTCACTTAGGGGTGTACTCACTTTTGTTGACAGTGGTTTAGACATTAATGGCTGTGTGTTGAGTTATTTTGAGGGGACAGCAAATTTACACTGTTATACAAGCTGTACACTCACTACTTTACATTGTAGCAAAGTATAATTTCTTTAGGGCTCTTTCACGCGGCCGTTCAGTTTTTTTTTTTCCGCTCCGGTGCCTTTTTTTTGTTTTTTTACACGGAGCAGATGACATTTGTGTCATCCGCTCCGTATGTCCGCATATCATCCCATCCGTTTGCGGATGATATTCGGACATAATGTAAGTCTATGGGCATTGCGGATGTCAGCGGATGACACCGCTGAAATCCGATTTTGCTTCCTTTCCGTTTTTTAAACGGAACAAAAATAGGGTTCTGTTCCGTTCCAAAAAACGGAACAGAACTGAAAGGAAGAAAATCGGATGTCAGCAGATGGTCATCCGCTGACATCCGCAATCCCATAGACATTCATTATGTCCGTAAATCATCCGCAAAAAAATAGGATGATTTGCGGACATACGGAACGCCCGTGTGAAAGGGCCCTTAGTGTTGTCACATGAAAAGATATAATAAAATATTTACAAAAATGTGAGGGGTGTACTCACTTTTGTGAGATACTGTAATTTCTATTGGACTTTTTTGATTATGTTGCCAATATTTGATCACTGAGCGCTGCAATTGTTCTTTATTTATGGTTTGGGTGTATGTATATTTTGCACTGGCAAGCAGCTTTATTTTTACTTATTAATTTTAGAGCACTGACATTTACTTTATTCAAAGTGCAAGAACAATGTCGAAGGGGAGAATGCCCAACAGGAAGGTCCAACAATGTCACTGCACACTTCAGGGTCCACGTTAAACCCGACTGGTAGACCAGGAGCTGCGCAGTAACACTAAAGACAAGCACAGTGGCATTTGTGAATTGGGACTTTTGACATCTTTGCTCTGGGCATTGTATGACCTTGTCTTATCACTGTCCACACCTCTTTTTTGCTTAGGTTTTTAAAAAGTAGCCCCAAGTAAGTCTGGGTTGTGCATGGTGCCTGCAAGTAAGAAACTGGCCACTAGATGTCACTACAGCTAAAGAAGTAAATGGTTTGTGCTGGTGTACACTGAAATATTTGAAACTGTAAAATTATTCTCATACAAGTCAGTGACTTTATTGTTTCAAATTCAGCCAATGAGATGGGTGCATTGTTATTATTTAGTTAGTGGCATTAAAACAAAGTAATATATTTTGACTTTTATTTCTGCAAAGTTTAGAAACCTGTGACAGTCACACATGTTCAAGGGTTTAACTATATCATTGGTTCTTAACCCATTTATATCAAACTCACACATATTATTCACCCATCCCTGAGCCCCGTTCAAACCCCCCGCCTGTCGTAATCTTCCTGTGTGGCAGGGGTTAATAGAACTAATGGGCTGTCATAGGCTATTAACAAGAGTTGCTGACTATGCCCGCCCTTTCCATATAGCTTCACTATTCATAGATTTTATTAATGGAAAGTGATCTATGAATGGAGGACTGGCAGATGATAGGAAGGGCAACCCCTGCCATTTATAGATCTTGTTTCATTCATAGAAATTGTAGTACTGGTTTCTATGAATGGAGGATGGACAGATCATTGATAATGCCAGAATGAAAAACGCAAATTGCGGCAAAAGCGTACTACATACTTTTCTGCAGCTTCTCCATTGAAGGCTATTGAACCAAAAAGACAAAAAAAGCACAGTTTTGCGTTGGAAAATGTCCTTGACCCTTTCCAAATCAAAGCGGCTGAAAAAAGCATAGATGTGAACGCATCCCATAGGAAACCATGTTAAATAAACTGTAGTGCATTTCTGCACCAAAAAACGCATGGGTGTGAACCAGGCCTAAGAAGTGCAGCAGCATGCTTTTTTTTTTGTACCCCCTGTCATAATGGGGTTAAAGAAAACGAAAATGAGCCCTTTATAGTACAAAAAGAGCAGATAGACGCTACTATAAGGGGTTCATTTATACCGTGAACCAGTAAAAGTATTATATATCATAAATTTAAAAATAAATATGCCCAGAAGTAGGATATATGGGCATTTTAACTAGGAGTCACACATGAAGCTACATGAAGGGTGGAAGGGAGATATACTGTAAATCTTTTATATTAACCACTTGCCGTCCGCCCGCCGTCAATTGACGGCGGAGCGGTGCGACCATTGTTCTGGGAAGACGTCATATGACGTGATCCCAGAAAAGCAGGGCAGGCGCGCGATCGTGTGCGCGGCGCCCTGCACTGCCGGTGTCGGGGTGTCCCCGGGACACCCCCCGTCACCGGCAGGGGGGAAACAGCCAATGGGCATGGCTGTTTCCCACGTGATCGGCTGTGTTCCAATGACACAGCCGATCACAATACAGGAGCCCGGGAGATGACCGCGCATGCGTGATTGGGAGCGCGCAGCGCGGTCATGTCGGTGGCGCTGTGTTCCGTAGGAACACAGCTGTCACCGGCAGTAGTAAACAGTCACTGACAGTGACTGTTTACTTAGGGATCGGCTGTGAATACATTCACAGCCGATCACAAAATGTAAACAAAGAGCAGTAACTCACTGTTACTAGCTCTTCTCCCCTCACACAGTTTCCAGTGTGAGGAGAGCAGAGCTAGAAATAGTGAGTTACTGCTCTGTACACCTGTCAAATGTAAAATCACACCAATAAAGGTCCCCACACAGTCCTCAGCCCCCCCCAATTGCATAAGGCTACGTTCACATGTGAGTGTAGCGATCGCGGGCAGAATCACTGCGATTCTGCCCGCAATCCGGAAATCATTTGCAAATTGCGGGATGCCTGTGCGTTGCCTGTGATTTGCAATAGCACCCCAAACGCTGTGCGATGCCGCAATTTCCACCTGCCGAATCGCAGTAACATCGCGCAAACAACACATGAAGCCCAAAAAAGGAACAAGAGCTTCTTTGGGGCATCATGCGTTGTTTGCGTGATGTTACCTCGATTCGGCAGGCGGAAATCGCAGCAACATCGCACAGCGTTTGGGGTGCTATTGCAAATCACGGGCAACGCACAGGCGTCCCGCGATTTGCAATGATTTCTGGATCGCGGGCAGAATCGCGGTGATTCTGCCCATGATCGCTACGCTTACATGTGGACATAGCCTAAAGTTCACCGGTCACCAGAGACTGCCATCAGTACCGCGGTGCACCATCGCTCATCACCTGTCACCCATCAGTGACCATCGCCCGTCACCTGTCACCCCATCAATCACCGTCACCTGTCACCCCATCAGTCATCGTCATCTGTCACCCTATCAATCATCGTCACTTGTCACCCCATCAGTGATCATCACTTGTCACCCCATCAATCATTGTCACTTGTCACCCCGTCAGTGATTGTCATCTGTCACCCCATCAATCATCGTCACTTGTCACCTCATCAATCATCGTCACCTGTCACCTCATCAATCATCGTCACCTGTCACCCCATCAGTCATCGTCACCTGTCACCCCATCAGTCATCGTCACCTGTTTGCCATATACATGCAATCACTTACCGACTGCCTAAGGACTATATGCGTCGGCCATTAAAAGCTAAATACTGGGGTTATGGCAGCAGATAGCTGCCATAACCCCGGTATCTTTTGAAACGGCGGGCGGTCGGCTTTCAGATAAGGGTGGTCCCAGTGGCGGATTCGCTGCGGAATTACCCTTACGGTGCAGGGGAAGAGGTGCCCCCCCTCCTGCCGCGTCCCAGACGTTTTCCCAGCTTACCGGACCCACCGGCAGCGGGGAAAACTATCCGGTCCCGGATCCTCAGAGACAGGAAGTCGAGTGAGGGCAAGATGGCCCTCACTCGACTCTATGGTCTTGGAGGACCGGAGCTACGTCAAAAGACGTTGCCTAGCAACCGGTTTAAAGGGCCGCTTTTTTTTTTTTTTTTTTCCTTTTTCAACAATTTTTTTTTTAATTCTTTTTTAGTGTAGTTGTGAGGTGTGAGGTCTTTTTGACCCCAGATCTCACAATAAAGAGGACCTGTCATGCTTATTTCTATTACAAGGGATGTTTACATTCCTTGTAATAGGAATAAAAATGATCAAAACATTTTTTTTTTAAACTGTGTAAAAATAAAAAAATAATAAATAAAATAAATAGGAAAAAAAAAATTAAAGCGCCCTGTCCCCGTTAGCTCGCACGCAGAAGCAAACGCATACGCAAGTCCCGCCCACATATGTAAACGGTGTTCAAACCATACATGTGAGGTATCTCCGCGATCGTTAGAGCGAGAGCAATAATTTAAGCCCTAGATCTCCTCTGTAACTCTAAGCTGGTAACCTGCAGAAATTTTTAAAATGTTGCCTATGGGGATTTTTAAGTACCAATGTTTGGCGCCATTCTGTGAGCATGCGCAATTTTGAAGCATGACATGTTGGGTATCTACTTACTCGGCTGTCATTATCTTTCACATTATGGAAAAAAATTGGGCTAAATTTACTGTTTTCTTATTTTTTAGTTCAAAAAAGTGAATTTTTCAAAAAAATTGCATTTGGAAGACTGCTGCGCAAATATGGTGTGATAAAAAATATTGCAACGATCTCCATTTTATTCTCTAGGGTCTCTGCTAAAAAAAAATATATAATGTTTGGGGGTTCTAAGTAGTTTTCTAGCAAAAAAAATGATTTTAGCTTGTAAACACCAAGTGTCAAAAATAGGCCCAGTCTTAAAGTGGATAAATGGACAACTTTGTGAAAAGTGCTACTTGGATGTTAGGCCTCTGTATGTGGCCAGGCTGTGAAAAAGTGTTACACATGTGGTATCGCCATACTCAGGAGGAATAGCAGAATGTATTTTGGGGTGCAATTTTTGCTATGTACATGCTATGTGTTAGAAATATTGCATAAATGGACAGCTTTGTGTAAAAAAAATGTGTTTTCATTTTCTTTCCACATTTTCCAAAAACTTGTGGAAAAAAATGACATATTCAAAAGACTCATTATGCCTCAAAAATTATACGTTGGGCTGTTTGCTTTCCAAAATGGGGTCATTTTATGGGGGTTTCCATTGTCCTGGTGCTCCAGGGCCTTCAAAAGTGCGATAGGTTGTCAGGAAATTATATGTGTAATTTGTGCTCCTAGAATGCCAGACGGTGTTACTTGGATGTTAGGCCTCTGTATGTGGCCAGGCTGTGAAAAAGTCTCACACATGTGGTATCGCCATACTCAGGAGGAGTAGTAGAATGTGTTTTGGGGTGTAGTTGCAAGTATACATATGCTGTGTGAGAGAAATAACCTGTTAATACGTCAATTTGTAAAAACAAAAAAATCTTAATTTTGCAAAGAGTTGTGGGAAAAAATTACAACTTCAAAAAACTCACCATGCCCCTTATTAAATATCTTGGAATGTCTACTTTCCAAAAAGGGGTAATTTGGGGGGGATTTGTACTTTCCTGACTTTTTAGTGTCTCAAGAAATGAGATAGGCCTTCAGTACATCAGGTGCGATCAATTTTCAATGATTAGCACCATAACTTGTGGACTCTATAACTTTCACAAAGACCAAATAATATACACTTATTTGGGTTATTTTTACCAAAGATAAGTAGCAGTATAAATTTTGGCCAAAATGTGTGAAGAAAAATTACTCATTTGCTAAATTTTATGACAGAAACAAAGAAAAATGCGTTTTTTCACAATATTTTCAGTCTTTTTTTATTTATAGCACAAAAAATAAAAAACCCAGTAGTGATTAAATACCAAATATCAAAAGAAAGCTCTATTTGTGTGAAAAAAAGGACACAAATTTTTTATGGGTACAGTGTTGCATGACTGAGTAATTGTCATTCAAAGTGTGAGAGCGCTGAAAGCTGAAAATCAGTCTGGGCAGGAAGGGGGTGAAAGTGCACTGTAGGCAAGTGGTTAAAGTAGTACTAAAAGCTGAGACTTTTTTTTAATGGAAATTATTATTTTAAATATAATGCACAATACTGGTATAAGTCCCTGCCCAGGACTACATGTCCCATAAAGGCATTTCTCCTCACACATTCACATTCACAAGTTCTAAGGCACTTACTGACATGTATGGATGGTGTACTGAGCTGTATGTGTGCTGCACTGTGTCTTCTGACATGTATGGAGGGTGTACTGTGAGCTATATGTGTACTGCATTGTATTTCCTGATATATAAACAAATAATGCATTTTGTATGCAGGCCAACTAATTTGCTGACCAACATAATCAATTATGAAAGTAGTTGACAACTATTTTCATAATCTATTAGTTGTCGTTTTATCGATTAGTTTTTTCGGCCCTATTCTACTGCCAACATTTTGCAGGCTTTTGGGGTCCAGCCTCCTGTTCTGTGATATATAAAAGGCAGAGGTTCAGATCTCAAGGGTCGGGTCGTGTCGGATCGGGTCAGCAACAAGAGATCGAGACTTTGCTGAGACCTGCGGTTCCTCTATGGCTCACCAGTTATCAGAATTAGCCATGCTATGGACTACACCCACAAGGACTTTACCTGTGCAGGTACCCTGGGGCAGCCACTATTAGCATTAGATTGGGAAAGGATGTTCTGCTATGTTATGTTTATCCTGCTGTACTTTTAGCAAAATTTATTCACTGCAAAAAGCCTGGTCTGAAATTATTAAAGGGGTGCACATGGGGTCCTGGCACACACACAATGGCCTGAGTCTGCAACAGCCTGTGACATCACACAGAAGGTTCTGGTCACATTTCATCATTAGAAGGGTAACTGCAACCGATCATTGATGTGTTCCCTGGTAAAGTGACAGGTTCTCCAGTAGCCAGTGGTCTGCAGGGCCGGCGCTACCAGTAAGGCGACCTAGGCAGCCACCTAGGGCGCAACTTAGCAGGGGGCGCCGGCAGAGCCTGACCCGAGGTAAGTGACTTACCGAAAGTCACTGAAGGGGTTTTAACCAGTGGTGGCCAGTCAGCCATTAGGGGCGCAGGGGCACCGCCCCCCCTATCCCTGCATCCGGCCCCCTAATCTACATGCAGGGTGCCCGAAGCATGGATTTCAATAAGCCCACCCAGTTGTGGGACAATAGCGAATGAATATTTGCTATTGTCACACTGATTCTCTTCCCGGTCAATCAGGAAGCGGGTCCTGAGACCTGTATCCCCAATTGGCCAAAGGAGAAGGCATCCTATTGGCGGAGGAGGAGGGAGGAGACGGCCGCCGAGAGGGGACATGGAGGAGACTGGGGGGGAAACCGTCGCCGTCCGGAGGAACAAGTTAAGTGAACTGGCGCCTAGGGGTGGGGAACGGTGTGGTTATAGTATAGTTCTTAGAGTAGCAATAGTCTTTTAGTAAGCAGAGTAGTAGTGAAAGTAGATTAGGAAGGTATTCCCCTGTGGGGTACTTATCACTGGTAGGTTTGTAAGGAGAGGGTTCCGGCGGTGAGGTAATGATCTTGTAGCGAGATACAAGATGTTGTAGCAAGTCTTCGGTCAATCCAGGTATTAGGGAATAGCTGGAGGATTCGGCAGCGTTAGGTAATGCTGTAGCAAGCGGTTTGCACGAACACATGTGAGTGAATGCCAGCGGTTGAAATAGCCGCTCAGAGCGGCACTCACTGATGAGGTCATGGAATTTAAAGGGACAGGTACTAGATGCGTTCCACCTATCTATATGGTGGAACGTAATGTACAAATAATAGGCTGGAAGGGTACCGCAGGTACCAGGATCTTACAGGCAGCCACTATTAGCATTAGATAGGGAGAGGGCATTCTGTCATGTTATGTTTATCATGCTGTACTTTTAGTAAAAGTTATTCAGGATCTTACAGTACCCCCCCCCCCCCCAAGGCCGGCTCCGGAAGGCCTATAACACTGGTCTCTCCGGGTATTTGGAGTGGAACCTTCGTATAAGCCTGGGTGCGTGGACGTCAGAAGCATCCAACCAGGTGTCATCTTGGGGACCATAATTTTTCCATCTTATGAAATATTGGAGCTTTCCTCTGTGGATACGAGAATCCAAAATTTCTTTAATCTCAAATTCTTCTCCACCTTCAACTTGTATTGGAGGTGGAGGCGCGATGGTAGGTCTAATCCCTTGGTTGGGTGTATGTGGCTTCAATAGAGATACATGGAACGTGGGGTGTATTTTAAGATCTGCCGGTAAAGTGAGTCGAACTGCAGATTCCCCAATGAGCTTCTCAATTGGGAAAGGTCCCAGGAATAGAGGTCCAAGCTTTTTACTAGGAATTTTCAACCTCAAGTTCCTCGTAGATAGCCAAACAAGATCCCCAATAGCATATTGAGGTGAAGGTCTTCTGCGGAGGTCATAGTACCTCTTTTGTTGGCTATGAGCATGTGAGATGGTGGTGTTAAGTAAGCCCAAAGAGTCTTTTATTTGGGTGAGATAGTCAGAGGCTACTGGGTTACTTGATGGTAGGATGCGTGGTGGAAGAATTGTGGGATGGAACCCATAGTTCAGGTAGAACGGACTTTGCTTAGTAGTACTGTGGGTTGCATTGTTATAAGCAAATTCTGCCAGAGGGAGGAGGTCCACCCAATCATCCTGTAGGTATGAGGTGTAGCAACGCAAATATTGTTCAATACACTGGTTGACTCTTTAAGTTTGTCCGTTGGTCTGCGGGTGATAGGGAGAAGTAAGTTTTCGCTCAATGCGCAGTATGTGACATAGAGCTTGCCAAAACTTAGAGATGAACTGCGAGCCCCGGTCAGATAAAAGAGTCATTGGAATTCCATGTAGTTTGAACACATATTTTACTAGCAATTCCGCTGTTTCCTTAGATGAAGGTAGTCTGCGAATGGGAATGAAATGTGCCATTTTTGTCAGATGGTCCACTGACACTAGGATGGTAGTGAATCCCTTGGACGGTGGTAATTCCACTATGAAGTCTAAAGAAACAACTTCCCATGGAACTTTGGGTATTGGTAGACTGCAAAGTAAACCAGAAGGTTTTGTAGTGTCAATTTTGGACCTTGCACAGATGTCACATGAAGAAATGAATTTTTGTACAGACGTCTTCATCCCAGGCCACCAAAATTGCCTAGTGAGCAAATTAAATGTCTTAGTCATACCCATATGTCCTGCCATAGGTACGTCATGGGATAACTCCAAGATTTTGGTACGCATAACGGGAGGTATGTAGAGTTTGTCGTTAAAGTAGCGGAAGCCTTCTGCATCAGTACTTAGTTGAGGTGGTGGTGAATCCAGTCTTAGACTGTGCAGAATCTCTTCCTTTAAGGGACGAACAACACCAATAATACGGTCATGGGGTATTATAGGTAATGAAGGAATTTCGGCACAGTTATCTTCGGTTAACCGTGATAACGCATCTGCCTTCTTGTTTTTGTCTGCAGGTGTATAGGTCACTAAGAAATTGAATCTTAGGAAGAATAGCGACCAACGTACCTGTCGGTGGGAAAGGGTCTTGTTGGTCTGGAGATATTGGAGGTTTTTATGGTCTGTATATATGGGTATTGGCAACCGGGTTCCCCTTAAGTAGATGTCGCCAATTCTCCAGTGCCAACTTCATGGCAAGTAACTCTTTTTCACCCACTGGGTAGTTCACCTCTGGGTTACTTAGTGATTTAGAGAAGAAGGCAACTGGATGAAGTGGTGAAGTATTCGTAGGTCGTTGGGAAAGAACTGCTCCTACAGCCATATTTGACGCATCTACCTCCAGGATGTATTGGAGGGATGGGTCTGGATGGCGTAGTATGGGAGCGGTAATGAAGCTTGATTTCAACAAGCTGAACGCTTTATTTGCTTCTTCAGACCATTTAAATGTTTGCTTAACACTTGTAAGTTGTGTGAGTGGTCTCACAATAGACGAGAAGTTCTTGATGAACTTCCTATAGAAGTTTGAGAATCCAAGAAATCGTTGTAAGGCCTTACGAGTTGTTGGTACAGGCCAATCCAGAATACAGGATATCTTGCTCATATCCATCTTGATGCTGTTCTTGGATATGATGTATCCTAAGAATAACACCTCTTCCTTATGGAATAGGCATTTCTTCAGTTTTACGTACAAGTTGTGTGCGAGCAATCTGGACAACACAAGTCTTACATGTCTTTTATGTTCAGACAAGGATTGAGAGTAAATGAGTATATCGTCCAGATATACTACGACACAGACATCGAGTAGATCTCGGAAGATGTCGTTTATGAACCGCTGAAATGCTGCGGGAGCATTACACACCCCAAACGGCATCACTAGATATTCGAATAGTCCGTATCTAGTTCTGAATCCCGTCTTCCACTCATCCCCACTACGGATGCGGATGAGATTGTAAGCCCCTTTAAGGTCTAACTTTGAGAAGTAAGTGGCTCCACGCACTTGTTCAATCAGTTCCGGGATGAGAGGTAAGGGATAGCGATCCTTTATCGTAATAATATTTAATTGCCTATAGTCAATAATAGGCCGAAGGCTTAAATCCTTATTGCGGACAAAGAAAAGTCCTGCAGCTGTAGAGATAGTAGAGGATCTAATGAACCCTTTCGCTAAGTTCTCATCCAAGTATTCCTTGAGGTGAGAAAGTTCATCCTGAGAAAGAGGATAAACATGACCGAAAGGTAGCTTACTATTAGGGAGTAGGTCAATAGAACAATCGTAGTCCCTATGGGGAGGCAACACTTGAGCATTTTTCTCAAGGAAGACTTCTGATAAATCCTGATAGCATGGTGGTGGTGTAATTTCCTCTGACACCATGGACAGGATTTTCTTTTGAGATTGGAGGTTACACGTGGTCTCGCAATAGTGAGAAGGGAAGGTTAGGGACCGTGTCTTCCAATCAATAGTTGGTTGATGTATATGTAACCAGGGAAGTCCCAAAATAATGGGAAAATGTGGTGAGGGTAACACATCAAACGTGGTGGTCTCAACATGAGACTCGTTAGCAGTAGCAAGGAGTGCTTGTGTCTGAGTGGTAATTGGACCAGAAGATAACGGAATACCGTTAATCAAACTAACAGAGACAGGTTTGGGTTTTGAAATAATAGGTATTTTATTTAAAGCAACAAAACTAGTGTCAATGTAGTTCCCACAAGATCCTGTGTCGATCATGGCCTTGGTGGTGATCCTAATTTGGTCCCACTGTAGGATCAAACGAATAAAGAGATAGGGATTAGTAAAAGAAGTCGTTAATCCCCCCAGCAAGACCTGTGAACACTCACCCTTTTTCTTGTGGACAAGGGGACAAACGCTTATCAAATGTTCAGCGGAGGCGCAGTACATACAGAGATTTTCTGTTCTTCTCCTGGCCTTTTCAGTAGACGATATTGGTGGGCGGATGGTTCCTACCTCCATAGGAGTAGGATCGAAGGACGACTCCCGAGAAGGGTTGGGTAATGGGATTCCCATTTTCTCAGCCTTCCTCTCTCGCAATCGTCTGTCTATTTTGATACTAAGTTGTATCAAGGCATCCAAGGTGCCAGGTAAATCCGCTCGGGCGAGCTCGTCTTTTATGGCTTCAGATAACCCAAGCCTGAACTGGGTTCGCAGAGATGCATCATTCCACCCTGAATCAAGGGTCCATCTCTTGAACTCTGCTACGAAATCTTCAACAGGTCTCCTTCCTTGTTTTAAAGCCCTCAATTGGCTGTCCGCAGTACTCTGCCTATTAGAGTCTTCATATAGGCTAGAGAGCTCTGCTAAAAACGTAGGATAGGAGTTGAGAAGAGGGTCATTTTTCTCAATAAGAGAGTCTGCCCAAGCCCGTGGATCACCTGACATATATGATATAGTGGTGCAGACTTTTAATTGGTCTGTAGTGTAAGTACGAGGTTTTAGATTAAAAAGCAATTGACATGCGTTTTTAAATTCACTGAATTTTTTCCGATCACCCGTAAACACTTGTGGAGGGTTTATTTTGGGCTCACGGGGTTGGGCAGCAGTTAGCTGTGAAACACGGGCTATCTGCTGTCTCAAGGTCTGGTTTTCATTTTTCACTTCAGTAAGTGAAAGAATTAATGAATCTACCTTTTGTGATAGTTGTATCACATGTGTAGCTATTTCCGCTGAATCCATTTTTCTGGTTCGTGCAATCTGTAACGCTCCGGCGTTTATTTGTGTGGTGTGGATTTGCAGCTGCGGAAGTTACACTCAGTAGTCATGTAGAGATGTGTTGAACTACCATATCCAACTCTCAAGACTCATCATTGTGCATCAGCCTGTCTCAGCAAGCACATACACAAACACAGACACTCATTAAAGATGTTCCTGGAGCGATATGTTTATTTGTGAAAGTATAGAGGTGATACTGAGGGGACAGGCGTGGATAGTGATAGCAATGGTAAGAGGTAACAGATGGTGATAGTAAGCACTTAGGATAGCAATCATGTACAGGTAACAGGTGGTAGTGAAGAGCAGATGAAGTGTACAGGAGATGCTAGGCTAGTGCAGTGACAAGATGGTAATAGGCTCAAGAGCTTGCAATCTAAGTAGCGGTGCAGATGTTAGATGTAACAGTATAGTTCTTAGAGTAGCAATAGTCTTTTAGTAAGCAGAGTAGTAGTGAAAGTAGATTAGGAAGGTATTCCCCTGTGGGGTACTTATCACTGGTAGGTTTGTAAGGAGAGGGTTCTGGCGGTGAGGTAATGATCTTGTAGCGAGATACAAGATGTTGTAACAAGTCTTCGGTCAATCCAGGTATTAGGGAATAGCTGGAGGATTCGGCAGCGTTAGGTAATGCTGTAGCAAGCGGTTTGCACGAACACATGTGAGTGAATGCCGGCGGTTGAAATAGCCGCTCAGAGCGGCACTCACTGATGAGGTCATGGAATTTAAAGGGACAGGTACTAGATGCGTTCCACCTATCTATATGGTGGAACGTAATGTACAAATAATAGGCTGGAAGGGTACCGCAGGTACCAGGATCTTACAGGCAGCCACTATTAGCATTAGATAGGGAGAGGGCATTCTGTCATGTTATGTTTATCATGCTGTACTTTTAGTAAAAGTTATTCACCGCCAAAAGACTGGTCTGAAATTGTTAAAGGGGTGCACATGGGGTCCTGGCACACACACAATGGTCTGCAACAGCCTGTGACATCACGCAAAAGATTCTGGTCATATTTTAGTAACAGAAGGTTAACAGCAACCAGTCATTGGTGTGGTACCTGGTAAAGTAACAGGTTCTCCGGTAGCGAGGGGGTCTGGTGTTACGGTTCCCTCCCTAGCTGTCTGTCTCTGTCTGTCCTCAGTAGCAGACTAGGGCCACAAAGAGTCACAGCCTGGTCACATGGTACGGAACGTAAAGGGTTAAGTAAGCACGCATGAGGTCCGTGTTATGTGCTCTGTGGGACCCTATTCTGCTACTGGGAGTGAGGTGGCAGAGTACGCTGACTGGTGGAGTGGGCATAGGCTCTGCATGTCAAGTGTGTAGTATATGGGACCATGACCTCGGAATGGATTCCACAAAACACTGCACACAAGTGGCTCCTCTTTGAGTGGGAGGACTGCCTTAATATTTGATTGTTCGCAGCCCTTGTCAGGTCCTGACAATGATGAGCATGCCCTCAGGCAGAGTGTAAACCCAATGTCACAACACATGATCCTTCTGGTCACCTGGAGTAGCCCAGAAGAACCCAACCCGGGGTAGGCCTCCTGTGTAACCCTTACATTTGGAGCCCAACGAGTTAATGGAAAACACATGAAGGAGAGGTCACGTGTCCATCACAAGACGTGCACCCTACCCTTACATATTTGCTTTTAGTAAATCACCCCCAATATTCCTGTTTTCCACTACCTGTCATTGCCTCCTGTGGCCCCATTTCAGAAATAAGCAATGTTTCATTCATTCTATGTATTTTTGGCTGGCGGGTAATAAAAACTTCAGTGTGAGGTCTGCTTGCCATTTATTTTTGTGCCTGTATGTCGCCAGGTGTTTTATAACTTACATTTAATAGGGGTGGAAACATTTTTATAAATGAATATTATATCTGAGATAAATCTGAACCCAGATACTGAGGTGTATATTTTTAGAGTGAGAGGGATAAAGCAAATGACAGTGCTCTAATAAGCATCTAATTAAATTAATCAAAAGGGAGCTGTCGCTGCCACATGCGGAAACAGTGATTACATAACCTGGAATCTCTGTAATGAGATAAATGGTTTTCATTCATTAGGGAATTATAGCCCTTACTGTCCTATTTACACTTTTCACATTCCCTGCTATCTCCTAATGCATTGTCTTATTGCTTTATTATATCATTGAAAAGTATACCTACCTTCCATTAAAAACTCACCAGGGTCAATACACTAACATTTATTTTTTATAGAAATTGTTATTTTATCCTTAGCTTTCAACTGTCCCTTATTTGGAGGGACTGTCCCTCTTTTGAGACAAAAATCCCCCCGTCCCTTGTGCAGCCTCATTTTTCCCTTTTTGGTCAGATATGTATATCTCTATACAAAATGTTCAGTTTTACTATAAAAGTGTTATGCTGCAGCTGCACTAAGCTTTTCACCCAACCTCTATATCACTGCATTTGTTATTTTTAAAAGCTAATATAAAGTAAAAAAAAAAAGGTAAAAAAGCACTTTTAGCCAATCATTTTCTGAATATTAGATCTTTGTAGTTTGTGTAAATGGCGTCATAGCAGGGACATGACCTCACCTGTATACTGTGTACTTAAAGCGGAGTTCCAGCCTGTATTGAAAAAAAATTAAAAGTAAGCAGCTACAAATACTGTAGCTGCTGACTTTTACAATAAGGAAACTTATGCCCCATACACACGTGCAGATTATCTGCAGACTTACCAAAACCATATAATATGAGGTCAAACCTAAACACTTTCAATTTGTATGCAATCCGGCAGGCCCTTGCACTACATAGAAAAGGTAAGTCTGCAGACAAAAGTCTGCAGATAATCTGCACGTGTGTATGGGGCATTACCCGCAATGTCGGCAGCGGAAGCCAACCCGTCCATCAGCTCCGGGTGCAGGCGCTGGCATCCTTACTAAGGGAGCCTTGTGGCTTCACAGTCTGTTTCCTACTACGCATGAGCAAGTAGCGCTGCACTTTCTGAATGGTCCCGCTGTCTTTTGCGACCTGTGTGTGTTTCCCAGGGGGCAGCAGGGCGAAGGAGGAGGGGCTGCAAATGACGTAGGTCGCCGCAGCGCCCTTACATGGAATTGGAAACAGGTACCTGTTTTTGACAGGTATCCGCTCCCCACCTTTCCCTTGAAAGGTGCCAAATGTGGCACCGGAGGGGGGAAGAAAGCAGATAAGCAGAGCTTCCATTTTTAGGTGGAACTCCACTTTAAAGGTGTTTTGCTTTATCATTTGAGAAAATTGGGAGATATATGTTATCTATTTTTTTTTATCAAAATGTTCAGTTCAGATATATAAATAGTGCAAACTTGTGGAATTGTTACACTTTCACATTAAATAATCATTTGAAAGATAACTGAACCTCCAACTGCCCAGTGGAGTACAGATCATCATTGGTAATGAATAGAGCTGTGGTGTGAACTTATAATAGGGCCCAGTGAGGACTCTTTGGTTGCAAAGGCTGTGTCGGGCCTGGCAAAATCACACAGCAAAGATTCCTGGAACTAGCAAGCAGGCTGTTCACTTTGCAAGGGAATTTTCCCCAGAGCTTAATGACATTTATCTTTACAAAGACACCCAATCACGTGCAAGAAAATAAAAAAAATAAAAAACAGCATCTTTGCTTGTTCTTGTTTGGATGATGGAAGTCAGCAGAGCTTCACCTTATTCACTACACTCTGGACCAAATTTCCTTGCAAAGGTATACAGTATATTTGCCTTAGCCACTTAAGCCCCTGAAAATTTTAACCCCCTTCCTGACCAGGGCCTATTTTGCGATTCGGCACTGCGTGAATTTAACGGACAATTGCGCGGTCGTGCAACGCTGTACCCAAATGAAATTGATGTCCTTTTTTTCCCCACAAACAGAGCTTTCTTTTGGTGGTATTTGATCACCTGTGCGATTTTTTTGATCATGCGCTATAAACAAAAAAAGAGCGACAATTTTGCAAAAATAACAATATTTTTTCACATTTTCTTATATGAAATTCCCCCCCAAAAAATGTAAAAATCAACATTTTTTAACATTCTAGGCCAATTTTTTTTTTTTACCAAATGTTTGGTAAAAAAAATCACAAAAAGCGTATTTTGATTGGTTTGCGCAAAAGTTATTGCGTTTACTAACTAAGGGAAAGATTTTTGTCATTTTTATTGTTTTTTTTTTAACGAGTAATGGCGGCGATCTGCGATTTTTTTTTGCGGGACTGCGACATTGCGGCGGACAGATCAGACCCTTGACTGACATTTTTGACACTTTTGGGGGTACCAGTGACATTACTACAGTAATCAGTGCTATACATATGCACTGTTACTGTAAAAATGACACTGGGAGGGAAGGGGTTAACTTTATTGGAGAGGGAGGGGTTAAGTGTGTCCCTAGGGGCGTGCTTCTAACTGTGATTGGATGTGGTTGTGTGTGTGTGACAGCAGAGATCAACGGTCCTACATAGCAGGACCGTATGATCTGTGCTTTTACACAGGGGAGAATGACAGGCGGCTTTGTTTACATTAGGCGCCTGCCTTTCTCCCTCTCCACCTGACGATCGCAAGTGACCGGCGGACATCGGGTCCGCCGGTCACACGCGTGGGCTTCTTAGGGAACGAGCGGGGGCGGGAGCGCGCCTCCGGCAGCGCGCGCTCGCCCCCTATTGGCTCCCAGGCTAGTGACGTACCGGTACGTCACTTTGCCTGGGAGGGGCTGACCGCTGCCGTATATAGTCGGGCGGCGGTCGGCAAGTGGTTAAGTAGATCAACCAAAATTGTTACAATTGTCTTCTATCCTCTCAAAGCCTATATTTCTACTAAATCATTGTTTTAGATCATGAATCAATCTTTTATCTCCATCTGGAATGGCTCCTGTTTCTGCCCTCCTCATTATTCACCCACAGAAACTCAATTATTTTTAGTCTAAAGCAGTGTTGGCGAACCTTGGCATCCCAGATGTTTTGAAACTACATTCCAAAACATGCTCAACTACACTGCATAGTGCATGAGCATCATGGGAAATATAGTTCCAAAACATTTTGGGTACCAGGGTTCGCCATCAGTGGTCTAAAGCTACCCATGTTTGAGGAACAATTTTAATCTGTACCATAATCTTTGTGAATTGACTTTAGCTTTCACGCTATGACAACAGAAAATTACAGGAAAATGTAGATATAGGAGCCATTATGGTTTTCTATCAAGTTGTATGCCAAAGAAGGGGAGGAGCCTGATCATGGCACCAGCACTGAGCTCGTGCTAGGAACACCAAGGAATCCGTCCATGTAAGCAGCTATCCTTACCCCTACCTCGCTGTTGAAGCAGTGCGGCCCCGTCGGTGCTCCCCGAGTCGGTGAGAGAGAGGAGGGGGTCGGTCCCGTGGGAGGAGAAGGGTGGCAGAGCCATCCGAAGGAGTAGAGTGGAAATCGGCGATCACGACGATCAGAGCAGAACAGAGCCAAAGCAGCGAGAGGAGGTGGGACCCCGACCCGAGGCATGGCTGAGTTGCCAGCTGACCGGCCAAGCCACGGAGAGCAGGGAGCCTGCCTTTCTACATAGCTGGAATCCCGCAGTAGACCAGTAGTAGACTGGTGAAACCCAAGGGAAACTAAATCTCTGGCCAGGAAAGGAGTTGAAAGCCACATAGTCCTGCAGCCACACATAGAGGTCTAATCCTCATCACTCTTCCACAACAAGATACCCAGCGTTTGAGCACCTGCATCTGCTGAACCACAAGGTACATGATTACACCGAACTGCTGAGTGGTGAGTGCCTCCCTTTCACTTCCCCTCCTTTATTTTTTTTTCATTACTTTTGCTGTCTATGATCATCTGTTTACGGACATAAAACTGTATGAAATATTACACGTTTCACTGGAGGGGTCCAACAGGAAGAGGAATTTAACAGAGGCAGTGGAAGTAAGAAAGGGGGTATAATAAAGACTTACAGGTGGCTCAGCGGACGCAGAACTCTGTGTGTGGCTGTAAGAGAGTGTTAGAGTGGAGAAAAAAGTAAAACTCTAACAAGAGCTCAAAGAGGGGAAAAAAAGAAGAAAAGAAGAAAAGAAAAGGAATTTGGTAATGAAGGGTAAAACAGTGAAAGTCACAAAATCCCCAAAAATAAGCGCCAGCCCAGGGATAATCAAAAAATATATGTCCCAAGAAGCAAACACTGATTAAATGGCAGAAGAAAAAACAATTGGGAGCCCGAGGTAAACAAGTGGTGAAGAGGGACAAAGTGGGCAGCAGAGATCATCTTTGGGAGCAAACATGTTTAATCAATCAAAAACTGATGCAGAAGTAGAAAGTAATCCGGAAGGTGGAGAAGTGGAGGATCTGAGTTTAAAAGCACAACTACTGTACCTACAAAATTAGAAATGGCGGACATGTTCGCTAAACTAGAATTGTCCCTTAAAACAGACATGGCAACACTTCATGGAGATCTAGGTCGGATTCTGGCACGAGTAGAGGATACAGTAAGGCGATTGGATACCCATACTCAAGTAATAAACGATCTGATAAAAGAAATGAAAGTCCTACAAAGACATACAAAATGGAGGACCAGGAAAAATCGGAATAGAAAAATAAACCCGAGAATCCAAGGTCTACCAGAGACAACACAGGGAGAAGCTTTAACAGAGATAATGAATAAAATATTTAACCCATTATTAGGGAGAGTAACATCAGAAAACCTGAAGACAGAAAGGGTTTATAGGATCAGAAGACCGCAGAGTGTAGCAATGGAAACCCCGAGAGATATAGTAGTAAGATTCCAACACTACGAAGAAAGAGCACAAATATGGAAAAGGCTGAGGGGAATACCACCAATAAACTATGAAGGGGCTACCCTGCAGATATTTGCCGACTTAGCATCTGAAACAATAGCAATAAGGAGACATTGTAATTAAACCATTATTGGAACAGATGCGCATGAAGGACATCCAATATAGTTGGGGTTTTTCTGCATGTCTGATCGGATGGAAAGAGGGATGTTCAGTTAGACTCTGATTCCCCGAAGAAATGCAAGACTTCTGCAGATAATTAGATCTATCTGCACCGGTCATTCTCGGATGGTCCGATACAGGGAAAGAAAGATCAAGATTGGAAGATAATCAGTGGCAATTAGTCCCAAAGAAGAATGTGCCACTAAAGAGATAACTAAGTAAAAACAGTGGGAAATTCTGATAAGGGACTTCGGCAAAGAGACATTAAGTAATAATAGTAACGATAGTAGATAAGAGATCTATTTAGAAGGGGGGGGGGGAAGCAGGAGAAGAATTTTTAACATCCTATAAGGAAGGACGGGACATCTAGGCACTGGGCGAGCTCTGGGCACTTACAGTGCAAGGCCCACCAGGTGCGCCAGATAGAGTTCCACCCTAAAGAGAAATAGTAGACAGTTGGAGGGGAACCAAAGAAAGGAGGATACGGTCAACTCACATACCAGGATTAGGTCAAAATCCCGAACGTATAAGAAAAACAGTAATGGGGAAGGGAGGAGGGCGGAGGGAGGGGGGTTTGAGGAGGAGGGAATGGGGGGGGGAAAGAGGGATAAGGTAAAGAATAGACCCCAAGGCTCAGAAATCTCCATGTACCTAGACACTTCTCTCTTGGTCCAAGCCCCCTTTTTTTGAGCGAAGGAGCTGTACCAACCTCTGGGACTGCTGTAGAGGAGATAGGCAGGCAGAAAGAAAGAAAATATGACAACAATCAATTTCTATTGAAAAAATAATGATTGGTGTGCAACGTGAATGTGTATCATTAATAAATAAAAATTGAAAAACACAATCTTGAACTGAGTGCAAACAATGTGAACCAACAAATGATGTATGTTATGATAATCCAAAATTAATGTCCATCATAATAAAACACAACAATGTGAATAATATTCATCGTGCAACTTCTGTGATGGTATGGAAAGGGTGCTGAAAATCAAATCGAACAATGTGACATCCAGGTGAAATGATTCCCACCACCGACAGGATGATCTTCTTACCAGATAAATGTATAAAAAGTGCTTACATTATCCACAATAGCCAGTAGAAATAGGAGCAAAACCCTGTGTGCCAAAACATTGATGTGCCTCTTACCGGATGAAAATATATTAAGCACTGGGAATAAATTTAATTTAAATAAAATAAATAATAATAATCATTTAAAATCAATTTAAAATCAATTTCTAAACTTACAATTTACAAGGATTAAACTCTCTAGCAAAAAGACATAAGCTACTAAAAGAAATTAAACAATATTCTGGAGACACATTCATGACATGAAAACTAAACTCTATTCAAAACACCATCCGATATGGTACTATGGAGATTCAACAACTAAGAGAGCCAAAGGAGTAGCCATAGGGTTTGCAAGAAAAAAGTTCTCCCTAGAAGAGAGGTTGGTAGACCCCGAGGGACGGTTTATATTCCTGAAGGGGACGCTACAGGAAACAAAATTTACTTTGGCTAATATCTACTGTCCCACCAAAAATCCGATGTGGTTCCAGAAGAGTGTTCTGTGGAAGTTGGAGGTTTTTTTAAAAAGGTAAATTAATACTAGCAGGGGATTTCAATTTTTGCATGGAACCAAGGGTGGACAGTACTCCACATGCACTGGGGAGTGAAAGTGGACAGCCCAGATTAGTGGACAAGAAACTGTATCAGACTCAGCTAGTCGATATATGGAGAACCCAGCACCCTGGGCTGAAAGACTATAAATTTTATTCCCCAGTACATGGGACATACTCTTGGATTGGACTACATAATAGTTGATTATAGGTGGCTAAATGCAGTGATCAAGACATCTATATAAATAATAACTCTATCAGATCATGCTTCAGTAATAACGAAGATGAGGATAGCAGAAACCCAGAATAAAATATGTAACTGGAAGTTAAATGAGGAACTGATACAGGACAAAGCAGTTGATGAAAAAAATAAAAAATGAAATACAACAATACTCCCTGTTAAATGAAACCCCAGACAGTGCTGGGACAAGGTCATCCAGCTCCCAGGGCAAAGATGCCAAACTGTGCCCCCCCCCTTCCCTTAGGGTTAGGGTCAAGACGTCCCCATCCCTGCAATAAACCATTGCGCCCAGGGATGCCTCCCCTCCTGCCCACCCCTTGTCCCGGTTCTGACCCCAGAGATGTCGGAAGCTACGATCTGGTAAGCACATGAGGCCTATATCAGAGGTATTCTGATCTCTATCGGAACCCGAAAAAAAGAAGGAAAGGACAAACAATATGAGGGCATTAACAGCAGAGATATATGAGCTAGCTGCTAGAACAACAAAACACGAGAACAGCAGACCCAGAAATACACCATAGACTAATATTAAAAAGAGATAAATTAAGAGAACTACTGGACCAGGAGACAAGACAAATCTATAATAGAGTATCCAAAGACAAATACCTAGGGGGGAATAAACCTGGGAAACACTTAGCAAGAATAGTTAAAAAAGAAAGTGGCAAACTCGACCCCAGAAACTGCTAAAGTTTTGCATAGTTATTATAGTTCCTTGTATTCAGTAGGGCTGACAGGGTCACAAAAGGCTGAATTAAAAAGAATGGTAGATATTCAAGACTTAATTTGAAACCACAGTGCAAACCCAATATCAATAATAAAACCTCAATAATTAATAAAGATGCACCCAATGTGCCTAATTGTGCAACAACTAATATGATACATTCCCTTTACATAAAAATGTAAAACAATAATATAAAATGCAACAAACATATACATTCAATGTGCAACTAATAGTCCAACGTTTTTTGGACAAGCAAGTAGCCAGTGAAAGTCCTCAATTAAATTTAAAAACGTGCTTGCACGCCAAAATTTGTCAATATTGTAACAAGCGTGTGGCCAGTGAAAGTTCTTTATAATGCTTAAATAAAGTGCTTCCATGCCAAAGTGCTGAAATTCTGGCACTTACACCAGAAGATGTGGACCCCTTACCAGTATAGCATGTGGGTCTATCAAGCTTTTTCTGGTAAGTTAAACCTGGGTCACTTCTTGTACATCCTTAACAAGACCGTGGCTCAAAAATGGGAAGAAGAGGGTCCACAAATAGCGTAATATGCCCTTTTATTGTAAACTTAAACAATAAAATTTGCACTTACAATAATGTATAAATCAATTCACAAAGGTTCCAAACGTATGCAAAGGCAAATGTGATGTTTTGACTGTTTCAAAAGCCGACACCGGGATCTGCATTGCGCGTACGTTCCAACTTGCGTACCATGGACTACTGGATGTGATGACACTGAGAGACAGGAATCTGCGTCAATGCGTGTCGCCCCTCCCACAGGCCGTTACCAAAGGGAATGTAGGGAATGTAGGGAATTTTTTTCTTTGTATAAAGTTTTTTCTTTTTTTTTAAAGAAATTTGATTTTTTTGCTTATGAAAAACAAATAAAGAATAAATAAAAAAAGAAAAGTTGCATGACAAAATGAGTAAGGCCGGCCATAAACGGTTCTAACCATGTCGGTTGATCAACTTGGGTATAACCAGCCTGCCAGATTCTCTTGCAATTATCACTAGCGGCTACTATAGCTGCTAACACTATTTACTGTGTTCAATGGTTTCCCCCGCCCGCACCCTGGCCAGGAGAAGACAATTGCTGATTTCCCTGTCAGCACTGTATGTGTTGATGGGAAAATGCTGATCCTGCAACTTTTGGTTGCAGGGAAGAAATTTGTACCGTGTATGGCCAGCTTAAGTGTCTACCACTAGTAATATCTGATTAACCTGTTGCCGACCGCCGCACGACTATATACTGCGGCGGTCAGCCTTGGCCAGGCAGAGTGACGTAGGGGTATGTCACTCGCCTGTCACTGACTTGTGAGCCAATTGCGGTGCGTGTCAGTGCGTGTGACCGGCGGACCCGATCGTCACTCACGGTCACTCACGATCGCTCCGGTGAAGGGAGAAAGTCAGGCGACTAATGTAAACAAGCCGCCTGTCATTCTCCCTGGTGTAAAAATGAAGATCAGATGGTTCTACTATGTAGGACCGTTGATCTCTGTTTTTACACCAATAGCCATGTCCCTTTACAGTTAGAATCACGCCCCTAGGACACACTTAACCCCTCCCTCTCCAATACAGTTAACCCCTTCCCTGCCAGTGTCATTTTTGCAGTAACAGTGCATATGTATAGCACTGATTACTGCAGTAATGTCACTGGTAACCCCAAAAGTGTCAAAAATGTCAGTCAAGGGTCCGATCTGTCCGCCGCAATGTCGCAGTACCGCAAAAAAATCGCAGATCGCCGCTATTACGCGTTAAAAAAAACCCACCAAAAATGACAAAAATCTTTCCCTTTGTTAGTAAACGCGATAACTTTTGCGCAAACCAATCAAAATACGCTTTTTGCGATTTTTTTTACCAAACATATGTAGCATAAAACAAATTGGCCGAAAATGTTAAAAAAATTTTACTTTTTTTTTGGGGGGGAATTTCATATAAAAAAATGTGGAAAATATTGTTATTTTTGCAAAAATGACGCTCTTTTTTTGTTTATAGCGCATGATCAAAAAATCGCACAGGTGATCAAATACCACCAAAAGAAAGCTCTGTTTGTGGGAAAAAAAGGACGTCAAATTCGTTTAGGTACAGCGTCGCACGAAATCGTTAAAGTCACGCAGTAAAAAAATCGCAAAAAACCCCCTGGTCAGGAAGGGGGTTAAAATCTTCCGGGGCTTAAGTGGTTAATTACCCTATGAATTTGCCAGTGACATGTGTTAAGTTGACATAGACATGTGATATCTCTCTGAAAATGACAAGAGGAAAGATAAATTGCCAGAGTTGCACAAGTGCTAAGATCTACCATGGATGGTCATCGGGTGACACAGATAGTAGTATGCACGCTGTCTCTATAGTGAAGTATCTGTATCTGATTAGAGTTTATTAGATGGAATATATCCCTGTATAATAACACAGATACCCCACTGCCTAGGGAGCTTACCAATCAACCTCTAGCTGTCCAAAAAATCCTGAATACCTGAAATAACTTGCAACACTCGCTTTTATCAAGCCATATTTTCTGGCCTTAGCTGGCTCTCTTATAAACCAAGTTTTGTGTGAATGGCTTACATCTATCCTAGCATCTACATTTAAATAGCTGGATATACAGTACACTAGGCATAGGGATAATATCTGCATAGAGTTTGTAAGCAAATCTTTCCTGTGTTTGCATGGCTTTCCTTAAAGAGGTTGTAAACCCACCTCACAAACTTTTACCTATAGGTAAGCCTATATTAAGGCTTACCTATAGGTGCTATAAATATCTCCCAAACTTGCACCGTTTAGGAGATATTTAGAGAGCATACTGCCGATGACGTCATCGGCGCATGCGCTCTGAAGGAACGGCCACCCGTGCCGTTCCTTTAGAGCTCAGTGCCGTGAACGGCGGCTCCCGGTGATGTAATCGCGCCTCCGGCCAATCAGATGGCCGGAGGACGCAAACCCAGAAGCAGGACGGCCGGACATGTCGCCGTCCTGTCGCTGAGGTGGCGGCACGGCGGGGGCTTCGTTTTAAGGTAAGTACTACATAATGAGCTAGTATGCGATGCATACTAGCTCATTATGCCTTTCTCTTTACAGGGCTTTTTTTTTCTCGTTTTTTTTGGGGGACTTTACTTCCTCTTTAAGGGACAGTTCACACTGGTGTGATGCGGTAAACCCTGTGATTCAGTGCTAGTTCCCCCATCGTACCTGAATCGGCTTCCTGGCCTACCCCTTAACAACCAGCTATTCACTGTGAGAATTCACTAGGCAGCACAAATTCGGGTGTTTGCCAAATGGGTGAACAGGCAATGTTCGGGCCAAACTTTTGCTTGACTCGAATTGTTTGTCAAACTCTAGTAATGAGTATAGCCAAGATGCCAAGTAAAACCCTAATCTCCTATTCTTCCTTGCCTTGCCTCTTGGAAATCCAAACCTGCTATCTGTATCAAAGTTCACATGGCCAACTTGTTGCATAATGTGGCATCCATTACTGCAGATCAGTGGAAATCAGAATGGTTTGGTTTCATGTAGCAAGGAATGGCATGGCATGATGAGGTCACAGTCCACGATATTCTCACCCTCCTTCCTGCACTCACCCTGCTGATCTTTAATCCAGGGAAGATTTCATCCCAGCTGAAAATTCGATTAAATCTGTTTGTAGCTCAGCCAAATTATCCAATTTTTCTCAAAGAAGGTCAGATTTTCCTGTGAGAAACCTTTACACTAATGGCCTTCTTTGGTAATAAATAGAAACGGTAGCTTAATTATAAAAAAAATATAATATTAAACCCATTAGCGGAGAATGACTTTGGATATTCTCAGTCTTGCACTGCTCTAGCCTTGTGTGAATGGATAATTGCTGGTTAATGCTGTACTGGAAAGTACTGGTTTCAGTCAGTTAGGTCATGCTGTGCCTAGAAGCTGTCTTTAATCTTCTCTGCCTATCGCCATTCAATGATGTGTCTGCCTCGCACTACTACAACAATGACCAGCAACTAGCACTGGTTAGTCCCAATTGAAGTGGATTGTTATGTTATGACCAAACATTTGCAGCTCAAAGCCATTTCTTCAGTTCTAAAGAGTGTCTAAAACATGGGTGTCCAACCTTTTGGCTTCTCTGGGCCACATTGAGTAGAGAAATTTTCTCAGGCCGCATATAAAATATATACTATAGTTAAGGTAAATAAGTAATAAAATGCCACCGCACCCTTCCCGCACCGCCGCACCCCTCGCACTAATTAACCACAACTAGAGGATGATCAAATTAAATGGAATCAGTATACAGAGGTTTACTTCTTCTGAGAGATATTAACCGCTTGCCGACCGCCGCAAGTAAATTTACTGCGGCGGTCAGCCCCTCACAGGCAAAGTGACGTTAATTAACGTCACTAGCCTGGGAGGGTCTGGGGAGTGAGCGCGCGCCGCCGGAGGCACGCTCCCGCTCCCGCGCGGTCACGGACCCCCCCACGCGTGTGACCGGCGGACCCGATGTCCGCCGGTCACTCGGCGATCGTCGGGGGAGAGGGAGAAAGTCAGGCAGCTTGTGTAAACAAGCTGCCTGTCATTCTCCTCGGTGTAAAAACACTGATCACACGGTTCTACTATGTAGAACCGTTGATCAGTGTCCTTACACCTCAAGTCACAGCCAATCACAGTAAGAATCACGCCCCTAGGGACACACACAGCCCCTCCCTCTCAAATAAAGTTAACCCCTTCGCTACCAGTGTATTTTTACAGTAACAGTGCATATATATAGCACTGATTACTGTAGAAATGTCACTGGTAACCACAAAAGTGTCAAAAATGTCAGTCAAGGGTCCGATCTGTCCGCCCCAATGTCACAGTACCGCAAAAAAAATCGCGGATCGCCGCCATTACGCGTTAAAAAAAAAAACAACAAAAATGACAAAAATCTTTCCCTTTGTTAGTAAACGCGATAACTTTTGCGCAAACCAATAAAAATACGCTTTTTGCGATTTTTTTTTACCAAACATATGTAGCATAAAACAAATTGGCTGAAAATGTTAAAAAATTTTGATTTTTACATTTTTTTGGGGGGAATTTCATATAAAAAAATGTGAAAAATATTGTTATTTTTGCAAAATTTACGCTCTTTTTTTGTTTATAGCGCAAAAAGTAAAAAGCGCACAGGTGATCAAATACCACCAAAAGAAAGCTCTGTTTGTGGGAAAAAAAGAACGTCAAATTTGTTTAGGTACAGCGTCGCACGACCGCGCAATTGTCCGTTAAAGTCACGCAGTGCCGAATCGCAAAATACCCCCTGGTCGTTTAGCAGCCAAATCCTCCGGGGCTTAAGTGGTTAAAGGAACACTCTAACTACCATGACCACTTCAGTGATTTGAAGTGGTCATGGTGGTAGGAGTCAGAAACACTGCACATGCTCGTCTACCGCCCCCCCTCTGAGGCCACCTCTGCCTACCATTAGTTGGAAGCCGCTGTGGCCATGCCCCTGACCCGACTTCCTTCCTCCCCAGCAAAAAAAAATTGTCAGGGGGCAGCAGGCCGCATTGCCTGGGGTTCCGGGCCGCATGTGGCCCCCGGGCCGCAGGTTGGACATGCCTGGTCTAAAACATACCCCAACATTTATAGTCACACAGACAGGTCCATCCTGTCATTAACATCGAATTGGTAAGTTAGCAAAAAATTTCCTGGTACCATCTACCCCACCATCCCCTTCTTGTCTCAATTATTGCCCTGTAGGCGTTCCTGGGTTCTTTCTTCTTTTTTTGTTCTCTCTTCCTTGCTAAATTTTCTTGTTGAAATTGTGTTGAGCAAACCTGAATTGTGAAGGTTAAACCACAAGTGATCTTTATTTGCAGTAAATAAAGATCATGTTGGCTTTTAGCCCATGAGTCATAACTTTGTGAATTGACTAGGTACTTTTTATAATGATCAATATTTTTCACTTAGGGCCAATCACATCAAGGTGTGTTCAATATACACTATATTGTCAAAAGTATTGAGACCCCTGCCCGCACATGAACGTTAATAGAACCCCAGTCTTAGTCCGTAGGGTTCAATATTGAGTTGGCCCACCCTTTGCTGCTATAACAGCTTCAACTCTTCTGGGAAGGCTGTCCACAAGGTTTAGGAGTGTGTCTATGGGAATGTTTGACCATTCTTCCAGAAGTGCATGTCAGGTCAGGCACTGATGTTGACCAGAAGGCCTGGCTCACAGTCTCCACTCTAATTCATCCCAAAGGTGTTCTATTGGGTGGAGGTCAGGACTCTGTGCAGGCCAGTCAAGTTCCTTGTAGACTGAATGGAAGTGGACCAGGAGTTTAGGACCCTGTCATTGTACACAACAGGCTTGGTTGCAGAGCCAACGCAATTGTGAGGGAATAGAAAGCAGGTTAGGTTTTTTTAATTTACATTAAAATTCCAATAAAAATTTTAAAGTTGAAAAAAAAAAAGCAGGTTAGGTTTTAGAGCCTATAGGATTGTGTGGGAATACACAGCAGGTTAGGTTGCAAAGCCCATGAAAATGAATGGGAATGCATAGCAGGTTAGGTTGTAGAGCCAATGCCACTGTTTGGAAATACTTACCAGGTTGGATTCTAGGACCCATGTAGGGTAGAGATGAGCTCAAGGGTAGGCCAGAACCCAGGTTTGGACTGAGATTTTTGTGTTCATATGATTCCGACTGAATTAGAATTAATACTTTGCAAAAAGTCATTGTTCTCTAAATACCTACATCTGTCCTCTGGTCCAGTCACATGAAACCAGTTCTTATGAGAAGTCATCAATAAGGCTCACGCAGGTGACAAGAAATTCTGTGATAAAAAAGAAGTGGTAATCCGAATGTGAAACCAGGAGATAAAGTGTTGCTGTCTACAGAAAACCTGAAATGAGCCAGCCACTCAAAGAAGCTTGGTCTGTTATACACACGGGCATTTCAACCATGGGCAAAACTTTTTTTTCCATTTTGCATAGAGTAAGGGAGAGTTACAGCCCATGTAAAGTTTATTTTTGCCATCTGTGTCCCATTTAGGACATTCACCTTCACTTCCTGTCCCATAGCCAAAACAGGAAGCGAGAGGAAATACCTGCAACCTAAGGGAATCTCTTGGGGACCCCCAGGTCACCAGAACTGGTGACCCCATTGGAATAACGGAATTTTTGTAAAATCTTACCTGTAAAATTCCTTTCTCTGAGTCCTCCGACAGTCGCCGCCATCTTCATATTCGTCACAATGGGGTATTAGACTTTGCTCCGTAGGAGTAGCTAGGCAACAGAATGTCAATATTAAAGCTTTTAACATATCCCCACCCCAGGGGGTGGTCCCCTCTGTCTATACCCTCCTGCTTCCTGTTTCCTGCTTCAGTTTCAGTGGAATAGCAGTAGAGTACCTAAACCCCAAAAGAGGGGCGGGGGCGGCGACTGTCGGAGGACTCAGAGAAAGGAATTTTACAGGTAAGATGTTACAAAAATTCCGTTTTCTCTTACGTCATCCGACAGTCGCCGCCATCTTCATATTCGTCACAATGGGGACGTCCCAAAGCAGTGCAAACATGAGGGGTGGGAAACGCAGCCGCGCCTAAAGGCAACACAGTCTCCACATCAAGAAAGTAACCTTACCAAAGGAAGGAAACCAGCTGGGCAACACGAGAAAAAATTTGCTCAACGGGAGCAATAACCCAGGAAAAAAACAAATAACCCAGGGATACAAAGAAATCCCAAACAGCCCAAAGGACCAAAAACCAGGGACCCTAAGGGACCGCCGCACCATGCGGCCAAAGGAAGCATCTGCCAATGCTTGAACATCCACTCTGTGGAACAGAGTGAAGGTGTGCACGGTCGACCAAGTCACCGCCCTACACACCTGGGCCACAGAAGCCCCATGACGACAGGCCCAAGACGTACTCAGAGATCTGGTAGAGTGCGCCCTCACAGGCATAAGGGAAACTTTACCCCGAAAAGCATAGGCCTGTTCAACGGCCTGTCTGAACCAATTGGCGACGGCAGAAGCCGACGCCGCCACGCCCTTCCGAGGACCCCCGGAAGGACAAACAAAGAATCCGACTTGTGAAAAGATTCAGACGAATTTAGGTAAACCCTAATCGCCATGAACAGCATCCAAGGAGTGCAACACCACCTCCTCCGAATGTTTAGACTTCGCGCAAGGCGAAGGCAAGACAATGTCCTCATTGAGGTGAAATTCCGAAACCCTCTTCGGAAAAAAAGAAGGGTTAGGTCGCAAGACCACCTCAACCAAGTGATTGACCAGATACGGACAATGGCAGGACAGGCTGCCAGCTCCGACACTCTGCGAGCCGAATTGATCGCCACCAAAAAAGGTGACCTTCTAGGACAACATAGACAACGAGATCCACCCGATCCGTTCAAAAAAGAACCATGTTGTAACACGGACAGAACAAGATTCCAGTCCCAAGGAGGCAGAGACACCCTCCTAGGAGGGACCAGATGCCCCCGAACAAAAGTGCCAATCAAGGAGATAGATGCCATAGGACGTTGAAAAAAGAACGGCCATCGCAGACACCTGACCCTTGATCATAGCCAGCGCCAAACGCTGTCAACACCCTTTCGAAGGAAGGACAACACCCCAGACACCGACCACGGGCGAGGTGAAGACCCCCTGAACTCACACCAGGCAAAATAGGCCTCCGAAATACGGTAAAAGACCTACCCCGAGGAAAAATTCCTTGCGTCGATCAAAGTGTGAATGACCTCAGGGGAGAGACCCCTATCCCTCAGGGCCTCGGTTTCAACAGCCAGGCCGGCAAAGCCAGCGACTGCAAGGCAGGATGAAATATCAGCCCTTGAGACCGGAGATCCTACCGAAGAGGCAGACGCCACGGGGCGTTGACCGCCAAATGCACGAGGTCTGCGTACCAGGACCGGCGAGGCCAGTCCGGTGTCACAAGAATCACCGTGTTTTGGTTCCGAGACCAACCTGCGAAGGAACCTGGGCAGCAATTGAAACGGTGAAAACGCATACATCAGTCGGTACTGATGCCACGGAGCTACCAACGCGTCTGACGCGTCTGCCCGAGGATCGCGTGGCCTTGCCACGAACCTGTACACCTTGCTGTACAGACGAGACGCAAACAGGTCCACCTCCGGAAGACCCCACGTCGCGCACAACATCTGGAGAACACGCGGGCAGAGGGGCCATTCCCCCTGGTCCAGGGACTGGCGGCATCAGATAATCCGCCCGCCAGTTCTCCAACCCCTGGAATGTGAACCGCCGATATCGCCGGGACATGCGTCTCGGCCCAAGACAGAATGTCGGCCACTTCCCGAGCCACTCGGGCCCTCTTGGTGTCCCCTTGGCGAATGACGTAAGCCACCGCCGTGGCAATGTCCGTCTGCACCCGAACCGGACAGCCCTGCAGCCTGTCCGGCCAACGTTGAAGGCAGAGAATCATCGCATGCAATTCCAGAATGCTGACCGGAAGGGAGGATTCCCCCTCCGACCAAGTTCCCTGGGCGGACAGAACGCCCAGAACACCACTCCAGCCCGACAGGCTGGCATCCGTGGTGACCACCGTCCATGAGAGAGGACGAAAAGACTTGCCCCCTGACACCGGCGGGGACAGGAGCCACCACAGAAGAACCCTTCTGGTGCGATGGCCCAACGAAATCCGGATCCAGAGATCGCGGTCGCCCGTCCCACCTGGACAGGATCTCCGCTTGGAGACCCCGCGTGTGAAACTGGGCGAAGGGAATCGCCTCGAAAGCCGAGACCATCAATCCCAGACATCTCATGCACGTCCGAGTGGACGAGGACGGAGCGTCCCTGAGGGACCTGACTTCCTTCCTGAAGAGTCCTGAGTTTGTCGTCCGGTAGGAAGACCTTCGCCTGGACAGAGTCCAGAACCATTCCCAGGTAAGGGAGACGAACCGATGGGCACAGTGCTGACTTTGGAAAAGTTATCGTCCAACCAAACTCCTGCAGAGACTGCATCGTAACGGACAGAGCCTTCTCCAGACCCTGGCTGGTCGCAGACCGAACCAGAATATCGTCCGGATACCCTAGGACAGAGACGCCCTGGGCTCTCAACAAAGCCAAAACCGGTGCTCGCACCTTGGTGAACACCCGTGGAGCCGAGGCGAGACCAAAGGGCAACGCCACAAATTGGTAGTGATCCTCCGCTATGGCGAATCGAAGGTACCTCTGGTGACCCTCGAAATTCAGGATGTGAAGATACGCATCCTTCAAGTCGATGGAAGCCATGAACTCCCCCGGAACCAGGGCAGCCACCACCGACCGCAGAGATTCCATGCGGAACTTGCGCACCCGCACAAAGCGGTTCAGCGCCTTTAAGTCCAGAATCGGACGTACCTTGCCCTCCTTCCCGGGCACGGTGAACAGATCGGAATAGAACCCCCCGAAACCTGTCCCGATGAGGCACCGGGACCACCACTCCCTGAGCCCTCCTAGATGCAGATCCCGCAAACGCTCCGGGGACAGTAGAAGATTTGAGGGAAAAAATATGCGCTCCGGCCTATAGAGAAACTCGATCTCGTAGCCAGATCGAACGATTTCCTGAACCCACCTGTCCCGAACCCGGGACAGCCATGGCTGAAGGAAACCGAGCAAGCGTCCCCCCACCCCAGAGTCGGGTGAGGGCGCCCCTTCAGGCCGCACTGTTGTGGGCCGCTGAACCGGACGGGCCGGACTTTTGCTTACCAGTCCACGGCTTCTTACCAGGAGCCGTCTTAGCCTTGTGGGATTAGGGTAAGAGCGTGCTCTTACCACCCGTGATCCCCCTAAATAACGTATCTAGGGACTCACCAAAAAAGGCGAGAACCATCATAGGGCAGATTAGCCAAGGTCTTACGCGAAGATTGGTCCACCGACCAACACTTCAACCAAACCAAAACGGCGAGACAATACCGCCACACCATGTACACGTGCAGCCAACGGAACCATATCCAGGTCCGCATCACACAAATACATGACACCCTGGTGGATTTGATCCACCATATCCAAAGTCGCCTGGAGGGCAGAATCAGCCACCAGGACGCGATTAAGCACCCGCGTCCAGCTCGCGACAGCCTGGGCCGCCATAAGTGAAGCAAATAAAGCTTTCAGCATAGAACCCATAATAGAATAGGCATGACGGGCAAGGGACTCCGTCCGTTTGTCCGTGGCATCCCGGAACACCGGGATATCCTCAGCAGGAATCGCAGTGGGCTTATTCAGAACCGCTATCGCGTGATCCACCGGAGGTGGGACACACCAACGCTCATCAGTAGCGGGCGTAAAAGGATAGAGCAGCTTAAACCTACTTGGTATAGCAAAAGGCTTGCGTATATTACGCCAATGTTCCTTTACAGCGCATTGAAAATCATCAGTGCAGGGAAATACCTGCAATGTTTTGCGTCTTTTCTGGGTCCCATAAGCCGCCAAGGCAGCAGGAGGACAAGGGTCATCCTGTAAACGCAGTGTTTGCTTGATAGAAGCAACCAATTCATCCATGAGTGCAAGCTCTTCAGACGAGCCAGGGGGAGAAATATCGACCCCCTCAACCTCAGCCTCCATTTCTGACCCTACAAGGTCCAGGGAGGAACGGGACCCCGACAAGGAGACCCCAGCAACAGCAGCCCCATCACCAACACCCTCTGAATCAGAGGAAATTGAAAACTCTGGGCCTTTTTGAGGATTGAGCAGCCATCAGCAATTGCACCTGAGTCGCAAGGCTAGCCACAATCGCAGCCAAATCCCCCCCCCCCCCGAGGGGGAAAACCGCAGTCCCCTGGCTTCCCACCAATGTGACAGGAAATTTGCTTTCCTGAGAATCCATGCCCCAAAATGAGTAAAATAAAATGGGTGACCGCCCCTTTAAATAAGGCGCGGCGAACGTAGCCCACCGCCACACAAGCACACCCACACCAGGGACCCCCACAGGGAGAAGTTATACTCAGGCAAGGATACAGAGAATAGAGGGAAAAAACCTGGAGAGACCGCTGCTGCTGCTGGCCAGATCGGTGCTCCTGTAGAAAAGGAATTGCTGATATTCAGGGCGCTCCATTAAAGCCTATGGGAGGCTACAAGAAAATGGCCGCCATGCATGTGTACCATGCGGCCGGAGCGAGTACAGCCAAAATGGCGCCGTTTGGCGCCGAAACCGCCGCTCCCCCACCTCATGAAGGTGGAATAAAAATACACCACACAGTTATAAAGAACATGGTGGACCGCCGCAGCGGCGCTGTAATGTGCCCCAAACATGATAGCATCAAGTTCCACAGCACACAGCCGTTCACACACTCAGACTGACACAGAAGTGCAGCACAGCCCCCCCTCCTTGCAGCCCACAGCATGCAGTGTGAGAGATAGGGAAACATCAATAGTGTGAACACAGGGCAAGGTAACACAGTCCCAGACTGACACCCCCCAGACAGACAGGTCCCCACATAAATACACTTACCTCTTACATGGCGTGGGGGACCCGCACAGGCGAACAACCCGCTGTACATGAGACAGGGAGAGTCGCATCCAGGACGCAGCAGAAGGTGGGTTGAGAAACCGCACAGCGTCCAGTGAGGTAGCCACCTCACCCTAGCATTCCTGCACGGAACAGGGATGGGTCGTTCAGAAAACTCAGGAGCGGTACCTGACTGAACGCTCGATGGCGGGCTGAGAAGCCACTGACCCACAACCTGCGACCAGGGGAGTCAGCCCGAGACGCAGCCCGCATTATCCTCTTCATCCGAAGATCTAACTAATGCTGGTAAAAATAACAGCTAAATAAAGAAAGAGAGAAAAAACTCAAATAAAATCAAAAAAGAGAGAAGGCTGAGACAAAATGCCCCAGCATAGAGACATCCAGCTACTCCTGACAAGCTAGACATTGAAACTGAAGCAGGAAACAGGAAGCAGGAGGGTATAGACAGAGGGGACCACCCCCTGGGGTGGGGATATGTTAAAAGCTTTAATATTGACATATTCTGTTGCCTAGCTACTCCTACGGAGCAAAGTCTAATACCCCATTGTGACAAATATGAAGATGGCGGCGACTGTCGGAGGACGTAAGAGAAATTTCTTTTTCATTACTTTTTCTGAGGACAACCCAAAATTTGGGATTTTCTTTTACTTTCAATGATAATGGTAAAAAGGACAAATAGAGAGGGTGTATCTCCCTCTGGGAAACAGACAGCAATAAGAGCTGACATGCGTTCTAATCCATTTCCACTCTATCCAAAACTAGGAAAAAACTTTTTGCCTTTGGTTATACTTTAAATTTGTCAAAAAACCTTAAGATTCATCCAATGTTTCATGTTTTAACAGTAACCAACCCCTTTCCAGATTGCAACCCAAAGATTCCAGCTTCGCTGCTTATTAAAGGCAACGGAGAATACAAGGTTGAGGATATCCTGGACTGTAAGATAAAAGGACGTAAGACCCAATTCCTCATGAAATGGATGGATTTTGTCCATTCGCAAATAATTCTTAGGAGCCATCTTCTAATGTCCATGTGCCACAGCACAGTGGGTACAACTCCTACATCCAGAAAAGCAGGCTTGGTTGGGCATGCGGGGCTCACCTTAAGGATGGGGAAATGTCAGGGAATTCCTTTTAGCCAGCAGGCTCAGGCATATGTACGGAGGCAGAGGCGTAACTAGAACCTTCAGGGCCCCGATGCAAGAAACCATGAAGGGCCCCCCAGACCCCTGGCCGGGGCCCTTCCCTTCAAGCCCGGGGCTCTTCCCACTAATCCTGGGGCTCTTTACTCTCATTGCATGGCCTTTTATTATGGTCCCGCAGCAGGATCCTTTCACAAGTTCTGCAGTGGGCCCCCTTCCTGCAATCTTGGGGCCTCCCCACAGTGGTGCAATGCCAGGGCCCGGTCGCAAGTGTGACCTTTGAGATCCTGGAAGTTCACCCACTGGTTTGCTACCGGGCCCCCTGGAGCATGGGGCCCGGTAGCAATTGCAACCCCTGCAACCCCTGTAGTTACGCCCCTGTACGGAGGCATTTCTCTGTACATAGAGTAAAGGCTAGGCACTTGCATGCGCACAGGAGTTTGCCTGTTTATACATGTGCTTTACAGAGCGTGCACACCCAGAGTCAGGGCCGGACTGACCATTGGGCACAGCGGGCATATGCCCGGTGGGCCGCCGAGGCCTCCGCTCCGAGTCCAGCGCCAGGCGCATTATAATGGAAGACAGTGTCCGCCGTCCGGCCGTTGCCTGCCTCTCCGCGGCCGATTCCGCGGAGTCTGAGGGCCGCCGCCGCATTACCGCAATCTGGCCAAACCCCGCCGGCCGCCACTGTCCCCGACTGCCCGGGCCCCGCATTACGGCACTCTGGCCGCCCGCCGCTATCCCCGACTCCCCACTCCTAACTTTGCTCAGCTGGCAGCCGGCTCCGCAGCGGCATCCAGGCTCCAGCGTAGCTCAGGAGGGGGTGGAGTCGGTGGGTGGACCGTCCGTGTGACTGTGAAGTGAAGTGAAGGCCGGGGGTGGAGCTAGAGGCCGGCGGGGACCCCATGCTGCCTTGTTGTCACAGGAAGAAGCGGGAAGTGAGCAGTCGCCGTCGCCGCAGACAGACACTGACAGTGTGTCTGAGTCTGAGACAGTGACTGTCTGAACTTAAGTGAGTCAGAGTGTGGAGGAGTCGTCAGTGTCAAGTTAGTGCCTGCCCTGGAGCTGCATTAACACCACCACCCACGACCAGGACAGGAGCCAAGGCCTCAACAACAGGTAAGGAAAGAATGGCAGCACAATTTAAAAACACAGACTCCCACTGCCATACCTCTGCCTGATCCCATCTCTCCCACCGCCATACCTCTGCCTCATCCCATCTCTCCCAATGCCATACCTCTGCCTCATCCCATCTCTCCCACCGCCATACCTCTGCCTGATCCCATCTCTCCCACCGCCATACCTCTGCCTCATCCCATCTCTCCCACTGCCATACCTCTGCCTGATCCCATCTCTCCCAATGCCATACCTCTGCCTGATCCCATCTTTCCCACCGCCATACCTCTGCCTCATCCCATCTCTCCCAATGCCATACCTCTGCCTCATCCCATCTCTCCCACCGCCATACCTCTGCCTGATCCCATCTCTCCCACCGCCATACCTCTGCCTCATCCCATCTCTCCCAATGCCATACCTCTGCCTCATCCCATCTCTCCCACCGCCATACCTCTGCCTCATCCCATCTCTCCCACCGCCATACCTCTGCCTGATCCCATCTTTCCCACCGCCATACCTCTGCCTCATCCCATCTCTCCCACTGCCATACCTCTGCCTGATCCCATCTCTCCCAATGCCATACCTCTGCCTGATCCCATCTTTCCCACCGCCATACCTCTGCCTCATCCCATCTCTCCCACCGCCATACCTCTGCCTGATCCCATCTCTCCCACCGCCATACCTCTGCCTCATCCCATCTCTCCCACTGCCATACCTCTGCCTCATCCCATCTCTTCCAATGCCATACCTCTGCCTGATCCCATCTCTCCCACCGCCATACCTCTGCCTCATCCCATCTCTCCCAATGCCATACCTCTGCCTGATCCCATCCCTCCCACCGCCATACCTCTGCCTGATCCCATCTCTCCCACCGCCATACCTCTGCCTCATCCCATCTCTCCCACCGCCATACCTCTGCCTCATCCCATCTCTTCCAATGCCATACCTCTGCCTGATCCCATCCCTCCCACCGCCATACCTCTGCCTCATCCCATCTCTCCCACCGCCATACCTCTGCCTGATCCCATCTTTCCCACCGCCATACCTCTGCCTCATCCCATCTCTCCCACTGCCATACCTCTGCCTCATCCCATCCCTCCCACTGCCATACCTCTGCCTCATCCCATCCCTCCCACTGCCATACCTCTGCCTCATCCCATCTCTCCCACCGCCATACCTCTGCCTGATCCCATCTCTCCCAATGCCATACCTCTGCCTCATCCCATCTCTCCCAATGCCATACCTCTGCCTCATCCCATCTCTCCCAATGCCATACCTCTGCCTGATCCCATCTTTCCCACCGCCATACCTCTGCCTCATCCCATCTCTCCCACCGCCATACCTCTGCCTGATCCCATCTCTCCCACCGCCATACCTCTGCCTCATCCCATCTCTTCCAATGCCATACCTCTGCCTCATCCCATCTCTCCCAATGCCATACCTCTGCCTCATCCCATCTCTCCCAATGCCATACCTCTGCCTGATCCCATCCCTCCCACCGCCATACCTCTGCCTCATCCCATCTCTCCCACCGCCATACCTCTGCCTGATCCCATCTCTCCCACCGCCATACCTCTGCCTCATCCCATCTCTCCCACCGCCATACCTCTGCCTGATCCCATCTCTCCCACCACCATACCTCTGCCTCATCCCATCTCTTCCAATGCCATACCTCTGCCTGATCCCATCCCTCCCACCGCCATACCTCTGCCTCATCCCATCTCTCCCACTGCCATACCTCTGCCTGATCCCATCTCTCCCACCGCCATACCTCTGCCTCATCCCATCTCTCCCAATGCCATACCTCTGCCTGATCCCATCCCTCCCACCGCCATACCTCTGCCTCATCCCATCTCTCCCACTGCCATACCTCTGCCTGATCCCATCTCTCCCACCGCCATACCTCTGCCTCATCCCATCTCTCCCAATGCCATACCTCTGCCTGATCCCATCCCTCCCACCGCCATACCTCTGCCTGATCCCATCTCTCCCACCGCCATACCTCTGCCTCATCCCATCTCTCCCAATGCCATACCTCTGCCTGATCCCATCTTTCCCACCGCCATACCTCTGCCTGATCCCATCTTTCCCACCGCCATACCTCTGCCTCATCCCATCTCTCCCACCGCCATACCTCTGCCTGATCCCATCTCTCCCACCGCCATACCTCTGCCTCATCCCATCTCTTCCAATGCCATACCTCTGCCTGATCCCATCCCTCCCACCGCCATACCTCTGCCTGATCCCATCTCTCCCACTGCCATACCTCTGCCTGATCCCATCTCTCCCACCGCCATACCTCTGCCTGATCCCATCTCTCCCACCGCCATACCTCTGCCTGATCCCATCTTTCCCACCGCCATACCTCTGCCTCATCCCATCTCTCCCAATGCCATACCTCTGCCTGATCCCATCTCTCCCACCGCCATACCTCTGCCTCATCCCATCTCTCCCAATGCCATACCTCTGCCTGATCCCATCTTTCCCACCGCCATACCTCTGCCTCATCCCATCTCTCCCACCGCCATACCTCTGCCTGATCCCATCTCTCCCACCGCCATACCTCTGCCTCATCCCATCTCTTCCAATGCCATACCTCTGCCTGATCCCATCCCTCCCACCGCCATACCTCTGCCTCATCCCATCTCTCCCAATGCCATACCTCTGCCTGATCCCATCCCTCCCACCGCCATACCTCTGCCTGATCCCATCTCTCCCACCGCCATACCTCTGCCTCATCCCATCTCTCCCAATGCCATACCTCTGCCTCATCCCATCTCTTCCAATGCCATACCTCTGCCTGATCCCATCTCTCCCAATGCCATACCTCTGCCTGATCCCATCCCTCCCACCGCCATACCTCTGCCTCATCCCATCCCTCCCACTGCCATACCTCTGCCTCATCCCATCTCTCCCACCGCCATACCTCTGCCTGATCCCATCTCTCCCAATGCCATACCTCTGCCTCATCCCATCTCTCCCAATGCCATACCTCTGCCTCATCCCATCTCTCCCAATGCCATACCTCTGCCTGATCCCATCTTTCCCACCGCCATACCTCTGCCTCATCCCATCTCTCCCACCGCCATACCTCTGCCTGATCCCATCTCTCCCACCGCCATACCTCTGCCTCATCCCATCTCTTCCAATGCCATACCTCTGCCTCATCCCATCTCTCCCAATGCCATACCTCTGCCTGATCCCATCTCTCCCAATGCCATACCTCTGCCTGATCCCATCCCTCCCACCGCCATACCTCTGCCTCATCCCATCTCTCCCACCGCCATACCTCTGCCTGATCCCATCTCTCCCACCGCCATACCTCTGCCTCATCCCATCTCTCCCACCGCCATACCTCTGCCTGATCCCATCTCTCCCACCGCCATACCTCTGCCTCATCCCATCTCTTCCAATGCCATACCTCTGCCTGATCCCATCCCTCCCACCGCCATACCTCTGCCTGATCCCATCTCTCCCACTGCCATACCTCTGCCTGATCCCATCTCTCCCACCGCCATACCTCTGCCTCATCCCATCTCTCCCACTGCCATACCTCTGCCTGATCCCATCTCTCCCACCGCCATACCTCTGCCTGATCCCATCTCTCCCACCGCCATACCTCTGCCTGATCCCATCTTTCCCACCGCCATACCTCTGCCTCATCCCATCTCTCCCAATGCCATACCTCTGCCTGATCCCATCTCTCCCACCGCCATACCTCTGCCTCATCCCATCTCTCCCAATGCCATACCTCTGCCTGATCCCATCTTTCCCACCGCCATACCTCTGCCTCATCCCATCTCTCCCACCGCCATACCTCTGCCTGATCCCATCTCTCCCACCGCCATACCTCTGCCTCATCCCATCTCTTCCAATGCCATACCTCTGCCTGATCCCATCCCTCCCACCGCCATACCTCTGCCTCATCCCATCTCTCCCAATGCCATACCTCTGCCTGATCCCATCCCTCCCACCGCCATACCTCTGCCTGATCCCATCTCTCCCACCGCCATACCTCTGCCTCATCCCATCTCTCCCAATGCCATACCTCTGCCTCATCCCATCTCTTCCAATGCCATACCTCTGCCTGATCCCATCTCTCCCAATGCCATACCTCTGCCTGATCCCATCCCTCCCACCGCCATACCTCTGCCTCATCCCATCCCTCCCACTGCCATACCTCTGCCTCATCCCATCTCTCCCACCGCCATACCTCTGCCTGATCCCATCTCTCCCAATGCCATACCTCTGCCTCATCCCATCTCTCCCAATGCCATACCTCTGCCTCATCCCATCTCTCCCAATGCCATACCTCTGCCTGATCCCATCTTTCCCACCGCCATACCTCTGCCTCATCCCATCTCTCCCACCGCCATACCTCTGCCTGATCCCATCTCTCCCACCGCCATACCTCTGCCTCATCCCATCTCTTCCAATGCCATACCTCTGCCTCATCCCATCTCTCCCAATGCCATACCTCTGCCTCATCCCATCTCTCCCAATGCCATACCTCTGCCTGATCCCATCCCTCCCACCGCCATACCTCTGCCTCATCCCATCTCTCCCACCGCCATACCTCTGCCTGATCCCATCTCTCCCACCGCCATACCTCTGCCTCATCCCATCTCTCCCACCGCCATACCTCTGCCTGATCCCATCTCTCCCACCGCCATACCTCTGCCTCATCCCATCGCTTCCAATGCCATACCTCTGCCTGATCCCATCCCTCCCACCGCCATACCTCTGCCTGATCCCATCTCTCCCACTGCCATACCTCTGCCTGATCCCATCTCTCCCACCGCCATACCTCTGCCTCATCCCATCTCTCCCAATGCCATACCTCTGCCTGATCCCATCCCTCCCACCGCCATACCTCTGCCTGATCCCATCTCTCCCACCGCCATACCTCTGCCTCATCCCATCTCTCCCAATGCCATACCTCTGCCTGATCCCATCTTTCCCACCACCATACCTCTGCCTGATCCCATCTTTCCCACCGCCATACCTCTGCCTCATCCCATCTCTCCCACCGCCATACCTCTGCCTGATCCCATCTCTCCCACCGCCATACCTCTGCCTCATCCCATCTCTTCCAATGCCATACCTCTGCCTCATCCCATCCCTCCCACCGCCATACCTCTGCCTGATCCCATCTCTCCCACTGCCATACCTCTGCCTGATCCCATCTCTCCCACCGCCATACCTCTGCCTCATCCCATCTCTCCCAATGCCATACCTCTGCCTGATCCCATCCCTCCCACCGCCATACCTCTGCCTGATCCCATCTCTCCCACCGCCATACCTCTGCCTCATCCCATCTCTCCCACCGCCATACCTCTGCCTCATCCCATCTCTCCCAATGCCATACCTCTGCCTCATCCCATCTCTTCCAATGCCATACCTCTGCCTGATCCCATCTCTCCCAATGCCATACCTCTGCCTGATCCCATCCCTCCCACCGCCATACCTCTGCCTCATCCCATCTCTTCCAATGCCATACCTCTGCCTGATCCCATCCCTCCCACCGCCATACCTCTGCCTGATCCCATCCCTCCCACCGCCATACCTCTGCCTGATCCCATCTCTCCCACCGCCATACCTCTGCCTCATCCCATCTCTCCCAATGCCATACCTCTGCCTCATCCCATCTCTTCCAATGCCATACCTCTGCCTGATCCCATCCCTCCCACCGCCATACCTCTGCCTGATCCCATCCCTCCCACCGCCATACCTCTGCCTGATCCCATCCCTCCCACTGCCATACCTCTGCCTGATCCCATCCCTCCCACCGCCATACCTCTGCCGGATCCCATCTCTCCCACCGCCATCCCTCTGTCTTATCCCATCTCTCCCAATGCCATACCTCTGCCTGATCCCATCTTTCCCACCGCCATACCTCTGCCTCATCCCATCTCTTCCAATGCCATACCTCCAGGCTCTGCCTCATCCCATCTCTCCCACCGCCATCCCTCTGTCTGATCTCTCCCCCCCTCCCATGAGGCAGTGGTGATGGGGGGGATAGGGATGACATCAGTAGCGGTGGGGATAAGGATGACATTAGTGGCAGTGGTGATGAGCATAGGGATGACATCAGTGGCAGACATTGTCATTCCTATCCCCACCACCACTGCCACTGATGTTATTCCTATCCTTACCACCACTGCCACTGATGTCACCCCTATCCTCATCATTCCCACTGATATCATCCCTATCCTCAACACCACCACTGATGTTATCGCTATCCCCACCACCACCGCCACTGATGTCATCCCTATCCCCACCACTGCCACTGATGTCATCCCAATCCCCACTACCACTGATGTCATTCTTATTCCCACTGCCACTGATGTAACCCCTATCCCCACCACCACTGCCACTGTTGTCACCCCTATCCCCACCACCACGGATGTCACCCCTATCCCCACCACCACTGCCACTGATGTCACCTCTATCCCCACCAACACTGCCACTGATGTCACCCCTATCCCCCACCACCACTGATGTCACCCCTATCCCCACCACCACTGCCACTGATGTAACCCCTATCCCCACCACCACTGCCACTGCTGTCACCCCTATCCCCACCACCACGGATGTCACCCCTATCCCCACCAACACCACCACGGATGTCACCCCTATCCCCACCACCACTGCCACGGATGTCACCCCTATCCCCACCACCACTGCCACGGATGTCACCCCTATCCCCACCACCACTGCCACGGATGTCCCCCCTATCCCCCACCACCACTGATGTCACCCCTATCCCCACCACCACTGCCACTGATATCCCAATCCTCACTACCACTGATGTAACCCCTATTTCCACCACCACTGCCACTGATGTCACCCCTATCCCCCACCACCACTGATGTCACCCCTATCCCCACCACCACTGCCACTGATGTCATCCCAATCCCCACTACCACTGCCACTGATGTCATCCCAATCCCCACTGCCACTGATGTCATCCCAATTCCCACTACCACTGCCACTGATGTCATTCCTATTCCCACTGCTACTGATGTCATCCTTATCCCTACCACCACTGCTACTGATGTCATCCCTATCCCACCACCACCACTACTGATGTCATCCCTATCCCACCACCACCACTACTGATGTCATCCCTATCCCCTATCTTTTATATTTTACCCAAAAATTGGGTAATATATTTTTAATGTACCCTAAAATTACCTGTTATCTCTTAGCCTGGGTTCACACCAAATGCGGACTGCATCTAAATAGCAACCCGTCCATGCAAACAGATTGCGGAGTGTATGTTAGGTTAACGACACCCCGCAATCGGTTTTCAAAACACATTGCGATTTGCAGAATCGGATCGCATGGGTGTGCAGGTTAAATATAACTAAAAAACAGAGAAACTGGTGTTGTTCATCATTGGTCATTTTGTTTAAAAAAAAAAAAAATGGGCTGCTCAGCCTAAAATGCCCGGGCCTATTTTTTGTCCCAGTCCGGGCCTGCCCAGAGTTGGTATTGGTGCCAGATGGCCTATTTAAAGCAGAATTAAGCTCCATTCATATTTTTTTTTTTTTTTATGGGCCCCCAAAAGGTTTATGTTAGTATACACCTCATATCAGCTCATTATGAAAGGCATTAGGGCTGTCAAAGGAAGCCCTCTAGGCCCGCAGTGTAAACGCTTCAGCTGGTCCCAGGTGCTTCCATCTTTGCCCAGTCTTCTTTCTGGGCTCGCTCTGTTCAGCCGCTTGAAACACCAGGCCGTGATGACATCACTCCCATACATGTGCACAACAGTCACTTCCTAATGGCACTAAGTGGTGCCATAAATATACTTTGAGCTGCGCATGTGCAGCCCAGTGTACATTACCGCTGACAGGCAGGGAGAAGGATTTATGACAAAAGCGACGGCTAACATCTCTTCTGTTATAAACAAAAACCCTGCTTATCAGCGTTTAATTCAAAATTTTGAGTTTAATTCCACTTAAAGGCATGTTCTAACTCATTGGCAATGCCGGCTTATCTTCAGTGTGTCCCTTGCCCTTGACTTGTGTTCTGCATGTATTTCCGTTACCAACCCAGCTTCCTCCGGACCTGATTTTCGATCCTGCTTTGTACAATTGCTTAACCAGTTTATGACCTTGGCTTCATCCCTGACTGTCAGGGAAATGGCCATAGGAGAACTGGCAACATTGCCAGTAATAGAAATGGACGCTCCTGACTCAACTGACACAGCCCTCTGCTGGCCTGTCAGGGAAATGGCCATAGGAGAACTGGCAACATTGCCAGTAATAGAAATGGATGCTCCTGACTCAACTGACACAGCCCTCTGCTGGCCTGTCAGGGAAATGGCCTATAAAAGGTGGCCATAGGATCAGACTCATTGCTGGATTATCTCTCAGCTTCCTGTGTTTCCTGTGCTTCCTGTTTCCTGTTTGGATTTCCTGTTGTGACTTGGCTTGTTCCTGATTCCGTTTGATCTCCTGCTCCTGGTTTGACCCTTGGCTTCTCCCACTGACCTTGCTTCCGTTACCTACTGTGTATGACCCTGGCTTGCTTCAAGACCTCGGCTATTCTGGTTGTCTCCTGTGCATGACCTCGGCTTGTACCACGGTTTCCGCTACTAGAGACTATTCCTTGGCACAAGGTAGCCCGGCTGCTTCAGAGCCTTGAAGACTCATACCCTGCTGCGATTCCAGCCTGTTCCAGTTCGCTCTCGGATTGCTCTGGTTCTACCTACCTGCCTGCAGCTGGTAACCCGTGCCACTTGGGGCGCCACACCCTTTGTACCATCTCCAGGGGTGTGCCGCACTGAGCCGCAAGGGGAGCCCTCTCAGCACCTCGGCCTCGGATCAGGTAACCCTGACAGTATAATCCAGCCATGTCAGAGGCCGACAGAGGTGCTTCCCCACTCGTGGCTCTATGCCACCAGGTCACTGCCCTTACCCAGGCAGTACAGCGTCTGCAGGAGGGATACTTCCAACTGGAAGGTCGACTGCAACATCTGACAACTTCTCCTGCTCCTGCGGATCCCAGTCCTTCATCCACCAGCACAGTTTCTGCTCCATCCCTCCCGGGACAGCCAGTTTCCTCCCACACTATGATGGTTCCTCCCCCTGAGCCACGGGTGCCAATACCTGAACGCTTCTCTGGTGAACGGGAGAAATTCAGGGCCTTCAGAAACGCATGCCAGCTATACCTGGCCCTCCAGCCTAGGACTTTCACTTCAGAGACTGTAAAGGTTGGGTTTGTGATTTCATTACTGTTGGAGGAGCCACAGGCCTGGGCCCATGGCCTGCTGGAGCAAAAGGACCCTGCTCTCAATTCTATTGACACCTTCTTTGATCTAATGGCCCAACTTTATGATGATCCTCAGCGTGTGGCTACGGCTGAGGCTACCTTGCATTCCCTCCAGCAGGGAAAACGCCCCGCCGAAGATTACACAGTAGAGTTCCGCAAGTGGTCCACTGATACGTGCTGGAATGAGGCGGCCCTCAGGTACCAATACCGTCTGGGATTATCCGAATCTCTTAAGGATGAGTTGGCCAGGGTAGAGACTCCCACTACTCTAGAGGGACTGATTCAACTTACTATCCAGCTCGATAGGCGCCTCCGGGAGCGTCGGTTTGAGCGCTCACAGACTTCTCGCCCAACCTGGATGTTGCCTAGGGCCCCTTACCACTTCACTCCAACACCAGCACCTTTCCCTGCTACCCATGCAGAGGATGAACCAATGCAGATCGGCCAAGTGCGTTCTTCACTAAGTGCAGATGAAAGACAACGCCGCCGACACGCCAATCTTTGTCTCTACTGCGGAGGGTCTGGACACTTCCTACGAAACTGCCCCGTGAGACCCCGTAAGTTCCTCCCACAAAGCCCTTACTTCCAAGTTTCCGGATCTTTTCCATCTCATCTCGTTCTTCCTGTCTCACTACAGGTGGCGGAAGAGGAGGTCCGGCTCCTAGCCATAGTTGATTCGGGGGCTTGCAGCTGTTTTATGGACTTGACTTTGGCAAGAAGACTCCGTGTACCCCTCTGCAATAAACGTCAGCGACTTGAGGTACATCTGGCCGATGGTTCCTTGCCCAGTTCTGGACTTGTCACCCAGGAAACCAAGCCCATCCTCACAATAACAAACTCTGGCCACCAGGAATTCATTTGTTTTGACATCCTTTGCTCTCCCATGTTCCCCATCATCCTGGGAATTCCCTGGTTGCAAGCCCATAATCCACAGATTAACTGGGCCAAGAAGGAGATTTCCTTTACCTCTTCCTACTGCCTGCAACACTGCTTCGTTCCTGGGGTTAGCAGTCCCGCCAGTTGTTCAACCATCCAATCAATTCCAGATGTCAGTCAGGCTATACCTACAGTCTATCATGAGTTTTTGGATGTTTTTGATGAGAAGGCGGCCAATGTTCTCCCACCTCATCGGCCTTACGACTGCCCCATTGAACTGCTTCCTGGTGCCGAGATTCCTTTCGGACGTATATTTCCGTTATCTGAGGTTGAGCTAGAAACTTTACGACTGTATATTAATGAGAACCTTGAAAAGGGATTCATCCGCCCTTCTTCCTCCCCCGCTGGAGCTGGAATTTTTTTTGTCGGGAAGAAAGATGGTTCACTAAGGCCATGTGTGGATTACAGGGAACTTAACAAAATTACGATTAAAAACCGATACCCACTTCCCCTCATCCCTGAACTTTTCCAAAGGTTCCGAACTGCCCAGCTCTTTACTAAACTTGATCTACGGGGAGCTTACAATCTTGTTCGTATCCGGGAGGGGGACGAATGGAAAACGGCTTTCAGGACCCGGTTCGGACATTTTGAATATTTAGTTATGCCATTCGGATTATGTAATGCCCCAGCCACGTTCCAGCACTTCGTAAACGATATTTTCCGGGAATTTTTGGACTATTTCGTAATCGTTTACCTAGATGACATCCTCATCTTCTCTGCTACCCTGGATCTCCACAGAGCTCACGTGAAAAAAGTCCTTGCAACTCTGAGGAAGCACGGTTTATACATTAAAGCAGAAAAGTGCGAATTTGAAAAGACTTCCATCCAATTCCTGGGTCTTATCATATCTACCAAGGGAATCGCAATGGACCCACAAAAGGTGAAAGCTATCCTTGAATGGCCAGCCCCTTCAGACAAGAAGGGTGTTCAACGATTCATAGGATTTGCTAATTTTTACAGAAGATTTGTAAAAGACTTTTCAGCTATCATTTCACCGATTACGCAGTTGACTCGCCAGCAGACCAGATTCAAATGGTCCCCAGAAGCTCAGGCAGCATTTGACAAACTCAAAGGACTGTTCACCTCTGCACCAGTCTTACAGCACCCAGATCCGGCTTTACCCTTTGTGTTAGAGGTAGACGCCTCAGAAGTAGCCACAGGAGCCATCTTGTCTCAGCGCCAAGGACCTAAGGCCCTACTTCACCCTATTGCCTTTTTCTCTCAAAAGATGAGCCCCTCAGAGAGAAATTACGATGTGGGTGACCGAGAACTGTTGGCCATTAAAACCGCCTTGGAGGAGTGGAGATATTTATTGGAAGGTGCCGCCCACCCAATTTTGATCTTCACTGATCATAAAAATTTAGAATACCTGAGGGCCGCTAAACGTCTGAGACCACGACAGGCCCGTTGGGCTTTATTTTTCTCAAGATTTAATTTCCACATAACTTACCGACCAGGCTCCAAGAACGGGAAAGCAGACGCCCTCTCCCGAATGTTCCCTGATGCCCCCGAGTCTGTGGAACCAAGTACCATTCTGTCAGCACAACATTTTTTCCTGATCCAGCCAGAATTAAAATCCTCAATTAAACAGGCATCCACCCAGTATGCGGACACAGAAATACCCCCCTTGGAGAGTCGAGACGGGTTCCTTTGGCACCAGGACAGAGTTTTCGTTCCCCAACCAGTCAGGCTCCAAGTTCTAAAGACTTTCCATGACCATCAGCTGGCCGGACATTTTGGTGTACGAAAGACCCTTGAGCTTATCCAACGCTCCTTCTGGTGGCCCAGGTTAAGGAAGGATTGCCAGTCTTATGTTAGCTCCTGCGTTGTCTGTCAGCGCAACAAGGGGTCCAACACCAAGTCCTGGGGTCTGTTAAGGCCTCTACCCATCCCTGAGCAACCCTGGAAGATGATCTCATTGGACTTTATTGTTGACTTACCTTCATCTGGGGGTTTTACTACCATCTTGGTGGTAGTGGATCGTCTGACCAAAATGGCCCACTTCCTGCCTATGACCGGCACTCCATCAGCCCCAGAAACAGCAAAAATATTCATCAAGGAAGTAATCAGACTACATGGGCTTCCGGATAATATTGTTTCCGATAGAGGAGTACAGTTCACCTCCAGATTTTGGAAGGATCTTTGTAAGACCTTGTCCATTAAAATATGTCTTTCTTCCGCTTACCATCCCCAAAGCAATGGCCAGACAGAAAGAACAAACCAGACGCTAGAACAGTATCTTCGTTGTTTCTGTACCTTTGCCCAAAATGACTGGATATCCCTTCTCCCATGTGCGGAGTTTGCATACAATAATTCGGTACATGCCTCCACTAACCAGTCCCCATTTTGGGCGAATTATGGGTTCCATCCCTCCTTTTTGCCCAATACCCTTCCGGAAGCATCTGTCCCTGCAGTCCAAGACCGGATTAATTCTATTCAGACAAACTACTTATTCCTTCAGGAGGCCGTCCAGAAGGCACAAACGGATTACAAGAGGTTCTATGATAAAAAGAAAAGAAACGAACCTACCTTTAAAAGAGGGGACAAAGTGTGGCTTTCCTCAGCTAATCTGAAACTTTCCTGCCCATCCCGAAAACTGGGTCCAAGATTCGTTGGACCCTTTGAGATCAAAAGGGAGGTCAACCCTGTGGCTTTCGAACTGGTTTTACCCAACTCCTATAAAATTCACCCAGTATTTCATGTATCTCTGCTAAAACCAGTTGTACCCAGCCCTTTTTCTGGTAGGCATGAATTACCCCCTCCTCCAGTCCTGGTGGAGGGTGAAGCGGAGTATGAAGTGGAGGCCATAATGGACTGCAGAAAGAGGGGTAGACAAACCCAGTACCTCATCAAGTGGAAGGGGTATTCTGCAGAGGAAAATTCCTGGGAGCCTGCAAATAATGTACACGCTCCTAGACTGATCCGGGAGTTCCACAACAGACACTCAGAGAGACTGGCCCGTCTGGGCATCCGGAGGCTGCCCCTTGGGGGGGGGCACTGTCAGGGAAATGGCCATAGGAGAACTGGCAACATTGCCAGTAATAGAAATGGACGCTCCTGACTCAACTGACACAGCCCTCTGCTGGCCTGTCAGGGAAATGGCCATAGGAGAACTGGCAACATTGCCAGTAATAGAAATGGATGCTCCTGACTCAACTGACACAGCCCTCTGCTGGCCTGTCAGGGAAATGGCCTATAAAAGGTGGCCATAGGATCAGACTCATTGCTGGATTATCTCTCAGCTTCCTGTGTTTCCTGTGCTTCCTGTTTCCTGTTTGGATTTCCTGTTGTGACTTGGCTTGTTCCTGATTCCGTTTGATCTCCTGCTCCTGGTTTGACCCTTGGCTTCTCCCACTGACCTTGCTTCCGTTACCTACTGTGTATGACCCTGGCTTGCTTCAAGACCTCGGCTATTCTGGTTGTCTCCTGTGCATGACCTCGGCTTGTACCACGGTTTCCGCTACTAGAGACTATTCCTTGGCACAAGGTAGCCCGGCTGCTTCAGAGCCTTGAAGACTCATACCCTGCTGCGATTCCAGCCTGTTCCAGTTCGCTCTCGGATTGCTCTGGTTCTACCTACCTGCCTGCAGCTGGTAACCCGTGCCACTTGGGGCGCCACACCCTTTGTACCATCTCCAGGGGTGTGCCGCACTGAGCCGCAAGGGGAGCCCTCTCAGCACCTCGGCCTCGGATCAGGTAACCCTGACACTGACCTTGATCTGGCTTCTGGTTTGGAACTGCATTACCCGTACTTTGCTAACCTCCGCTCCATACCACTGCCACGTGCCTCCTTGCACGGTGCCCAGCTGCAAGTCATAGCCCACCTGCTTGTGTTATCCAGGAACCCTGCTGACTCTTCGCTTGATACTCACGCTGGCATGTTGGGTTGCCCTGGTTGGCATCTTTGGTCTAGGTTTCTACAGCTTTCAACACTCGTGTTGCTCCTGTCCCTTTACACCCTCTGTCTTACTTTTAAGGGCACTCGGGGCGGGAGATATAAGAGAGGCTGCCCTCGTCATCTTAGTCTCCTATCAGGTACGTGACACTAACTAAAGTTTTTAAATTGCTGAAAGAAAACTCAGTCAGTCATTCTTTCTTGGCAATGCCATCATCGAGTCAACTAATCTTGTTCACAAGCCCGTATACTTTTGCCCAGACCTGCTATTTAAATAGAATCTGAAACATATTAAACAGGTTTTATTACAAAATTCACAATTTCTCCAGAACAAAAAACACATTCACAGTTAGAAGTTCATTCATTTGAGAAAATATTTTCATCCTGGTCCTTAGAATTTTCTTGCCATTACAGTCAAAAATAAATGTGCATTTAACCCCAATAAACAACATAGAATCAAATGTTTCCAGGTATCTCTCTGGCAAATGGTTGCCTGAACTGCAGTAGTCAGCATGCCCCTTGCTGTCCAGTTCAGTCCCCCGGCCACTCATCCTACAGTTGAAACTATGCAGCATTGTGCAGGTCACAGTCACCATTCAATAACATCACACTTCAGAAAGAAGCAGGCCACCCCTTGCCAAAACAATAGTGTCCTCATGTGGACCATTGTCCGGATAAACAGACCCACCCAAGCTGGAGTTTCATTGTAATTATTTTTGTCTTTACCTTGCTTTATTTTGTTCTCCTAGTTATCATATGTATTGCAGCCTGTGCTGTGCAAAAAGACTATACAAGTACATCCAACAACTAAGAGGCCAGGGGTGCTCTCTTGCATGTTCTTTTAAAGCAGATGAAATCTTTAACTAAACATTTCGTTTTTAAAGCACTAAGTCTAAAGCCCCGTACAAATGATCAGATTATCGAACGATCTGTCGTTCGTTTTTTGTGGCATGCTAGTCTGATGTGGAAAGTGAAGAGGTTATTTTCATACGAATTTTCCCGTACGACAGAATTCTACTTCAGAAGTGATGTCATGTGTTGGATTGCTTTGTATGTGTTCTTTCTCTCTGAGCATGCCTAGTCTTGCTCTTAAGATTTTTTTCCATCTAAATCTGTACTAATAAGACGAAAATCGGACGTTGTTTTGACGGACGACAAAAATTTTATAACCTGTACATCAGGATTTTGTCGGCCGAAAAGTCTGAGTCGGCTGTCAAAAGCACCATACTAACAATCCGAAAATCAGCAGATCGGTCGTCAGATGAAATTTCCCTTCAGATTTTCTTATTGTGTGTAGGGGCCTTAACAATTAACTTTTTTAAAATAAAATACTTTTTATCACTGTTTGTTTTACATACTTGTTGCATTGCTGTTTTTCTGGCCTCCATTCTAGGTATAGTATGGGATGGAATGGAATGGGATGGGATGGGAAATACAGGCCAGAACATTGGGTTGAGTAGTTCATACTTTCATGGTACAGTATGAACTACACAATACTTATGTTTAAAAAAATACAGATGTTTATTTGTTTTGTGTTCACTTCCTCTAATACAGATTGGGCAACGAATGAGGTATCCTCCAAAACAGGGGGGCCTCAATCAATAGAAAATCAATCTCACACTCGACATGTTTTGCAGGGTGCCCACTTCTTCAGGAGAAGAGTTTGTGAGGGATGTGATCTATGAAAAAATATGAAACACAACAATAATATACAGAAGGCCACAAAAAACATATTAAAGTCATACATAAGTCAAAAAACGCATACATATAAACTATGGTGCATCACTGAAAAGCAGCCAGAAATACAGAGATAGAGCCTAGGGAATTCCCAAACTGTGTCGGGACACTATATGGACATGGCAAAGCCATACTCACCACAGGGCCCACATCAACGACAGATGGAACTGCGACGCCAAATGGCAGTCTCCCGGGCGAATGCGGGAACCAGATGAACAATAGGCAATGGAAAGTACTGGTAAGGGTAAGAGGGTAATTTTTTTTATAGCAGTAAGAACAACATGCGCCAAAAGGCGACTATTTTAAATACATATCAAAATATAAAGGTAACACTAAAGATATCGCTTTTCATTTTCCTCTTCCTCTTTAGTATATTTTTAGTATTATTTAAAGTGGAAATCAATCCAATCAATAAAATATCCTTCTTTAACATGGCAATGTAACTTTAAACATAGTTTTCATAGTTATTTTTACATTTAAAGTGTATCTTATGTTAAAAATTTATTTTTTGTTTTGTCTTAATGACCAATGTCACCTGGACCAAAATAAGACAAATTTCAAAATGTTACACTTGTTTCTGGAATGGGATGGAGGATAAATATTCCACTGGAGAAATCTGTTCTGGTCACACCCATCAAGGGTGTTTTTAATTGTGTGGCTTGTCCCTGGAACAGGAAGCAACTGAGAATCTCCCCAGGGGGGTCACAGATAGCAACAAAAACAAACAAACCTGATTCTGAGGTTCTAACTATTTCATGCTTTACTGAAAAATAAAAATTGGCTATAGTTACATGAAGTTGCCATAGACATGGGAGAGCAAAGTCTAATTCCCAGCATGTCCCTAAACAGGAATGTTCAATTTGGCCAGAATTTTGCATCTATTGAGCTGTTTTGTTACAACTAAGGTCGGCCATACACGATTCAAATCCCAGCCAGTTTAGCAGGAACCGGCTGATATTCAGACCATTAATGGGCAGGCTGGATATACCAAGTTGATAGTACAACCAGGCTGCCGGATTCTCTTACGATTATCGCTAGCCTCTGCTATAGCCACTAGCAATAATCACTGTCTTCTCCCGGCGGGGATAGCTTCCCATGCCGGGAGCAGACAATTGCTCGGCAGGAGGGATTCCTTTGTCAGCACAGTATTGATGGGGGGGAATAATGTGGATTTCTAAAGAAATTTCCACCTTGTATAGTCTGCCTAAGGCCCGTGTGAGGGCTAAAACGCATCAACCTCTCTGTATATTGAACCCCTTTTATGTTTTGATAGAACCCTAATAAAGATAGAATTTTATACTGAGTTGCCGGACCTTCGTATGTCTTCTATACTACAGATTATGCAGCTGTCATCCAGGCACCGTTATCTATTTTTCCAGCAGACTTATTACTTCTGGTAGTAGCACCGGACTTTTTTATTTATTGCTTTAGACTTTTACATTTAGCCTATACATAGTGGGGGGTAAAACAGTTGTTGGAGAAGGTTGTTTAAAGCTGAACTCCACCTAAAAGGGGGAAGCTCCACTTGTTTGGTTCCTCCCCCCCTTGAAGACGTCGTAATGACGAAGCGCGTCGATAGGAGCTAGCCGAACGTCATTGCGTCACACCCGGAAACTCAGAGGTCGGCCATGTTTCTGGTTGTCTACAGAAGCAACATCGCTGCCGTACTGTGTTTTTGATGCCGGTTACCTGCTCGAATTCTTGTATCTGGGTGAGTGCATACCCTATGAGCTTTTAATAAAAGTATTGGTTTTAAGGATAATGCACTATGGGCCTATTTCTTTTCAACCTCTCCCCGATCTATGAGGTGTAAAGCTATTCAAGGAGGATATGGCTATCTGTTTATGCACTATCTCATTGGTATATTTGGAGACCGAAGAGTGATGAGGCTGTGTTGTTTTCCTATGGAGGTTTTGGCCTGAGAGGGTTTTAGCGGTCCCATGACCACTTGCTGCTGTATCCCTGCCATCCTCTGGTAAGAGTCAGTGTGTGGTGGCTGGGATTTCACTTCATGTCGTGTTGACTCACATTGTGGTGATATTATGCGGACACGTCACCTGCACTTCTTGTGATTTTAATATGGATTTGATATAACCATATGTTATCATCATTATTGGTTCTTGTTAAATTAGCGCTGCTCTATGCATTTTATCTTATTTTGAACCTTCCCGTGTTTTTGAGTTTAGCTGCTGATGTGTTTTTCTAAAGGGCGCGGGGGGTTTTATTTATATACCGGTATTTTTCTTAACCAGGTAAAGTGCAAATAACAAACAATCAAGATCCAAGGGAAAGTGCTAGTGACTGCTTGTGAATAAGCTCCAATTAATAGAGCAAGCCTAAAAAGGGCAGGTGCAAATGGATACTGAATAGTATCACAACTGATAATCTAAATAAAAAGTGCTAATAATTAATAGTGTAAGGTGATGTGATTCCAAAATCGCATGATAAAACGGGAACAAAGGTGGATGAACTCCAATCAATAGGGCAAGCCCAAAAAGGGCAGATGCAAGTGGATACTAGTAGACTAGGTTGAAAAAGTGCTAGTGTAAGGTGATGCGATTCCAAAGTCGCATGATAAACGGAAACCAAGGTGGTTAAAATTCAGTTAAAAAAGGGATAAATGATAAGTAATTTGGGGTGGAATAGAACTTTCAAAGAGTTAATATATATAGTCCCAATCGCACAATAAGTGCTCCAGTACAGGGTTAAATCAGTGCAGTCCCTTCAAAGGTGACTTAAGTGCTTCCAGTGGTTCTTCAAGTGTGACCGGTGTGATGGGTCAGTTGTGCTCCCCTCACTCCCAGGACCGCACTAACCAGAAAGGGGAACCCCTACAGGGGTACTGGGCCTATATTCCAGATGGGGCGTAGTTCCTATGCCCCTCAGTGGTCCTCTGGAGGGATCCTATCACCTTGCATGACTGGGGGCAATCAATGGGGGTCTTATGGCTTGGTAGCTCAGTGTCCAGATGTAATCCGGGTACACATAAGAGGAAAGAAGGCTCGTATAGTGTAGTACCGTTTAGAAACGTTTAAAGTTTATTAAAGAAAGTACTCACATTAAAACGAAGCAAATCCTGGACTTACTGTGCGATTGGGACTATTTATGATAACTCTTTGAAAGTTATATTCCACCCCAAACCACTTATCCCTCTTTTACCTGAATTTTATCCCCCTTGGTTTCCGTTTATCATGCGACTTTGGAATTGCATCACTTTACGCTAGCACTTTTTCAACCCAGACGACTAGAATCCACTTGGGCTTGCCCTACTGATTGGAGTTCATCCACCTTTTGTTGCCGTTTATCATGCAATTTTGGAATCACATCACCATGCACTATTAATTATTAGTACTTTTTTAGATTATCAGTTGTGATACTATTCAGTATCCATTTGCACCTGCCCTTTTTAGGCTTGCTCTCTTGATTGGAGCTTATTCACAAGCAGGCACTAGCACTGTCCCTTTGATCTTGATTGTTATTTGCACTTTACTTGGTTCACTAAGGATATTTGAATTAGTAATTGAAGACACTTTATATACACCCTAATTTTTGCAGGAGGATCACTTGTGTTTTTTTTTTATCACTACTGGTTATTTAGTAGTTTGTTACACCTGCATTAATATTTGATGTTTTATTTATATATTTAGGGTATATTATGTGTTTATAAGCCTTCATTGACACACGTATTTAACACTTAATTGGGACAGTGCAATTATAACTTATCTAATTTATACACCTTCATACACTTGACAGCGCCATTTACCTCCCCATCCAACCTTCCATTTTTGTGAACATTTAAGAGGTAGGCTGTAGTCAAAACTCCCATAGTCTTATTTATCCTAAGTCCCGGTTCACACTTGTGCGATGCGGGAAGGCTGCGAATTCACAGCCTGTTCCCGCATCGCAAACGCACATCCGGCAGTTCACACTGCCATATGCGATACGCAGGAGGTGTCAATTAAATGTTAACGACACCGCCAGTTTGATCGCATATCGCAGTGTGATCTGACAGTTCGCACAGGATCGGATCGCACAAGTGTGAACCACTGTGCGATCCGATCCTGATGCGGCTGGAAAAAAAGGGTCCGGTGCGTCTTTGGTGCAGGTGCAGTGCAAATTTCAGCCATACAAAGTGTATGGCTGAATTCGCACCGCACATCCGATCGCATGTAATGAAGGAGCAGTGCGCTCCGATATTACATGCGATCGCCGCACTCGCAAGAGTGTGAACCGGCCCTAAGCGTGGATTTTCCCTTTTCTTTTAAGATGAGAATTCGTTTCAGCTCAGTTCTCTACCTAGAGAAGAAGCGCCCCCCCCCCCCCCCCCCCAATGTATTTCTCCCAGCACACTCCAGTTGGTTATGGACCACTCCAGGCAAACAAACAGATCTGTCCTAGGCATTGTATATTTGTACTTCTTAGCACATCTGATATCAACTCTGCCACACCACAGTAAATGACAGTGACTACAAGTGATATGCTTGCTTTAGAACAGCTGAAAAAGCAAGCATCTTTTGGGGTCTCTGCCTCCAAACCAGCAGCAGAAACAGGGGACAGATAAAATATATTACATTGGTTGCATTTACTTTTATACAAGGCAGGTAGTAGCAGAGATGTTGCTAGTGCATGACTTGCACCTGTTCCATTGGGGCTAATTTACTAAAATTTGAGAGCACATAAATCTTGTGCAGATCTGCATAGAAACCAATGAGCTTCCAGGTTTTTTTTGTCAAAGCTTAATTGACCAAACTGAAGTTAGACGCTGATTGGCAACCCTGCGCCAGATTCTGCACTCTGAGTTTTATTAACATTACCCCCAGTATGTTAATTTAGCTATGGAAACACAGGTGGTTTCCTAATATCTGCTTTATTTTCATGTATTTGGTTAGCAAGCTAGGGCAGATCATGGTCTAAACAGGCAGAGACCATTAAACCACTACCACTTAAATTGTAGTTAGCATACTAGACTTGGGCAGGGCATGAATTGCCCTAAAGGGAAATTGCTAGACATGGAAAAGCCAGTTTTAGGACCTGCTGACCAACACCCATGACTCAACAGCCTGGACTGAAAAGCAGAAATTTGGCCTTTAAATACATTAGGATGATTCTTGGACAAAAAGGTGCATTGCTACCAGCAATAACTGAGGCCATAGAGGAGTTTCTCAATTGCATGGACTGAGGTACCATCCTCCAGGAAGCCCCTTTGGCTTCAGCCTATCAGTTACTAGGACAAATTTAAAAATAAGGTTTGTCGATGGTAGACTAGTATGCAAGCCACATTTTTTAGGGAAAAGGCTCAATGGTCCATCAAGTCTGCCCCAACTTATTAATTTGGGTAATATGCATCTTTGTCCCAAGCATGCTTAAATCTGTTGACTAACTCAACCTGTGCTAGAAGTCTAATCCAAGCATCAACTACTCTTTCAGTAAAATATTTAAAATTAGTTTCGAACTTTCCTCCTGCAAGTGCAAGGCCAGGTCCCATGTTCTTCGCTTAAAAAAAAAAACTGCCCTCTTGAATCTTGTTCACACCCTTCAAGCATTTAAAGGTTTCAATCTCATCACCCCCTTCCTCAAGTGTGTGTTATAAGTTCCTGCAGTCTCTCCTTGTGTTTGTTGCAGGGGTTGATTAGTATGGCTTACCATACCTAGCAAGACCACCAACCAGAAGGTTGTGCATACTCAAGATTGGATATAAAGCAGGGGTGTCCAAACTACAGCCCTCCAGCTGTTGTGGAACTACACAGCCGATGATAATGAAACAATGAAAAAGCCGCTCAGGTGTATGTTCCAAACCCGGTGCAGGTCAGATCCGTCATCCAAGAGTAGAAGAAATCCAAGTTTGAGACCGCACTCAAGGTATTATGATGAAAGCAATGCGTTTCTTTATTCCTCATGAATAAAGTAGACAGACAGTGTACAAACAGACATGTCGGGCTACACTGTCTGTCTAATTTATGAGGAATAAAGAAACTCATTGATTTCATCATACCTAGAGTGCGGTCTCAAACTTGGATTTCTTTTACACATCCGATGAGGCAGTGTAAACCTGACATTCACAGGCATAAACTAGGCATAATGGGAATTGTAGTTCCTGAACATCTGGAGGGCCATAGTTTGGACAGTCCTGAGTAAAAATAAAAAAAAAAAAAGACACAAATAACACTACACCCACACAACACCAAAGTGCAAAATTTGAGAATGTTTATTGTACACCATAAAACCAGAGATAAAAAACAGACTGTGGCAATATGCAATCCCAATCCAATAGGTAGATCTTTAAAATACAGAAGAAAAAAAAAGGTGATCACTTACAGCTAGAAAAAGGTGATCATTACAGCTTATCAAGTGAAAATTGCAAATATACATCACTAGGGAATGGTGACAAGTGAGCTTTAGCACAAAGGTATTGTGGTACTGACCAGGTAAGACAACCATGTGTTTTTACACCCAATTTGATTTAAAAATGCACCTGATCCAACTAATACAAGCCCATCACATGCAGAGAAAGGAGTCATTTTGTGGCTTCAATAGTGACCAAGCCACAAATATCTACATTCATTGCAAAAAAGCAGTGGGTCCACATTGTAAGTTGCATACATTAAATAGGCTAATGAACAGCCTATACAAATAACTTAAGGTTTAGAATTGTTTAAAATTACCACATTTCCCAAAAGGAAAAAAAAAAATGTGAATCCTGAGTGAAGACATTTATAATGAAACCTCCTCTGTTCTGTTGGGAGAGTAGGCCTTCTCATTCAGTTAACTGGCTTGTTGACAAGTGGCCAACTCTTAAGCGTACAAGTAGAAGCCTATGACAATCACATTATTGCCGGAGCCATATCAGTAAAGCATTCCATCTAGTCTATCCTTACAGCTGAAAGAATGGCATTTCCCTCTTGATCCACAAAAGGGACGTACAATGCAGTAATCTTGTTCAGTGGACCAGCACTTTTAGTTCTAAACACCAATCTGGCCCATTTCACCAATACACACTTTGAAGGTATTTGCTGTGTTCCGTCTCCTTGTGCAGTGCATAGTTTTTGCCTTCGTTGTTATCCCAGTATTCCTTGCCTTGGCACCAGAAGCAGATACAGAACTCTGCATATTGGGTGCCTGGTGCCAGCGGAAGCCTAAAAGAAAACATATCAGTCTCCCCTCCACCATACGGATCACGGAGAAAAGAGCATGGAAGATCATAGTGGCTTTGCCAGTTGTCGTAGCTCACTCTAAGAGTCACCCGTTTCTCAAAGCCAAGGTTACGAACTTTGATAGTTCCAGCCACTGCAGCCCCCTGGACAGCGCACTGCTCCAGACATACCTGCTTTTGGTTAAGCTTTGCTCGGAAGACAGTGTAGTCATGAGCAGGAGGCTGGAAGTCCAGTGTGTATGTTGAGGTGGAAAAGGGACGCAAGGCTCGTAAAGAAGCCAATGCAAGTACCAGGGGATCCTCATCAAAGAATGGGCGTGAGATATGGCGAACGGTAGTAAGGGCTAGTCCAAGCGCATCAGCAAAGACCACACCCTTTTTACGTGGTTCAGGAGGACGAGGAAATGGAACTAGGCATGGTCGAAGTGTTCCTGTAGATGGACGCCGCAACTGTGGTGGTGGAGGTGGACTGAGACACAGACACATGGAGAAATCGCCAGGCATGGTGCATACAGGAGTGTAATTCGCCTAAGAGAAAAACCAAGTATGGCATTAGTTCAAGCTGTCAAATGCATTACCATAACTACATCAAAATGCATCTTCTATTGTTTTAAACTGGAAGTAAACCCATTGATTAATTTCAAAAAGTTACATTCATTGTTTGTGCTCTTAACCAAACTGTCAAGCCACCCAATGGCTGGTGTCCTAACTGAGGACATGTGCAGCATCATGGCAGTTAAAGATTAAACAGGGGTCAAGATGGGGGGACAGCTTCCTTGGCTGAGAATAGGAGGATTTACTTCCACTTTAAGGCAACTGTTTTAAGAATCCATCCTTGAACAGCTGTCCCCAAAAAACAACATGCTCATCTTACTACCCAATATCACCAATCTCTGCTCCAAAGAGGGCGAAATCCTCCCCTGATGTCTCTGCAGAAACGGTCACTGCCAGGTTTACTAATCTAGTGTCCCATTTTGCACTCAAATCCCTCTGCTGACCCTACATAACTATAGAATACAGTAATGATGTAGAGGGCAACTGAATGAGCCACGGAGTGCAACAGAGATCCAAGAGCTTGGCATGGCTAAAGTTTCAGGCTTGGGACAATTCCTGAACAGAACAGCGGTCAGTGGCACAGGCAGAGGGGAGGAAGAAACTAGCCTCTTCCAGGAAGATAAAGCAATTTTATAATCCTCACTGGGTCACTCAACTGCAGCTTTGTATGGATAAATCCATGAATTTGTGTTTTATATATGACAACAGTTTAGCTTAAGCCCCCCTCTAAAATTAACAAAAACATTTAAAGCAGACCTTAACGGTGCACGCTGGCATATCTGCATTGAAAGGGGGCCCCCTGGCATATCTGCATCTTGGTCCGGCCCCAATATATGAACCCATTGCGGCCCTCGAATCAAAAAGTTTGCCCACCTCTGCCTTAACCTGTCATTTTGTGAATACCTAATCCTGGCCTTTACACATTTTGAAATTATGACCCAGTAGGAGGCCAGCTGTGACTGATCAGGAAATCGCAGCTGGCTTCCAAATCCAAGATGGTGGCATGGGACAAATGAGAACACTGAAGGCTTGGGGTTGTAGAAGACAGCACTAGGCTTCTTGGCTGGTAAGCATGTTTTTACATTCAGCAGCTAAAAACTTCCTTTCTTGCAAACTCTGCTGAAGTCCCTCTAAGATGCTCATAATCATAGCTAAGGAAATACTGCACAAGCCCTGGTTCACACAGGTGCAGCAATAAAATTGTGCTACAACAAGATTTCAAAGCTGCAGATCAGTGCGATTTGCACCTCTGATTTCGTTGCAGTTTGCATTTTCCTTTAACAGAAGTCTTTGCAATGACATAGGAAAAAAGTAGTGCAGGAACCTTTCAAAGCCACAGCAATTGGAACGGTTCCATTGCCGACAATGGTGTGCGACTTGTCGCTCAATTTGGAAATTTCAAATCGCAAGACAAATTACACAAGTGTGACTGAGGGCTTAAAGACCAGAGAAAGCACTCAATCCCTCTGGCTTTTCTTTACTGCTGGAAATGTAGAGAGCCAATTTAAAGTGATTGTAAAGGCTTCTGTGTTATTTTATTACCACACACACCACAAACATGTTATACTTACCTGCTCTGTGAAATGGTTTTGAACAGAGCAGCCGGGATCCTCCTCTTCTGGGGTCCATCATTGCTGCTCCTGGCCCCTCCCTCCTGTCAATTGTCCCCCACAGCAAGCAGCTTGCTATGGGGGTGTTCTATCAAATTTCCCTACCTCATTTCTGGTTGAGATCAGCTGTGAATTTGTCATGTAGCAGCTTGTAGCCGTGTCACACATCCCATTGGGCACGGGCAGAATAGGTAGGGAATTTTGATAAAATCGTAAGGGGTCAGGCAAAAGTCCTAGTGTGCATGCGCACCAACGGGTCAGGCAGTGGGATCTCTTATAACAAGCATCCATCCTTTCTCCATGGCTCACACTGCGCTGACCCGACAATCCGATCTCAATCCCCCACACTGCGCCGACCCGACAAAGACAGTTGACATGTGCATGTGGGTAGAGAATAGGATTGTCCCATTGTCGCCTTGGCGCAGTGTGTGCCATGGAGTTCGGATGATGTTTGTTATGAGATGCCGCTGCCCGATCCATTGGTGCGCATGCGCAGTAGCACTTTTGCCTCACCCCTTACAATGTTATCAAAATTCCCTACCTACTCCGCGCATGCGCGGTAGGACGTGTGACGCAGCTACAGCTGATGCAGGACGAACCCGCACCGGAAATTACGTAGGTAGGGAAATCTGATGGGGTATGGTTTTCTGACAGAACAGGGGCACCTGAGCCAAGCTGCAGCTCAGTGTATCCATTCAGACACGGAGCTGCGGATCAGCCCCATCCCCCCCGATTGGCTAAGTGACTTGACAGCTGCAGGAGCCAATAGCACCGCTGTCTCAGCCAATCAGGAGGGAGGGTCCCAGACGGCCAAGGGATTCAGACAAGTATTAGGGGGTGCTGGGGCAGCTGCTACACAGAAGGCTTTTCATCTTAATGCAGCCATCACATCTATGAATTGGTAGGCTGCAGAATAAAATATTTGCTTTTAGGTTTAATACAGCTTTAAAGCCCAACTCTGGGAAGCCTAAAAATTCTCTTGCAGGGGGCTGCTTGTTCAGTCTAGAGGGAAAGGGCTTGCTTTATACTTGCACACAGTTCATCAGCTTTTTACTGTCACCCCCACTTTATCTCTTTAAGCTTCAAAAGGCAGTGACAGTCGTACACATGCTGCAGCCGTGGTGCTCATCCCTTGTCACATGGGGTGGGTGCTACTACCTGCTGATCATGAACTGAGCTGCACCACAACCTCATGCAAAGGACACCATTGGGAACAGCAGCTACAATAAACAAGTTGTGAGGAAGAGATCACCAACTGCCAAACATTTCTTAAAAGCAATCTTTTCAGAGGTGCAACAGTGACAGCAACCTGTGCAAACATAGCCTAAAAGCGGTTTTATAAGCCAGATCCTCTGCCGCCCCCCCCCCTGCAGTGTAGTGCCCCTTAACATGTCCAATGCATGGCTATGGACCCTTCAGTCTTGACGTCAGAGAGCCTTAAACTAAAAATAGCACAAAGAAGGATCCACAGGAAAGAGGCTGCAGGGACTGGTCTATCGGCACAGAAGAGCCTACAGGATCATATAATCAGATGAGGAAAACTGCTTTTTCTGGTCCCCTTACACATAAAAAGGGGCAGTTAACCCCTGCAGGCAAGGCACAGCCCCACCACAAGGAAGTTTCCTGGAGTTAAGCTTTAATGCAATCATGGTGATCACACCTTGTGCTGTCCTGCTGAGGTTCAATCATTACTACAGGAAGGCTAGGTTCACACTAAACACGGGTTTTATATTGTGTCAGTTAAAGTGGAGTTCCACCCTAAATTTATACTTACCTCCATCGTCTCGCTCTGGGTCACCTGAAAAACAAATGGATAATCGCAATTTTTTTTTTTTTAACTTACCTCGTATAGAAGAAAATATACTTACCTTACTTCCTCTTCCTCCCCTCAGCGGCCGCAGCGATTCGTCACTTCCTGGCTTGCAATGATTCCTGGGAGCTGAACGTCATCACTCCCAGGAATCAATGCGCCTGCACTGGCCCCGATGTCAGTTCCGGGGCGCATGTGTCATTCCCTTCTAAACAGCTTCTGGGCATGCCCAGAAGCTGTGAAGGGATGACGCGCGTGCACCAGAAGTGACGGCGGGGCCGGTGCAGTGCATCGTGGAACCGAAGACGGAAGAGGATCGCGCTGGCTTCAAGCTGCCCACACCTGAGATGGCAGCGCTGGACAATACTTTTTCAAAGTATTTCTCCTAAAAGGTAAGTGCAACCCGGGACAGATCAGAGGCTATCCATTGTGGAATGTACTAGCCCTGACTGTCCCGGGGGTATTTTTATTAAAAAAAGTATTCCCAGGGTGGAACTCCAATTTAAGCTGAACTCACGATTTCAAACCTGCATTTCAGTGCAAGTTTGAGTGAGATTTGAAAGACGTCTGTGTGGGTTCATGCAAAGATATCTATTGAAATTGCCTCCAAAGTCACCAAAAGTAGTACAGAGACTACTTTTGGTAATCGGTGCAGCACCACAAAGTCCCACAATTGGGACAAAGCCATTGCCAGCAATAGGCTGAGATTTGACATGCCAATCACATCGATGTGAACATGCAGACCAATCACAAGGACATACCGTGCCATGGTCTAAAACAAGCCATAGATTATTCAATTTTTTTTCCTACCATCACAAGTGGAAGGAAAGCAAGATCACTCAATTGCCCCATCAGTCAGTGTTGATGGGGGGGGGGGGGGGGGCAGCAATGCCTCCTGTAGCTCTATTGGGTTCTGCCAGTGGGGCAGCAGAACTCATCCACTGCCAAACAGCCCTTAGTGATCACATGGAAAAAAAATCCAACAGGCTCATTCACTGAAGTCAAGCATTAGGCTGGTTGATCTATGGCTAGTTTGATCTATGGCTAGTTGTACAAGTCAAATCTCAGTTGGTCCCTGCTAAAACATTCCAGATTCAAACCATCTACAGCCAGCTATGGAGAGCCTCAAATGATTTAGAGTGACTTCACACTTTCCCCCTTACCTGTACCACTGCTGTCCTAAAAAAAAAAAAAAAAAAAAAAAAAAAAAAACACACATGTCCAGAGAATCCAGCATGGTGTAGTAAAACCAGCTGCTCCACCACCATACCTACGAAGAGGAAGGAAGGGAGGGGGGGGGGGGGGTTATATAACAAAAAAAAAAAAAAAAAGTTGTATAGGAGTATTGGAAAAACGGACAGGGGGGGGGGGGGGGGTTGTATATTTTATTGGGGGTGGGGAATGTCCTCAATCACACTATTAGCCCCCCCCCCTCATGGACAGGTCATTGTGTAGAGAGGGGTAGAAGCTGAGAGTTCTGCAGATCTATAGAAGTATTATACAATGATCGGGCAGTGGATAGGACGCATCTACCACCCCACCCAGTTTGATCTCCCCCAACACTCAGCACCCACCCGTTAAATCTCCCCCCCCCCCCCCCGCCGCCACAGCAGGATCATCACTCACCTAAATGAAGAGGCTCGGAGTTCTCGGATGTCAATGGACGGATGATAGGTGTGATGAGTGGAACGAGAGGTACACCGGGGGAGATGCAGATGGAAATCGGGGGGTCCTGATTACCCAACCTGAAATCAGAGGATGTACACCCTCCTTCCTCTCCCACCGGCGTCCTGCGCCCACTGACCACCAACACAGCGGAGCGCCGCTATAGCCTCACTTACTATCATGTGATCAGACCGACACAAGCCAATCGCACAACTCTCTAATTATAGGGGAGCCAACCAGCTATGGAGGGGCGGAGTCAGGAGGGATCCTAGAAACCATGCAACCGTCCACCTGAGTGCCATCAGAGATCAGACGTCGGGTGGACGTCATCGCAGGGGGAGTCACGTGTCCTGGGGGGATAGAGAGCAAAGGAATACACAGAGCTAAAGTAATACAAAGTTACAGTAAGTAATAGAGAGATACAGTGTATAGAGCCATAGAATACACAGAGTATAATATAGAGATACAGTGTATAGAGCCATAGAATACACAGAGTATAATATAGAGATACAGTGTATAGAGCCATAGAACACACAGAGTATATTATAGAGATACAGTGTATAGAGCCATAGAATACACAGAGTACAATATAGAGATACAGTGTATAGAGCCATAGAACACACAGAGTATAATATAGAGATACAGTGTATAGAGCCATAGAATACACAGAGTATAATATAGAAATACAGTGTATAGAACCATAGAATACACAGAGTATAATATAGAGATACAATGTATAGAACCATAGAACACACAGATTATAATATAGAGATACAGTGTATAGAGCCATAGAACACACAGAGTATAATATAGAGATACATTGTATAGAGCTATAGAATACACAGAGTATAATATAGAGATACAGTGTATAGAGCCATAGAACACACAGAGTATAATATAGAGATACAGTGTATAGAACCATAGAATACACAGAGTATAATATAGAGATACATTGTATAGAGCCATAGAATACACAGAGTATAATATAGAGATACAGTGTATAGAACCATAGAATACACAGAGTATAATATAGAGATACAGTGTATAGAGCCATAGAATACACAGAGTATAATATAGAAATACAGTGTATAGAACCATAGAATACACAGAGTATAATATAGAGATACAGTGTATAGAACCATAGAACACACAGATTATAATATAGAGATACAGTGTATAGAGCCATAGAATACACAGGGTACAATATAGAGATACATTGTATAGAGCTATAGAATACACAGAGTATAATATAGAGATACAGTGTATAGAGCCATAGAACACACAGAGTATAATATAGAGATACATTGTATAGAGCTATAGAATACACAGAGTATAATATAGAGATACAGTGTATAGAGCCATAGAACACACAGAGTATAATATAGAGATACAGTGTATAGAGCCATAGAATACACAGAGTATAATATAGAGATACAGTGTATAGAGCCATAGAATACACAGAGTATAATATAGAGATACAGTGTATAGAGCCATAGAATACACAGAGTATAATATAGAGATACAGTGTATAGAGCCATATGATACACAGAGTATAATATAGAGATACAGTGTATAGAACCATAGAATACACAGAGTATAATATAGAGATACAGTGTATAGAACCATAGAATACACAGAGTATAATATAGAGATACAGTGTATAGAGCCATAGAACACACAGATTATAATATAGAGATACAGTGTATAGAGCCATAGAACACACAGAGTATAATATAGAGATACATTGTATAGAGCTATAGAATACACAGAGTATAATATAGAGATACAGTGTATAGAGCCATAGAACACACAGAGTATAATATAGAGATACAGTGTATAGAGCCATAGAATACACAGGGTACAATATAGAGATACAGTGTATAGAGCCATAGAATACACAGTGTATAATATAGAGATACAGTGTATAGAACCATAGAATACACAGAGTATAATATAGAGATACAGTGTATAGAACCATAGAATACACAGAGTATAATATAGAGATACAGTGTATAGAGCCATAGAACACACAGATTATAATATAGAGATACAGTGTATAGAACCATAGAATACACAGAGTATAATATAGAGATACAGTGTATAGAGCCATAGAACACACAGAGTATAATATAAAGATACAGTGTATAGAGCCATAGAACACACAGAGTATAATATAGAGATACATTGTATAGAGCTATAGAATACACAGAGTATAATATAGAGATACAGTGTATAGAGCCATAGAACACACAGAGTATAATATAGAGATACAGTGTATAGAGCCATAGAATACACAGAGTATAATATAGAGATACAGTGTATAGAGCCATAGAATACACAGAGTATAATATAGAGATACATTGTATAGAGCTATAGAATACACAGAGTATAATATAGAGATACATTGTATAGAGCCATAGAATACACAGAGTATAATATAGAGATACAGTGTATAGAGCCATAGAACACACAGAGTATAATATAGAGATACAGTGTATAGAGCCATAGAATACACAGGGTATAATATAGAGATACAGTGTATAGAGCCATAGAATACACAGAGTACAATATAGAGATACAGTGTATAGAGCCATAGAACACACAGAGTATAATATAGAGATACATTGTATCTCTATATTATACTCTGTGTATTCTATGGTTCTATACACTGTATCTCTATATTATACTCTGTGTATTCTATGGCTCTATACACTGTATCTCTATATTGTACTCTGTGTATTCTATAGCTCTATACAATGTATCTCTATATTATACTCTGTGTATTCTATGGCTCTATACAATGTATCTCTATATTATACTCTGTGTATCATATGGCTCTATACAATGTATCTCTATATTATACTCTGTGTATTCTATGGCTCTATACACTGTATCTCTATATTATACTCTGTGTGTTCTATGGCTCTATACACTGTATCTCTATATTATACTCTGTGTGTTCTATGGCTCTATACAATGTATCTCTATATTATACTCTGTGTATCATATGGCTCTATACAATGTATCTCTATATTATACTCTGTGTATCATATGGCTCTATACACTGTATCTCTATATTATACTCTGTGTGTTCTATGGCTCTATACACTGTATCTCTATATTATACTCTGTGTATTCTATGGTTCTATACACTGTATCTCTATATTATACTCTGTGTATTCTATGGCTCTATACATTGTATCTCTATATTATACTCTGTGTATTCTATAGCTCTATACACTGTATCTCTATATTATACTCTGTGTATTCTATGGCTCTATACACTGTATCTCTATATTGTACTCTGTGTATTCTATGGCTCTATACACTGTATCTCTATATTATACTCTGTGTATTCTATGGCTCTATACACTGTATCTCTATATTGTACTCTGTGTATTCTATGGCTCTATACACTGTATCTCTATATTATACTCTGTGTATTCTATGGCTCTATACACTGTATCTCTATATTGTACTCTGTGTATTCTATAGCTCTATACAATGTATCTCTATATTATACTCTGTGTATTCTATGGCTCTATACAATGTATCTCTATATTATACTCTGTGTATCATATGGCTCTATACACTGTATCTCTATATTATACTCTGTGTGTTCTATGGCTCTATACAATGTATCTCTATATTATACTCTGTGTATTCTATGGCTCTATACACTGTATCTCTATAATATACTCTGTGTGTTCTATGGCTCTATACACTGTATCTCTATATTATACTCTGTGTATTCGATGGCTCTATACACTGTATCTCTATATTATACTCTGTGTATTCTATGGCTCTATACATTGTATCTCTATATTATACTCTGTGTATTCTATAGCTCTATACACTGTATCTCTATATTATACTCTGTGTATTCTATGGCTCTATACACTGTATCTCTATATTGTACTCTGTGTATTCTATGGCTCTATACACTGTATCTCTATATTATACTCTGTGTATTCTATGGCTCAATACACTGTATCTCTATATTGTACTCTGTGTATTCTATGGCTCTATACACTGTATCTCTATATTATACTCTGTGTATTCTATGGCTCTATACACTGTATCTCTATATTGTACTCTGTGTATTCTATAGCTCTATACAATGTATCTCTATATTATACTCTGTGTATTCTATGGCTCTATACAATGTATCTCTATATTATACTCTGTGTATCATATGGCTCTATACACTGTATCTCTATATTATACTCTGTGTGTTCTATGGCTCTATACAATGTATCTCTATATTATACTCTGTTAATTCTATAGCTCTATACACTGTATCTCTATATTATACTCTGTGTGTTCTATGGCTCTATACACTGTATCTCTATATTATACTCTGTGTGTTCTATGGCTCTATACACTGTATCTCTATATTATACTCTGTGTATTCTATGGTTCTATACACTGTATCTCTATATTATACTCTGTGTATTCTATGGCTCTATACATTGTATCTCTATATTATACTCTGTGTATTCTATAGCTCTATACACTGTATCTCTATATTATACTCTGTGTATTCTATGGCTCTATACACTGTATCTCTATATTGTACTCTGTGTATTCTATGGCTCTATACAATGTATCTCCATATTATACTCTGTGTATTCTATGTCTCTATACAATGTATCTCTATATTATACTCTGTGTATTCTATGGCTCTATACACTGTATCTCTATAATATACTCTGTGTGTTCTATGGCTCTATACACTGTATCTCTATATTATACTCTGTGTGTTCTATGGCTCTATACACTGTATCTCTATATTATACTCTGTGTGTTCTATGGCTCTATACACTGTATCTCTATATTATACTCTGTGTGTTCTATGGCTCTATACACTGTATCTCTATATTATACTCTGTGTGTTCTATGGCTCTATACACTGTATCTCTATATTATACTCTGTGTATCATATGGCTCTATACACTGTATCTCTATATTATACTCTGTGTATAGAGCCATAGAACACACAGAGTATAATATAGAGATACAGTGTATAGAGCCATAGAATACACAGAGTATAATATAGAGATACAGTGTATAGAGCCATAGAACACACAGAGTATAATATAGAGATACAGTGTATAGAGCCATAGAATACACAGAGTATAATATAGAGATACATTGTATAGAGCCATATGATACACAGAGTATAATATAGAGATACATTGTATAGAGCCATAGAATACACAGAGTATAATGTAGAGATACAGTGTATAGAGCCATAGAATACACAGAGTACAATATAGAGATACAGTGTATAGAGCCATAGAATACACAGAGTATAATATAGAGATACAGTGTATAGAGCCATAGAATACACAGAGTATAATATAGAGATACAGTGTATAGAGCCATAGAATACACAGAGTATAATATAGAGATACAGTGTATAGAGCCATAGAATACACAGAGTATAATATAGAGATACAGTGTATAGAGCCATAGAATACACAGAGTACAATATAGAGATACAGTGTATAGAGCCATAGAATACACAGAGTATAATATAGAGATACAGTGTATAGAGCCATAGAATACACAGAGTATAATATAGAGATACAGTGTATAGAGCCATAGAATACACAGAGTACAATATAGAGATACAGTGTATAGAGCCATAGAATACACAGAGTATAATATAGAGATACAGTGTATAGAGCTATAGAATACACAGAGTATAATATAGAGATACAATGTATAGAGCCATAGAATACACAGAGTATAATATAGAGATACAGTGTATAGAACCATAGAATACACAGATTATAATATAGAGATACAGTGTATAGAGCCATAGAACACACAGACTATAATATAGAGATACAGTGTATAGAGCCATAGAATACACAGAGTATAATATAGAGATACAGTGTATAGAGCCATATGATACACAGAGTATAATATAGAGATACATTGTATAGAGCCATAGAATACACAGAGTATAATATAGAGATACATTGTATAGAGCTATAGAATACACAGAGTACAATATAGAGATACAGTGTATAGAGCCATAGAATACACAGAGTATAATATAGAGATACAATGTATAGAGCCATAGAACACACAGAGTATAATATAGAGATACAATGTATAGAGCCATAGAACACACAGAGTATAATATAGAGATACAGTGTATAGAGCCATAGAATACACAGAGTATAATATAGAGATACAGTGTATAGAACCATAGAATACACAGAGTATAATATAGAGATACAATGTATAGAGCCATAGAACACACAGAGTATAATATAGAGATACAGTGTATAGAGCCATAAAATACACAGAGTATAATATAGAGATACAGTGTATAGAACCATAGAATACACAGAGTATAATATAGAGATACAGTGTATAGAACCATAGAATACACAGAGTATAATATAGAGATACAGTGTATAGAGCCATAGAACACACAGAGTACAATATAGAGATACATTGTATAGAGCCATAGAACACACAGAGTATAATATAGAGATACAGTGTATAGAACCATAGAATACACAGAGTATAATATAGAGATACAGTGTATAGAGCCATAGAACACACAGAGTATATTATAGAGATACAGTGTATAGAGCCATAGAATACACAGAGTACAATATAGAGATACAGTGTATAGAGCCATAGAATACACAGAGTATAATATAGAGATACAGTGTATAGAGCCATAGAACACACAGAGTATAATATAGAGATACAGTGTATAGAGCCATAGAATACACAGAGTATAATATAGAGATACAGTGTATAGAGCCATAGAACACACAGAGTATAATATAGAGATACAGTGTATAGAGCCATAGAACACACAGAGTATAATATAGAGATACAGTGTATAGAGCCATAGAACACACAGAGTATATTATAGAGATACAGTGTATAGAGCCATAGAATACACAGAGTACAATATAGAGATACAGTGTATAGAGCCATAGAATACACAGAGTATAATATAGAGATACAGTGTATAGAGCCATAGAACACACAGAGTATAATATAGAGATACAGTGTATAGAGCCATAGAATACACAGAGTACAATATAGAGATACAGTGTATAGAGCCATAGAATACACAGAGTATAATATAGAGATACAGTGTATAGAGCCATAGAACACACAGAGTATAATATAGAGATACAGTGTATAGAGCCATAGAACACACAGAGTATATTATAGAGATACAGTGTATAGAGCCATAGAATACACAGAGTACAATATAGAGATACAGTGTATAGAGCCATAGAATACACAGAGTATAATATAGAGATACAGTGTATAGAGCCATAGAACACACAGAGTATAATATAGAGATACAGTGTATAGAGCCATAGAATACACAGAGTACAATATAGAGATACAGTGTATAGAGCCATAGAATACACAGAGTATAATATAGAGATACAGTGTATAGAGCCATAGAATACACAGAGTATAATATAGAGATACAGTGTATAGAGCCATATGATACACAGAGTATAATATAGAGATACAGTGTATAGAGCCATAGAATACACAGAGTATAATATAGAGATACATTGTATAGAGCCATAGAATACACAGATTATAATATAGAGATACAGTGTATAGAGCCATAGAACACACAGAGTATAATATAAAGATACAGTGTATAGAGCCATAGAACACACAGAGTATAATATAGAGATACAGTGTATAGAGCCATAGAATACACAGAGTATAATATAGAGATACAGGTGTATAGAGCCATAGAATACACAGGGTATAATATAGAGATACAGTGTATAGAGCCATAGAATACACAGAGTATAATATAGAGATACAGGTGTATAGAGCCATAGAATACACAGGGTATAATATAGAGATACAGTGTATAGAGCCATAGAACACACAGGGTATAATATAAAGATACAGTGTATAGAGCCATAGAACACACAGAGTATAATATAGAGATACAGTGTATAGAGCCATAGAATACACAGAGTATAATATAGAGATACAGTGTATAGAGCCATAGAATACACAGGGTATAATATAGAGATACAGTGTATAGAGCCATAGAACACACAGAGTATAATATAGAGATACAGTGTATAGAGCCATAGAATACACAGGGTATAATATAGAGATACAGTGTATAGAGCCATAGAATACACAGGGTATAATATAGAGATACAGTGTATAGAGCCATAGAACACACAGAGTATAATATAAAGATACAGTGTATAGAGCCATAGAACACACAGAGTATAATATAGAGATACAGTGTATAGAGCCATAGAATACACAGAGTATAATATAGAGATACAGGTGTATAGAGCCATAGAATACACAGGGTATAATATAGAGATACAGTGTATAGAGCCATAGAATACACAGAGTATAATATAGAGATACAGGTGTACTTTTATGAACGGGTGAATTTTTTTCTCTGTTGGCTTCTCTACAGTTCTCCGGGAAAATGATCACATCTGGCACCCTTTTTATGAATCGGAGAACTTCAGTTCGCCCAGGGTGATCAGAGGAGAACGGTTTTCTCGGGGATCTGTGTAAAAGTCAATGGGGCGTCTGTAATCTCGTGAGACAAAGCGAGATTACAGTAGTATGAAAATCCCTGGCGCGCTTTAACAAGCAGTGATAAATTATCACTGCTGAGTACACGAGGTTAATAAATAATAGTCCCCTTACATAAATATATATATATATATATATATATATATACACTGAATACACACACACATACATTGTATATATATATACACATTAAATATATATCTACATGTATGTGTGTATATATATACATGTATATATATACATAAATATGGCAGGGGGACATGATTACTGTGTTGGGGGGTCTGAACGAGGAAGAAGGAGTCCATAATCTTCCTTTTTCCCCCTCAGTTCTCCCCCGATTCTGTCTTCACTCCCCGCTTCACAAGCTCTAGGCTGGTGAATCCGGGAGTGTGAATTCTGGCACAGATCGCCAGTGAAGTGCAGGGATCGCAGCTTCATAACCTGGCTGTTTCTGTGTCTGTCAATGACAGATTCCTGTGTGAAGAGATGATCAGCGGAGAACATGTTCTCCCCCAATCATTTCTGTTTCATAAACTGAGAATGATCGGAAATGAGCTGTGATTAGCAGGATCACTGCTCATCTCTATTTCATAAAAGGACACCACAGTGTATAGCGCCATAGAATACACAGAGTATAATCTAGAGATACATAACATCAGAGCTCTCCCCCATTATATCAGAGGTCCACCATCACAGCAGAGGCCCCCCATCACATCATAGGTCCACCATTACATCAGAGGTTCCCCCATCACATCAGAAGTCCCTCCATCTCACATCAGAGGTCCACCATAACAGCAGAGATCTCCCCACCACATCAGAGGTCCCCCATCACATCAGAGGTCCCCCCCCCCATCAAATCAGAGATTCCCCCATCACATCAAAGTCAAAGAAATTTCATCAGCACACCAAGGATTCCTCAAAAGGGTCCAGAGCTTAATTTTCATGGTCATGTAGTAAACATACGGCAACTTTTCAGAGCCATTCAGGGCCCCTTCCACAGGAAAGTGACCTTGATTGCCTGATGCAGGGGCCCTGCGTGGCTCTGAAATGTTGCCGTATATTTACTATGTGACCACGGAAATAAAGCTTTGGACCCTTTTGAGGAATCCTTAATGCGCTGATGACATTTCTTCACTTGGATTGTCTGCGGTGTCCAGCCTGTGGTCATTACAGCACCCAGCATTACTAAACAGCCATTTTCAGGAATGTGCATGGGGAATATTGCGTTTGGTCCCATCACATCAGAGAAACCCCCATCACATCAGATATCCCCCCATCACATCAAAGGTCCCCCCATCACATCAGAGGTCCACCATCATATCAGAGATCTCCCCATCACATCAGAGATCTCCCCATCACATCAGAGGTCCCCTCATCACATCAGAGGTCCACCATCATATCAGAGATCTCCCCATCACATCAGAGATCTCCCCATCACATCAGAGGTCCCCTCATCACATCAGAGGTTCACCATCACATCAGAGATCTCCCCATTACATCAGAGGTCCCCTCATCACATCAGAGGTTCACCATCACATCAGAGATCTCCCCATTACATCAGAGGTCCACCATCACATCAGAGGTTCCCCCATCACATCAGAAGGCCCTCCATCACATCAGAGGTCCACCATCATATCAGAGATTTCCCCATCACATCAGAGATCTCCCCATCACATCAGAGATCTCCCCATCACATCAGAGGTCCCCTCATCACATCAGATGTCCACCATCGCATCAGATATCTCCCCATCACATCAGATATCTCCCCATCACATCAGAGGTCCCCCATCATACATCAGAGGTCCCCCCATCACATCAGAGGTTCACCATCACATCACAGATCTCCCCCTCACATAGAAGGTCCACCATCAGCTCAGAGATCTCCCCATCACATCAGAGATTCACCATTGCATCAGATATCTCCCTATTACATCAGAGTTTCACCATTACATCAAAGATCTCCCATCACATCAGAGATCTCCCTATCACATTAGAGGTCCACCATCAGATCAAAGATCTCCCCATTACATCATAGGTCGACCATCAGATCAGAGATCCCCCCCCATCACATCAGAGGTCCACCATCGCATCAGAGATCCCCCATCACATTAGAGGTCTCCCCATTACATCAGAGGTCCACCAAAACATCAGAGATCTCCCCATCACATCAAAGGTCCCCTCATCACAGCAGAGGTTCACCATCACATCAGAGATCTCCCCCTCACATAGAAGGTCCACCATCAGGTCAGAGATCTCCCCATCACATCAGAGATTCACCATTGCATCAGATTTTTCCCCATTACATCAGAGGTTAGCCATTACATCAAAGATCTCCCATCACATCAGAGATCTCCCTATCACATTAGAGGTCCACCATCAGATCAGAGATCTCCCCATTACATCAGAGATCCCCCCATCACATCAGAGGTCCACCATCGCATCAGAGATTCCCCCATTACATTAGAGGTCTACCCATTACATCAGAGGTCCACCATAACATCAGAGATATCCCTATCACATCAGAGGTCCACCATTACATCAGAAATCTCCCCATCACATCATCACATCAGAGGTCCACCATAACATCAGATATCTCCCCATCACATCAGAGCTCCACCCTCACATCAGAGGTCCACCATCACATTAGAAGTTCCCCCATCACTTCAGAGATCCTCCCATCACATCAGAGGTCCACCGTCACATCAGAAATCTTCCCATCACATCAGAGATCCTCATCACATCAAAGCCCCCCCCCCCATCACATCAGTGGTCCACCATAACATCAGAGCTCTCTCCCATCACATCAGAGGTCCACCATCCCATCAGAGATCTCCCCATCAAATCAGAGGTCCACCATCACATCAGAGATCTTAACCTCACATCAGAGGTCCACAATCATATCAGAGATCTCCCCATCACATCAGCGGTCCACCATCACATCAGAGGTTCCCCATCACATCAGAGGTTCCCCCATCACATCAGAGGTCCACCATCACATCAGAGATCTCCCCATCACATCAGAGATCTCACCAGCACATCAAAGGTTCACCATCACATCAGAGATCTCCCCCTCACATAGAAGGTCCACCATCAGATCAGAGATCTCACCATCATATCATAGGTCCACCATCGCATCAGATATCTCCCTATTACATTAGAGGTCCACCATCACATCAGAGATCTCACAATCACATCAGAGATCTCCCCATCACATCAGAGGTTCACTATTACATCAAAGATCTCCCCATCACATCAGAGATCTCCCCATCACATCAGAGGTCCCCCATCACATCAGAGGCCCCCCCTTTACATCAGGGGTCTACTGCCACATCAGAAATCTTCCCATCACATCAGAGATCCCCCATCACATCAAAGACCCCCCCCCCCCCCATCACATCAGTGGTCCACCATAACATCAGAGCTCTCTCCCATCACATCAGAGGTCCACCATCCCATCAGAGATCTCCCCATCACATCAGAGGTCCACCATCACATCAGAGGTCCACCAACACATCAGAGATCTCCCCCATCACATCAGAGATCTCCCCATCACATCAGAGGTCCCCCATCACATCACAGGTTTACCATCACATCAAAGGTTCACCATCACATCAGAGATCTCCCCATCATATCATAGGTCCACCATCGCATCAAATATCTCCCCATTACATCAGAGGTCCACCATCACATCAGAGATCTCACAATCACATCAGGGGTTCCCCATCACATCAGAGATCTCCCCCTCACATAGAAGGTCCACCATCACATCAAAGATCTCCCCATCACATCAAAGATCTCTCCATCACATCAGAGGTCCACCATTACATCAAAGATCTCCCCATCACATTTGAGATCTCCCTATTACATTAGAGGTCCACCATCAGATCAGAGATCTCCCCATTACATCATAGGTCCACCATTAGATCAGAGATCTCCCAATCACATCAGAGGTCCACCATCACATCAGAGATCTCCCCATCACTTTAGAGATCTCCCCATCATATCAAAGGCTCGCCATCACATCAAAGATCTCCCCATCACATCAGAGATCTCCCTATTACATCAGAGATCAGAGGTCCACCATCGCATCAGAGGTCCACCATCAGATCAAAGATCATCACATCAGAGGTCCACCATCACATCAGAGGTCCCCCATTACATCAGAGATCCCCCCATCACATCACAGGTCCACTATTACATCAGAGATCTCCCCCATCACATTAGAGGATCCCCCATCACATCAGAGGTCCCCACCCCCCATCACATCACAGAACTACCCATCACATCAGAGGTCCACTATCACATCAGAGCTCCCCCCCATCACATCAGAGGTCCCCCGTCACATCAGAGATCTCCCCATCACATCAGAGATCTCCCCATTACATCAAAGGTCCACCATCACATCAGAGATCTTGCTATCACATCAGAGGTCCACCATCGAATCAGAGATCTCACCCATTACATCAGAGGTACACCATCACATCAGAGATCTCCCCATCTTATCAGAGGTCCACCATCACATCAGAGATCTCCCCATCACATCAGAGATCTCCCCATCACATCAGAGGTCCACCATCAGATCAGAGATCTCCCCATCACATCAGAGGTCCACCATCACATAAAAGATCTCCCCATCACATCTGAGGTCCACTATCACATCAAAGATCTCCCCATCACATCCAAGGTCCACCCATCACATCAGAGATCCCCACATTACATCAGAGATCCCCCCATCATATCACAGGTCCACTATTACATCAGGGATCCCCCCCCCCATCACATCAGAGGATTCCCCCATCACATCAGAGGTCCCCCCATCACATCACAGATCTACCCATCACATTAGAGGTCCACCATAACATCAGAGATCTCCCCATCACATCAGAGGTTCACCATCACATCAGAGGTTCCCCCATCACATCAGAAGTCCCTCCCCATCACATCAGAGGTTCACTGTGACATCAGAGATCACCCCATCACATCAGAGGATTCCCTATCACATCATAAGCCCCCCCATCACATCATAGGTCCCCCTATCACATCAGAGATCCCCCATCACATCACAGGTCCACTATTACATCAGAGATCCCCCCCCCATCACATCAAAGGATCCCCATTAAATCATAAGCCCCCTATTACATCAGAGGTCCCCCCATCACATGAGAGATTCCCCCCCATGACATCACAGGTCCAACATCACATCAGAGATTCCCCCCACCACATCAAAGGTCCACAATCACATGAGAGATCTCCCCTTCACATCAGAGTCTCCCCCCTCCCCCCTCCATCACATTGGAGGATACCCTGTTATTTTACTGTGATGAGAGGACTCTGCAATGGGCAGACTCTGTGATGATGGGGTATCTCTGATGTGATGGGGGATCTCTGATGATCAATTATAGGGGGACCTTTGATGTGAAGGTAACTTCATCAAGGTGGTTGTGTGTATCATCCCAGGCTCATGTTTCTTATTCATAAGTAACATTTATGTTTTTTACATTTTAGACTGGGGTGCCTCAATATTTTGCATACTTTTGATGGGTGTTGGGAATGAAAAAAGGTTGAGAAACGCTGAGCTATGGGGTCATAGTACACAGAGCTCCAGTATACAGAGCAGTGGTATATAGAGCTAAAGTATATAAAGAGCCATAATATACAGAGCTATTGTATATACAGTAGAGCTACAGTATAAACAAGATACACATATATATATATATATATATATATATATAGAGAGAGAGAGCCATGGTATATAGACCTACAGTATACAGAGCCATGGTTTATAGGCCCATGGTATATAGAGCCATTGTATATAGAGCTATGGCCTATAGAGCCATGGTATACTGTATAGAGCTAGGGCATATAGAGCCATGGTATATAGAACTACAGTATACAGAGCCATGGTATATAGAGCTATGACATATAGAGCCATGGTACATAGAGCTACAGTATATAGAGCCATGGTATATAGAGATATGGCATATAGAGACATGGTATATAGAGCTACAGTATACAGAGCCATGGTATATAGAGCTATGGCATATAGAGCCATGGTATATAGACCTACAGTATACAGAGCCATGGTATATAGAGCTTTGGTATATAGAGCTTTGGTATATAGAGCCATGGTATATAGAGTTATGGCATATAGAGCCATGGTATATAAAGCCATAGTATATAGAGCTATGGTATATAGAGCGATGGTATATAGAGCTATGGTATATAGAGCCATGGTATATAGAGCCATGGCATATAGAGCCATGGTATATAGACCCATGGTATATAGAGCTATGGTATATATAGCCATGATAAACAGAGCTATAGTATATAGAGCTATGATATATGGAGCTATGGTATATATAGCCATGGCATATAGAGCCATGGTATATAGAGCTATGGTATATATATAGCCATGGTATACAGAGCTATAGTATATAGAGCTATGGTATATATAGCCATGGTATATAGAGCCATGGTATATAGAGCTATAGCATATAAAGCCATGGTATACAGAGCTATAGTATATAGAGCTATGTTATATATAGCCATGGTATACAGAGCTATAGTATATAGAGCTATGGTATATATAGCCATGGTATATAGAGCCATGGTATATAGAGCTATAGTATATAGAGCTATGGTATATATAGCCATGGTATACAGAGCTATAGTATATAGAGCTATGTTATATATAGCCATGGTATACAGAGCTATAGTATATAGAGCTATGGTATATATAGCCATAGTATATAGAGCCATTGTATATAGAGCCATAGTATACAGAGCTATAGTATATAGAGCTATGGTATATATAGCTATGGTATATAGAGCCATGGTATACAGAGCTATAGTATATAAAGGTACAGTATATACAGTACATCCATTCCTTCTCACATAGTGTTCTGAACCCCCTGACTAGTATTCACTATGAGCTGTGGAATAAATGTAATCTGTTTTCATTCAAACCAAATGACTTTCCCAAGCAAGGCTGGCCCAGGATAGGATGTATGGGGTCATAGAGGGACCTAAAAACATAATTCTCTCAGATTCAACCTCAAAGTTGACCTTTCATCAAATATACTTGTTAAGTTAAGTGCAGCATGCTAAGTAATGGAATTGTGTAACACTTCCTAGTATTTATTACCTCTCAGATCACCATACTTTGCCTGACAATGCCTTCATCTGATTTTCTTTCCAGAAGCAAGGAACTGTCTTTGTTCAGCCTTATCCAAGGTCACTATCAACTCCCTGAATGCAATGTCAGCTCGGAGATGAAACAATCATGTATACCCTGGTGCCTGTGCAGGACTGGGCTGTGTTGGCAAGTGTCTGACACAGATCAGCCCAAGCTGCAGCCTCAGTACAATGTTGTAGTCTAATCACTGGGGTAGAAGAGACTGGGGAAACACTTTCTCCTGCCTGCAGCAGACTGATGACATCATCTCAGCCTAAGTCACTGACTGTAGCATAAGTATTTATTTATTTTTTTAATAAAAATGTGGAGCTTTTCTCCAATATTACACTGGTGCTGCACACTATGACATGTCAGGAAATGATTCATGCAGACTTGTTACCAAACTGTCCACTTTAAACTGCCAGGATGGGTAAACATGTTCTTTCTGTAGGAATCTCTATTATCCCTGTCTGTGCCTTCCTGTCCAGTGACTGCTATCTGCCTCTTTTCTTATATGGGTGTCATAGGGACAGGAAGTGAGGGAAAATCTCCCCACACAGAAATGAAATCATTTTCCCAACTCGAATCCAAACTGAAAAAAACATTTGTCTGAAGCTAGGTTTTAATCAAATAGGAAATGTAAGGGGGGGGGGGGTATACTGTATGTATGCTGTCATTTCTGTCCCCGTCTTCTGAATATGCCAATTCAATGGCTGTCATGGTAATTTTGGGGGTTCAGGATTTTCCACGACACTGACCTAGAACAATTTGTTTGGTTTGTCTGAGTCATTCAGGGTTAAACAACCCCACCGGAGGTACAATCTCAGCCAGAAGTCCAGCCACTAAGGCCATTTCTGTTTGTTTGGATTTTGCAATCTGATCACTGAAGGTGACATGACTTTTCCCGGATTATGTGCACCGTCACTAAGCTGGAAAAGTCATTTAACCCTGTCAAAGTTTGCTATGTCAGGGTATCAGGTTCCCTCTATACCATGCTGTGATGATATACATCTGTCTGGGGAATGTGCACCTTCATACTTCCCCATATAGTATTTTAGGGCTCCTCACCACCAGCTATAACGCTCAAAATGCTGACCCGCTATGCCATGGGGTGATTGCAGCACAAGCCAGATTACTTGAATGGGTCACATTCATCGGGCCCCAAAGCAAAACATCAAAGATGCAGCATGGGTACTGCCCTGATCACCTGCATTTCTGTGTATAGGTGGGCAGTTAGGTGGTGGTAAAAATGCAGCTCAACTGCGTGCTTTCATTGCCGACCCTGTAAAAGAGCCCTAACAATAATACTTAATGCGCCTCTAAATTTCTATGACTACCTTCCCAGGTACCCTTTTCATATACCATATTTACAGCTAAACATTCAGCTTCCTCCTGCTTTCTTATTTGTAGGTAAAACAAATAATGGCACAACAGTACAGGTTGTAGTGAGATGGGCTATATGGATCCAAAAAACCTATAACCACTCTACTGTTGTTTCAGTTCAGAAGTCCTACTCTTGAAAAGCTATGGTTTCTATGTACTGCACCAATGATGGCCAATAAGCCTTAAACAGGGATAAAAGGATGTGTCTGTACTATAAACCAGCATTTCAGGATCTACATTTGGCCCAGGGGCAAATAGGGAATCATTGCAATTATCCAAAAATGAGGTATAAACCTCTTATTTTTTGGATTTGTGATGGAAATCGTGCAGATAACATTTGTTTTGTGAAAGCTCTACTGTCTAGGTAAAAGAAAGAAATAGGACTGTGCTGCATTCAGTAGATATGGATGGTGTGACTTCCTTCCTCTCTCTCCAGGGGGTCGGTGAATGAATAGCAGGATTCCAGCATTGACACCTCCAGTCCCCTACCTATTTTACAGTCTAGTTGCTGTGCTTCTATTATTCTCTGTAATACAGAAGTGTTATGGAGACTGCAGAAAGCAAAGCATCAGTGTGACCCCTAACTGCTGAATTATCCATGTTTTCTGCTATAGAAGCTTAGAGGAAGAACCTAACTTGGCTTTACAATGACTGCAGGATGGGGCACAGTTATAGACTGGAAAGCAAACCATAGACATGACACATGGACATCACCTGATCCAGTTTAGGTCAGGAGGTGGTAAGAGTAGATGGTCTATAATGGTCAGATAGGTGGTCAGAGTAGATGGCCTATAATGGTCAGATAGATGGTCAGAGTGGATAGTCTATAATGGTTAGATAGATAGAGTAGATAGACTATAATGGTCACTGCAGTATGGGGCACAGTTATAGACTGGAAAGCAAACCATAGACATGACACATGGACATCACCTTATCCAGTTTAAGTCAGGAGGGGCTAAGAGTAGATGGTCTATAATGGTCAGATAGATGGTCTTTAATATTTGGATAGGTGGTCAGAGTAGATGGTCTATAATGGTCGGATAGGTGGTGAGAGTAGATGGTCTATAATGGTCAGATAGATAGTCAGAGTAGATAGACTATAATGGTCAGATAGATGGTCAGAGTAGATAGTCTATAATGGTCAGATAGATGGTCTATAATAGTCGGATAGGTGGTCAGAGTAGATAGACTATAATGGTCGGATAGGTGGTCAGAGTAGATGGTCTATAATGGTCGGATAGGTGGTCAGAGTAGATAGACTATAATGGTCAGATAGATGGTCAGAGTAGATAGTCTATAATGGTCAGATAGATGGTCAGAGTAGATAGTCTATAATGGTCAGATAGATGGTCAGAGTGGATAGTCTATAATGGTCAGATAGATGGTCAGAGTAGATAGTCTATAATGGTCAGATAGATAGTCAAAGTAGATAGACTATAACGGTCAGATAGATGGTCAGAGTAGATGGCCTATAATGGTCAGATAGATGGTCAGAGTAGATAGTCTATAATGGTCAGATAGATGGTCAGAGTAGATAGTCTATAATGGTCAGATAGATGGTCAGAGTAGATGGCCTATAATGGTCAGATAGATGGTCAGAGTAGATGGCCTATAATGGTCAGATAGATGGTCAGAGTAGATAGTCTATAATGGTCATATAGATCATCTATATGACCATTATAGACTATCTACTCTGACCATCTATCTGACCATTATAGGCCATCTACTCTGACTATCTATCTGACCATTATAGACTATCTACTCTGACCATCTATCTGACCATTATAGACTATCTACTCTGACCATCTATAATAGATGGTCAGAGTAGATAGTCTATAATGGTCAGATAGATGGTCTATAATAGTTGGATAGGTGGTCAGAGTAGATGGTCTATAATGGTCGGATAGGTGGTCAGAGTAGATAGACTATAATGGTCAGATAGATGGTCAGAGTAGATAGACTATAATGGTCAGATAGATGGTCAGAGTAGATGTCCTATAATGGTCAGATAGATGGTCAGAGTGGATAGTCTATAATGGTCAGATAGATGGTCAGAGTAGATAGACTATAATGGTCAGATAGATGGTCAGAGTAGATGTCCTATAATGGTCAGATAGATGGTCAGAGTAGATAGTCTATAATGATCGGATAGGTGGTCAGAGTAGATAGACTATAATGGTCAGATAGATGGTCTATAATGGTCAGATAGATGGTCAGAGTAGATGGCCTATAATGGTCAGATAGATGGTCAGAGTAGATAGTCTATAATGATCGGATAGGTGATCAGAGTAGATGGCCTATAATGGTCAGATAGATGGTCAGAGTAGATAGACTATAATGGTCAGATAGATGGTCAGAGTAGATAGACTATAATGGTCATATAGATGGTCTATAATGGTCAGATAGATGGTCAGAGTAGATAGACTATAATGGTCAGATAGATGGTCAGAGTAGATAGACTATACTGGTCAGATAGATGGTCAGAGTAGATAGACTATAATGGTCAGATAGATGGTCAGAGTAGATAGACTATAATGGTCAGATAGATGGTCAGAGTAGATAGACTATACTGGTCAGATAGATGGTCAGAGTAGATAGACTATAATGGTCAGATAGATGGTCAGAGTAGATAGACTATAATGGTCAGATAGATGGTTAGAGTAGATAGACTACACTGGTCAGATAGATGGTCAGAGTAGATAGACTATAATAGTCGGATAGGTGGTCAGAGTAGATGGTCTATAATGGTCAGATAGATGGTCAGAGTAGATAGACTATACTGGTCAGATAGATGGTCAAAGTAGATAGACTATAATGGTCAGGGCTGGCCCAAGACATTGTGCTGCCTGGGACCAAGAATGAAATGCTGCCCCCCCCAAAAAGAAAAATCACACCCAGCAAAAGGCATCTACATCCATTATTTTATATAAATATAAAATCTATAAACTATTATATATACTGTTATCCTCTTCCAAAACTCACCACCAGACCAGTCCACCAAACACCCACTGTCTGTCCTCAGTCCTTCTGTCACTCCTTTGTCTGCCGCGGCCACCGCCCTAGAAGATCCTGCCTGCCCTGTGTCAGGTGGAGTGCGCTGATGTCTGACGTCATTGCGCACACCACAATCATGTAAGGGATGTTCCCCCGGAGGAAACGCTCAGCCTCCTCATACTCGTCAGTTTGCAGTATGAGATGGGGAAATGCTGCCCGCAACCCGCCGCAAACTGATGACACACAAAACTGCTGGAAAAAAAATCTTGGGAGTCAATTTGCCCTCCAAATGCTGCCTGGGTCCAATGGACCCAGCGGGACCCATGGTAGGGCCGGCCCTGATAATGGTCACATAGATGGTCTATAATGGTCAGATGGATGGCTCAGTGTAGATGGTCTATAACGATCAGATGGCCAGAGAAGTGTTCCTATTTCTGTGGGTAAACTCCTGTTAGCCCAGTCTTAAGGTAGCCATACTCTACAGGAATTCCATACGAAAGTTGAAAGTTTTGCAGCAAAATGGAGGCAACTTTATTTTTTTTATTTCTTGTTCCCGAAAAATCTACTCTTTTGAATGGTGTGAAGGGAGGCAGCTCTGAGCATTAGTTACCATGTTCCTCAACAGATGCAGCTGCTGATCTAGATTGAATGACAGAAGGACAAGGCAGCTCCTAATTGTAAAACTTCATACTGCTTTATAGAAAATATATATTTTGTATGCTAACAGTGCTGTTTATTGTGACAGGACAAGACACATAGACAAGTGGGTAAAACACTTTGAACTAAAGTTGGAAAAAAAATGTAGTTTGCCAAAAGTTAGTAAAACCGGAGCTGCCTCCTTATTGCTGAGAACGTCATCTATTTTCTTATGGATAGTGGGGTCAAATCAGCAGTCGTTTTGGACTGTAATGGCAAAAATTCGAAGGAACAGGATTGAAACTGTTTCTTGAACAAACATAATTCTATCTGAAAATGTGGCTTTCCATTCAAGTAGCAGGTCTGGATGAAAGAGCTTTCAAACATATTTAATTGATTTAATGATGGTAAGAAAGATCATTGACAGTCCTAAAAAGACGTTTTATTACGAACGTTTGTATAAAAGTTCACTAGTTTATGACCAGCTTTGGATGAATGGATCTTCTCAGTTGAATACTTTTGTTCCTCAACGATTAGGTGCCAGATGGGTATGCACAGTGCTGGGGTGTGCCTGCATTTTTATGTCACAAATTTTACTCACGATGGTCGTTTGATGGTTGGATGTTTTGATTGACATCTGATGTCTATGGCTAGCTAAAAGCACAAAGAAAGATGAGATGTTAGGGAACTAAACCCCCATCATCTACACAAAAGTGAACCACCAGGGTTGGCTGTGTTCAGGTTTCAGTCCTCACTTCCTGCTGTATTGAAACGCTAATACAAAACTCTATACAGGGATGGAGGGAATAAAGACTCAGGCAGTTGTAACACCTGCTGTCTCCCCGATGTAAAGAGGACCTGGGATTAAAATATACACTCTGTATGAATCCCCACGGCATCAACCAACATAACCAAATCAAAACCAAATCCAAACCAGATCTCTGGTTACATGGAGCATTGTGGTTGTTTAACATGATTGGAAACTGCAGTTTATTGATCATTGAAGGAATTCCAATGATCCAAATCCAAAGAAACCATGGAAATTCCCATTGCTGGATTCTCATTTAAAGATTCCAGTTGCCTGTCTGTCATTAATAGTCCTCTTAACTCAATTATTTGAGTCGCTAATGGCTCATTTACACTTGTGTTAGCCCTTGAATAATACATGTGGCTCAACCGTCTGTTTTTACTGCCCCCCCAGTAAAGTACAAACTATGCAGGTAAGGCCATCTGACTTTACCCTAATTTTGCTAATCTGGATTCTGTAAAATTGACCTGTAAATTATCTAAATCCATAGAGAAAGAATAACATTCAGGCAACAGGCATGTTTAGAAGGTGGTCAGCAATGAAACCCCCCTGTTTTTCTGTCAGGAAAGGTTTACTTTTCCAGGTTTTACTAAAGCAGATTTGACTTAATTGTATGCGTATACATTAATTAAGTGATACAATAGGTCCAAGACCCAGCAGCCATATTTCAAGCCATGCAATTAATTTTTTTGGTGTCTATGCTAAATTGTGTCTGTTTTTCTCTAAGGAGAGTGGCCTGAATGCAATTAGAACAAATCTGCAGCTATCATTCAAGTGCAAATTTCCATGTGAACAATGAAATGGCCTGGCTCCAGCTGTCCCTCCACAACACAATCCCCGAAACACTGTCACTTTAAGAGGACGTTTACACAGCCCACAAACAATGGGGACTAATGGTCAAGGGTGACATGCTTTCACCTCTGGTTGAAGGGTCTCATTCAAAACGACCTAAAATGGAGGCTGTCTTCAGCCATTCTGAATAGAGATGAAAACGTTTAACTTTTATAGTAGCTACTTTAGGTATAAACCTAAATAATGGATATAACTTATGCTTAGCAAATCTAAAATGCAAACTTCAGTGTATCTTTACGAAGTAAATGTTTTGAATTATTAATATAGTGTGGACATAAATTTTTGGCGAGACTTAATTTTTTTTTTTTTTTTATACTTTACTTTACAACTATGCTGTTGCATATTTTGATTATTATATTTCATATACAAATTTGTACATGCTCCCTCTAGTGGCCAATTTGTAGATTGCAGCATGCCATTAAGATCACTGCTTAACAAACCCCAGAGATAAGCTCATTAAACCTTTTTACCACTACTTGCATGTGGCTAAGTTAAAGGATAATTGCACTTTCAGAAAAATTTGCATAGTTATCCTGCCTGCATAGCTTCCCGGAACAACAGTAACCTCCTCCCTTCCCCCATCTTAGATATATACTTACCTGAAACCAACAGTTTCGGCCTGCCACAATTTTCACATCCACAGCCGAAATGTTTCTTTTGTGATCTCTATGATGATCACATCTAAACATACAGTAAAAAAAAAAAAAAATATATATATATATATATATATATATATATATATATTTGATTTGCACAAAAGTTATAGCGTTTACAGACTAAGGGATAGATTTATGGACTTTTTATTTTTTAAAATTTTTTATTAGTAATGGCGGTGATCATTGATTTTTATTGGGACTGCGACATTGCGGCGGACAGATAGAATGCACGAAGGTAAAAAACCACTTTAACTCACATTCATACATACACATACTAGGGCCAATTTAGACAGGAGCCAATTAACCTACCACCATGTCTTTGGAGTGTGGGAGGAAACCGGAGTACCCGGAGGAAGCCCATGCAAAGACAAAGAGAACAGGCATACTCCATGCAGATACTGTAGTGTCCTGATTTGAGCCAAGGGCCCTAGTGCTGCAAGGCAGAAGTGCTATTTTTCAGGGCTGTGTCATAAAATGTAAAATATGACTTACATTTTACCAACTAAAACAAAAAAAATCCCCAAATATTGCCAAATGGTCCCCAGCGGTCCAACGCTTGTACTGCTATAATCTCTGAAGTGCAAAAAATTATATTGTTTAAAATACCAATTTTTAACCTTTTCCCGCAAACGCTATTCCGTACATGGAAAAAATGGATGTGAAATACGCGTATTGGGGACAGCTCCATGCTTTAGTTAGTGTTAGTACATTTGGGGCCAGGAGATGAAGCCGCAGTGTTATAGGCCTGTTAAATCCTGTGCACCCCCCTGCTCTCAGAACAGCTGTGTCAACACATTCCATCCATTGTCACCCGGGAAGAGAGAGCTCTAAATAATGACAGGAGTGAGAAAAAAAAGTCTTTTACTGAAGGGCAGGGAGTGGCAAGGTGACGCGCTGGATTCCCATCATCTATACCCTCCTCCCAGTGCTTACTGGGAAATGCCATTAATTGCCTTCCATTGTAACGTCAGTTTCAGGAATCTGTGAATTTAGCCAGAAGAAGGGAAGAGACAGAAGAGAGAGGAGCAGAAGACAAAAAGTGCACTTAAAGCAGGTCTCAGTGGTATCAGTGCGCCTATGCATTGGAGGTGGTCCCATTTTATTGAACCCAATCCAAGCTTTGATCTGGATATGTGTCATACAGATTTGTTTTTTATTATTCTTTAATTCATAGATGAAAAGAGACGATGCGGAAAACAAAAGGAGTTTACACACTTCAATTCTCAAGCTGGCTTTTCAAACGAACGTTCATACGAACACGCATACGAAAACTCATCAGTACATTCAATGAATTCATGAATATCATTCAGAAGGAACGGATTTTGGAACAAATGGACTTTACTGATCGAAAAACACATCCACAGTTAGAACTTTGAGCGCACAAGAAAAATTTTCCATCCTGCTCCTTCCAATTGTTCGGTCAAAATTGGACATCAAGTTGACCCCACCAAGAGTTAGAAAATCAAGGAAATGTTGTTAAAATTTAAAATTTAAAATTAAATTCTACAAATGTATGGCTAGAGTGCCATACTCAGTGATGTGATCACTTGATGGTGAGGTAATCTCATCACTTGTTGGTACAATGATTTGATCACTTGTTGGTGAGGTGATCTCATCACTTGCTGGTGAGGTGATCTCATCACTTGTTGGTCGAGTGATTTCAGTTAGAACTTTGAGCGCACAAGAAAATTTTTTCATCCTGCTCCTTCCAATTTGTCGATCAAAATTGGACATCAGGTTGACCCCACCAAGAGTTAGAAAATCAAGGAAATGTTGTTAAAATTTTCAAACGAAATTCTACAAATGTATGGCTAGAATGCCTCTTTTCCATGACTGGAGCCATTTTAAGCAGGACGGCCAGAACTGATGGTAGGCCTTACTGAACGCTATAAGGGTAGTTCCTACCTCTCTACATACAGGAGACAAATGTAAGTCCATAGAAACATGTTCAATAACAGAAGCGTTTTATAACAGAGGACTATAACACCAGCTTGGCTATACCAAGTGGGTCACCACTAGGGAAATGTACTAAATGAAGTGTAATGTGAAGACATGGTTCGTGTATTTGGTGCGTCATCGTGCAGCCCATCAATGCAGTTCCTTCCATTTTTGTTTGCAGTATTCTGTAAGAAATCCATATAAACCCCATTTAGGTGGGTTTACGTCACTGTTCTCTGTGCTGTCTCTTCTGTTGGCTTTTATTTTTCCTGGGAATCCATTTTAGAAATAAGTCAACACAGGCTGACATTTGGTCTTTAGCCCTTCCTCCCGCCCGGGCCAGCTGTTGTGCATGGTTATCCAGAGGTCAGCGTCCATTGTGCTACACAGAGTGTGGAGCAAGCCCATCCAGCAGAGACACAAAATAGACTACATGGACTGTGACATGGGATGTAGACACTAGATAGGTGGCTGATGATGAGCATGAATGGCCATGATCCTTGCCCTATTTTGGGGAACAATAGCAAAATCCACTGGGGCCAATTTGCTTATAACTCCCTACATATCAAAAACAGCGTTTGAGGAGTAAAATCCTATTCACACTATAAAGTTGTGGTAACATGCTGTAGTGCGATACGGACCAACAGACCTTGTAGACGAATGTGCATTGCAGCATACATTATTTCTGGTCCATTGTGGTGTGATGGGCAACCCAAAAAAAACATGTTTTAATGCAATGCACGTTAAAGCGGAGTTCCACCTAAAAAAAAAAAAAAAAATACATAAAAATACCCCCGGGACAGTCAGGGCTAGTGCATTCCACAATGGCTAGCCTCTGATCTGTCCCGGGTTGCACTTACCTGCAAGAAGAAATACTTACCTTGAAAATGTCTTCTCCAGCGCTGCCATCTCAGGTGTGGGCAGCTTGAAGCCAGCGCGATCCTCTTCTGTGTCCTCTTCCGTCCCACGATGCACTGCGCCGGCTCCGCCGTCACTTCCGGGGCTGCAGCGTCATCCCTGCACAGCTTCTGGACATTCCCAGAAGCTGTTTAGCAAGGTATGACGGCGCCTGCACCGGAACTGACGTCAGGGCCGGTGCAGGCGCATTGATTCCTGGGAGCGATGACGTTCAGCTCCCAGGAATCATTGCAAGCCAGGAAGTGACGACGGGCCATGGCCGCCAAGGGGAGGAAGAGGAAGTAAGGTGAGTATATTTTCTTCTAAAATAAGGTAAGAAAAAAAAAAAAATTGCGATTATCCATTTGTGTTTCAGGTGACCCGGACCAAGAAGATAGACGGAACTTCAATTTTAGGGTGGAACTCCACTTTAACAGGACCACAAAGTGGCTAAGTGGTTAGCACTTCCGCCTAGCAGCACTAGGGTTGTTGGTTTGAATCCCAACCTCAGGCACCACCTGCCTGGAATTTGCATGTTATCCCTGTACCTGCATGGGTTTCCTCCCACACTCCAAATACATGCTCATAGGTAAATTGGCCCTAGTATAAGTAATGCCTGGTACACGCTGACAGTTGTTTTTTCGTTTCAACCCAGCAGGCTCGAAAGAAAAAAACTGGGAAGCTCGATTAGTGCAGATCATCAGATAATGCCACCCACGATTTCCGCACAACGGAGGCATTACCCGACGATCATCAAATCGCGGAGGCAGAATCTGATGGTCAGATTCTGCCTCGCTCTTGCAAAAATAGTAAGGAGGTAGGGCCTCAGGTGGTGGAGTGCTGCCTCTTGTAATTATTCAGCAGTAGTGCCATCCTCTTTCTGCACCTTCTACCATCCACCTCGAAGCCTTCTCCCTGCAGGGCTGTGCTCATCCTCTCCCCGTACCCAGATCCTGGCCAAACTCCCGCACCCAGAACGGATTGTGGTGGATGACCTCCCAAAGCATGCTGATATCATGATGGACTGCAAAAATGACTGTAGATCGTCAGATAATGCCTCCAACGATCTGCGCATGTGCAGTAGAGACAGCACTCCAGCTGGCATGACGACAACACTGCATGCGCAGATCATCGAAGGCATTATCCGATGGTCTGCACTATTCAATAGAACATGCTGTACTAACTATGCAATGTGAAAACTGCAATCTTCCCGTTGAGATATAGTGTTCTTACAGGGGGACAACCCCCCCGCCAGAGCACACAGGTCAGCGCATGCAGCCATTGGCTGCGCATGCTGATTGGATGGCGATCGGAAGCTGTTTTTTTCAGCATTCTTAACAGAAGACAGCCATTCAGCTAAATACAGGGATTAAATACATATATGAGCTCTGCTTTAAAGTAAAACTATAGGCAACATTATTTTTTTTTTCATTTTGAATAGAGTAAGGGAGGGCTAAAATCCCTGTAAGGTTTACTTTTGCCATCTTTATCCCATTGGGGAGATTTCCCTTCACTTCCTGTCCTATAGCCAAGCAGGAAGTGAGAGGAAATCCCTGCAAAGTAAAAGAATCTCATGGGGACCCCCAGCTCTCCAGAACTAGAGTCCCCCATTGGAAGTTTTCCCCTCTATTACTTTTCTGGGGACAACCCAAAATGTGTGATTTTCCTTCACTTTCACTGATAATGGTAAACAGGACAAATAGAGAGAGTGAACCTCCCTAAAGGGGACACAGACAGCAATAAAAGCTGACAGGGGCTATTCTCTATCCATAACAAAAAAAAAGTTTTGCCTTTAGTTAGACTTTAAACTTATTTCTGTCCATCCAGTTCTGAGATATATACAGCTCTGCCACCTAGCTCAGTCCTACTTAGCAAAGAGGAACCTGAGCTTTCTGTGATGCTATTTTACTTACAGGTCTCCCCCACCCTCCATTCTGAGACTAGACGTGAATATAAAAGCAGGTCATTGATGAATTCTCCGCTCTCTACTCCTATTAGCATGCTTTATACACGGCAGCACACCTGATTGGCTGCCTTTTTTCCCCCCACTTCCTGCTTCTGCTGTACCGTACACATTCAGTAAAAAAATGGCTCAGAGATTCCAGACAACCGCTATCTAGCAGAGTGGCGAGCGGAGTGTTCCGGCTTGCGTTCCACTGTACGGTACGTCCCGCCGTGCGTTCCAAGATCTGACGCGTTTTGTCACGTCCTAGATAGCGGTGGTCTGGAATCTCTGAGCCATTTTTTTACTGATTAAATGTGTATCCTATTTGGAAAATAAACTTTTAAAAACGTACTACACCATCTGGAGCATATTATTTCTTTGCATAACCCTGACTCCATACCCTGAGGAGTGAAACCAGGTGAGGAGGGATCCAACCTGCACCCCACTAGGAGCAGCACAGGGGACCCCCCTTATTGGCCTGGAAGGCCTCCAAGCGTGCTATACAGCACATAAGACCCATTATCTCTGGTAAGGGATCCAATTTTTACCATATGCCACTGGAAAGAGGAACCCACGCCACAAAAGTCACAAACCTTTGTATATTGGGTACAAAGCACCTGCACTTGATTCAATTTATACTTTGGAAAGGACTGTCATATTATATTTTGCAACTTTGTTGGACTTTATTTCTCACCGTCCATAGCCGATGGTCGGCTGTCTTGTAATGACAACCGATGCGGCTGAGAAGCCGCTCGGCTGTCATTACAAGGAGCAGGAGGGGACGTCCCCCCCCCCTCCCACCGCCTTCAGCGCCTCGCCCGGGTCTCCCGTCCCACTGGAAGACCCGGGCATCCTACCTGCACGGCCGCCAAACAGAAGACCTGATCAAAGCCGCATTCGGCTCTGATCGTGTCTCCATGTAAACAACCCGGAAGTGATGTCATGACATCACTTCCGGGTACACGGCGCCACATTGAAAAAACTGACAGCATTCAAAACGCCAAGTTTTTTTTCTTTTCAGTGCCTAGAAGGGGTTTGGGGTCTTTTAGACCCCCAGATCCCTCCACAAGAGTACCTGGAAAAAATAAAAATAAAACATTTTTTACATGCCCGAAAATATCGGCCGATATCAGCCGATACCGATATCCGATGACCAAAATATCGGAATCGGCATTAAATAAACGATATCGGTCGATCACTAATAAGAGGTATTGTGTTACACTATGATATTGTAGAAGTACTTACCTGCTCAGAGCTGCAGTCGCACGCTAGCCCCTCCACATACAATGCAGGGCTAATAGCCCTGCATTGTATGTGATGGCATTGAGAGAGTGTCCATGGGCTGAGCTTTGGGGGAAGACATCACTGGAGCCTGATGGAATGGGGAATAGGGAAAAATAATACAGCCTCTTCCTCTACCACCTAGAAATAAGGAGCATTTAACAGGTGCAGGGTGGGGGAACCCCAATACAAGGGTACTTTTGTATTCCAGCACAGACTTCAGCTTTAATGATAAATTCATGATAACAGAGCTGCATTAATGTGCATCTTTTATATCTGCTTAGAATTCTGCTTTAATCAATCTTTATATAGAATATTGATGACGCCTGAAATATGTGAGGGTCAGGTTTCTGTACCAAACGTTTGGATAATGGTGAAAGCTAGACGACAACTGCAAATACTGACAGATGTGGTAATATGACCGATTCATTTTCCACCCCGTATGCCCTATAGACAAATGTATATATAAAACATTCATTGGAGAAGGCTGACTCCAGATTAAGCCCAATAAGTGCCTGTTCTCACATAAGACAGGCCCGAAGCAAAAAAAAAAAAAATGAGCGTAGGGCCTCATGATGGGGTTTACTGGGCCACGGTCAGGTAAGGGTTAAGGCAATAGGTGCAATTGGAGGTCAAGGTCAGGGATTGGGCAGTGGCAAGTAGGTGGGGTCTTTAGTTAGAGAAAGTGGGGGGTACTTACGGTTTTCAGCACATTTCCTCGTGGAGCCAAAGAAGAAAGGATCCCCGCCCTCCCGCCCTGGATTTGTACGTGTTTTGTGTGAAACAGAGTAAAAAAAAAAAAAAAAAAGATTTATTTACGTCAGTAGACACTATCTGTAACTTGGGGTGGTTTGGGATTGCGTGAGTTCCTGGGGTATTTGTACGCATAATTTGTGTTGGATTGTTGTGGCGGTTGGGGGTCTTTGGAGGCGGTAAACAGTTGTTGGTAAAAAGTGCATAGGGTGACCCATCTAAGGTATGGAGCCCTCTAGTGTATCCCGGTTAATAGTGGATTAACGGGAAGTGGTAACAAGGAGGTATCAGTGGTCAAGTGGGTTGTCCCCGAGCTGGTGTTGCGCGGCTGGGGACCGTTTAACGATTTACGCTGATACATAGTTAATTGAAATTTTGTGCCTCCCAAGACCAACAACTTATTTCATGGGATACTGGAGTATTTATGGTTCTGTTAATAAATAATGTGTTTGGTTATTTTGTTAACCACTTTACCACCGGAGGATTTTCCTGCTAAAAGACCAGGGGTTTTTTTGCGATTTTTTACTGCGTGACTTTAACGGACAATTGCATGGTCGTGCGACGCTGTACCTAAACGAATTTCACGTCCTTTTTTTCTTTTGGTGGTATTTGATCACCTGTGCGATTTTTTGATCACGCGCTATAAACAAAAAACGCGCGTAATTTTTGCAAAAATAACAATATTTTTCACTTTTTTTTATATGAAATTCCCCCCCTAAAAAATGTAAAAATCAAAATTTTTTAACATTTTCGGCCAATTTGTTTTACGCTACCTATGTTTGGTAAAAAAAAATCGCAAAAAGCGTATTTTGTTTGGTTTGCGCAAAAGTTATCGCGTTTACTAACAAAGGGAAAGATTTTTGTCATTTTTGGTGTTTTTTTTTTTAACGAGTAATGGCGGCGATCTGCGATTTTTTTTGCGGTACTGCGACATTGCGGCGGACAGATCGGACCCTTGACTGACATTTTTTGACACTTTTGGGGGTACCAGTGACATTACTGCAGTAATCAGTGCTATATATATGCACTGTTACTGCAAAAATGACACTGGCAGGGAAGGGGTTAACTTTATTGGACAGGGAGGGGTTAAGTGTGTCCTAGGGGCGTGCTTCTAACTGTAGTGGGACATTCCTATTGGTGTAAAAAAAAAGATCAACGGTTCTACATAGTAGAACCGTCTGATCTTCATTTTTACACAGGGAGAACTGACAGGCGGCTTGTTTACATAAGCCGCTCTGTCTTTCTCCCGCTGTACCGGCGATCGTAGTGTGACCGGCGGACATCGGGTCCGCCAGTCACACTCCCGCACTCGTCCGTGAACGAGCCGAGGCGGGCGCGCGCCTCGGCGGGCGCACGCTCGCCCGCTATTGGCTCTAGAAGGAGTGACAGGCGAGCAACGTAGACCTACGTCACTCTGCCTGGCCGGGGCCGACTGCCGCAGTAAATATACTGTGCGTAGTCGGCAAGTGGTTAATAAAATGGCCCACCGGGCCAATTTTCTCCAATCTGGTGTCACTGGTATTTTGTATAGGATTAGTTATAATGGGTAAGGTTAACCTGGAGATTAAGTATCGGTAATACCCTAATCATGCAATGCGAGAACCCTGCAAATCCACTGCAGGTTCCTGCATCGCATTCAAGTTCACACTGCCATATTCGATCGCTGGGGGGTGTCAATAGAAAGTTAACCGGTTGCCGACCGCCGCACGACTATATACTGCGGCGGTCAGCCCCGGCCAGGCAGAGTGACGTATCGGTACGTCACTCGCCTGTCACTGACTTGCGAGCCTATCGCGGGCGGGCGCACGCCCGCCGCGGCTCGTTCACAGGCAAGTCAGTGCGTGTGACCGGCGGACTCGATGTCCGCCAGTCACACTGCGATCGCTCCTGTGAAGGGAGAAAGACAGAGCAGCTTGTGTAAACAAGCTGCCTGTCAGTTCTCCCTGTGTAAAAGTGAAGATCTGTCCGTTCTACTATGTAGAACGGTTGATCTTTGCTTTTACACCAATAGGAATGTCCCTACACAGTTAGAAACACGCCCCTAGGACACACTTAACCCCTCCCTGTCCAATAAAGTTAACCCCTTCCCTGCCAGTGTCATTTTTGCAGTAACAGTGCATATGTATAGCACTGATTACTGCAGTAATGTCACTGGTAACCCCAAAAGTGTCAAAAATGTCAGTCAAGGGTCCGATCTGTCCGCCGCAATGTCGCAGTACCGAAAAAAAAAATCGCAGATCGCCGCCATTACGCGTTAAAAAAAAAAACACCAAAAATGACAAAAATCTTTCCCTTTGTTAGTAAACGCGATAACTTTTGCGCAAACCAATCAAAATACGCTTTTTGCAATTTTTTTTACCAAACATAGGTAGCATAAAACAAATTGGCCGAAAAATGTTAAAAAATTTTGATTTTTACTTTTTTTTTTGGGGAATTTCATATAAAAAAATGTGAAAAATATTGTTATTTTTGCAAAATTTACGCTCTTTTTTTGTTTATAGCGCGTGATCAAAAAATCGCACAGGTGATCAAATACCACCAAAAGAAAGCTCTGTTTGTGGGGAAAAAAGGTCGTCAAATTCGTTTAGGTACAGCGTCGCACGACCGCGCAATTGTCCGTTAAAGTCACGCAGTAAAAAATCGCAAAAAAACCCCTGGTCCTTTAGCAGCCAAATCCTCCGGGGCTTAAGTGGTTAATGACACCCCCAGATTAGTTTGCATATCACAGTGCGAACTGTCAGTTCGGACATGAATCACCATGCGATCCGATTCTGCTGCGGCCCTAAAAAAGGGTCCTGTGCGAGTTGTATCCGAATGCGATGCAAATTCAGCCATACAAACTGTATGGCTGAATTCGTATCGCACAGACATCGCATGTGATTTTAAGAGCAGTGCGCTCCACATCACATGTGATGTCTGTGATCGCACATATGTGAACCAGGACTAAAGGTTACTCCAAGTTATATCATGAGGATGGAAGAGCTACTGGCCAATGCTAATGAATGTTTCCAAATTTCCAGTACTTATGGTTGACCCTCCCGCTAGACCCCCCATCTTTTTTTTTTTTTCTTTTTCTTTTTTTTTGATTGTCCCATGCTCTATCCTTGAAACAGTTGTTGATGCAGTTGTGCATTTTTTGCTGATATGCCACAAAGATATTTATTCTTTGGCTGGCTACATATTATACAATCATTTTATACAATTTTCCTTTAGCGCCCATTCAGACTGGCGTGACACGACTTTGTGGGGCGACCTGTGAAGTCGCGGTGCACAGCGAAGTCAATGCAAGTCGCCTCCAGGTCGCCCCAAAGTAGTACAGGACCCTTTTTCTAAGTCGGAGCGACTTGTGTCGCTCCTATTAGAATGGGTCCTGTGCTAATCAATGGCGAGCGACCGACCGCGACTTGTCAGGCGACCAAGTCGCCTGACAAGTCGCGCTAGTGTGAATGGACCCTCAGATTTACCAAAATCATTAACCTCCCTGGCGGTCTGATTATGTCAGTATTTTTGAATGTCAAAGCGGTACATAGTTTGCATGGAAATCTGTTGTTTTATATTGTAGGCCTTTATTTCTTAATAAATAAAAATACAAAATAAATGAAATAAAAAAAAAAGTGAATAAAAATAATAATAATAAATTATTAAATTATTTAATACATTAAAATAATACATTAATAAAAAAAATAATAAATTATTATTAAAAAATTATTAATAAAAATAAAAGGAATAAAACAGTAAAAGTGCAGGCAGGGCACTGAACAAAGCACTAGGAACAAAACTGAGGTGAAATGGTTTGATACAGTAATGTAATCCTAACAGATTACAATGTATCATGTCATGTTTTCTGTACTTTCTTTTTAGGTTTCTCGCCCGGTTACGCCCCCCCGTGCTGCGGTGCTCGCAGGGAAGGGAACCCAGAAGACGGAGGCCGGTGTTCTATCAGAATACCGCTACCTATCGGATTCTGCAACCAGAAGTGACGTTCGGAAAGAAAAACTTACTGAGCATGCGCCATGCGTTCCAACATGGCTGCTATGTGTTCCAATAGCTTTCCTAATGTGACAGAACACAAAGCAGCGGTGGACATCTTCTTACATCCACGCAAGTCTTGAATTTTGGATTTATTTTACCACTTAATTGACCTTATAGACTGAATAACAGAATTACATTTCTATTATTATTGTAATATAGTAAATATAGCGAGAAACCAGCAGGAAGAAGGTGGCGACGGCCATCTTGGTACACCCTGCACTGCTCAGCGACAAACTGATTATATAGTGAAATAGACTATTTCACACGGTCGCGGTGAAATAGTATATTTCAGTATATAAGGTGAGTTTACTACTAAAAGCAGTCTGAAATTCAAGAGTTGCTGGGGTGTAAGAACATATCTGCTGCTGCTTTGTGTTCTGTCACATTAGGAAAGCTATTGGAACGCATAGTGGCCATGTTGGAACGCATGGCGCATGCGCAGTAAGATCTCTCGTCCGAGCATCACTTCCGGTTGCAGAATCTGATAGGTAGCAGTATTCTGATAGAACACCGGCATCGGCCAGAGGACATCGGGGGATCATAGGGACAAGGTAAGTTTCACTACAGGGTAGCCCTGAGTGTGGTTCGGGGTTGCCGCTTTTGGTACTGAAAATGAACCCCGAGCCACACTCGGGATTACCGCCAGGGAGGTTAAATATGAGGTCAAACCTAAACACTTTTTAATTTGTATGCAATCAGGCAGGCCCTTGCACTACATGGTTGGAGGTAAATCTTAAAGCGTAACTCCACTTTTGTTGAGAAAAAAAACATTCCCCTCTGGGTGATCTATGTACATTACAAGGATTTTAACATATTTTGTTGCAGATTCCTACCTTTTGTTATTCTGAAGAAATCATTGTTTGTTCCTCTGTGCTGAGTGGGTCTAATGGGAGTGGTTTCATAATTATCAGCTGTGGCAGCTGCAGGGCTCTAATGAGGAAAGCTGCTGGGCCTGCATCCCTTTAGACGTGTTCCTATTGGGAGTATCTCACCAAAAATGACATTTTTGTTGCAGGTGTTGCCAGAAATCTGACTTGTATCTTAAGCAGACCTAATTGGTAAGCCAATCACACAAGCAGGAAATGATGTTTCTGGGGTGTGGTCAGTATACATTCTGTGTACAGAACAGCTCCAGGTGGCCATTTTGCATTGCAATTTCAGAAAATTCCAGCGGCTGCAGATTAAAAAGGAAAGGTCATTTTTTTATTAACATTCAATTACATAATGATTTGTGTCGCAATTGTATACGCTATATTGTCTTTTCTTTATTTGCTATTTTTTTTCCCCCACGAAAGTGGAGTTACCCTTTAAGTAAATTGAGCAAGAAAATTGCATAATGTAGAGCCAGCTTTAAAAAAAAAAAAAGAAGATGAAGTTGGTTGGTGTGTAGAGGGTACTAGGTACACGTCGGACAAGGCATCTCTGTATATTCTGGAGGGGAATGGAAGGAATTAGACAGCTGCTCTGAATATAGCAGGCCCTGGATAAAGCAGGTAATACAAGACCTCGCTCTAATCTAAGGCGGCTGATGAAATCAGTGTGGTGGAGATAGACATCTACAGATGTATGCATATAAAGTGCATTGGGTCTTGTTGTATAATGACAGCAAACTGATGAAAGAAAGGAGACGTCAGACAGACAGCCGCAGGTGTGTGGAGGGCAATGAGGGCGGCAGGTAACACAAGGACTCAGTATATAGCCGAGAGGTGAATGAGAAGAATGAGCTAGTAAAGACCCAACTGATGCAACATCTCATTCTATAGCCAGGGGGGGATAATGGAAGGAATGCAGTAGCAGAGCTTCAGCTGTTCTATGTGGGTACAGCCGGTCTCTGGAGAGGAGGAAGGAGACAGATTTACACATTTTTATATGTGCATTGGGCATTATTGAGCTTTATGTATGCCTAATATGAAACCAGCAGGTGTTAGTGGGTCATAGGTTACCTTAACCACTTAAGGACCAGAAGGTTTTACCCCCCTTAATGACCAGGCAATTTTTTGCGATTTCGCACTGCGTTGTTTTAACGGACAATTGTGCATGCGACGCTGTACCAAAATAAAATTGATGTCTTTTTTTTTCCACAAACAGAGCTTTAATTTGGTGGTATTTGATCACCTCTGCGGTTTTTATTTTTTGCGCTATAAACAAAAAAAGAGCCACAAATATGAAAAGAAAAAAACACAATTTTTTACTTTCTGCTATAAAACATTCCCAATAAATTTTTTTTAAAAATCTAATTTTTTCATCAATTTAGGCCAATATATATTCTGCCACATATGTTTGGTAAATAAAAGATTGGACAACTTACTGACACTTTTGGGGGGACCAGTGACACTAATACGGTGATCACTGCTAAAAAATATGCACTGTTACTGTACTAATTACACTGGCAGGGAAGGGGTTAACACCAGGGGTGATCAAAGGGTTAAGTGTGTTCCTAGGGCGTGCTTTCTAACTGTGTGGGGGATGGGCTCACTGATTGAACACAGAGACCTGTGTTCCTAATTAGGAGGAACACAGGATCCCTATGTTCATCAATGACAGAACAGCGGTCTGCCGTGTTTACATCGTGTTTACATTTCTGTCTCCATGGGGAGAGATCACGGGGGGCCAGCGGACATCATGTCCACCGGACCCGCTGATTGGCTCCCCCTCTGGCCAATAGGTGCGTGTGCGTGCCCCCACTGTCTGTTGCACAAAACAACATACAAGTATGCCGTTTCACGTAATAGAGCCGACCTGCCACAGTAAAACTGCAGCGGCTGGTCGGCAAGTGGTTAAAGCTTAACTCCAGGGAACAGTTTTTGGACATTTGCTTTGTAGAAATAAGTCACCTCCAATAATAAATGACCTCTAATAAATAACCTCTAATGGATCCCTAGTGTGGATGGTGCTGTTAGGTAAATCTATTTGTTTAACTCATCCCAGACACTAATGCAAGTGGTACATTTTTGAAACCGAAATGTAAACTGAGGGTTCTAGTACAGTGAACAGAACCACCAATATGGGGGTAGAGCCGGCCCTCCTGTACCACCGGGCTCGGGCCCATTAGTTCAGCAGGAGTTGTGGGGACAGAGAGGTGACTCTTTTGAGAGTAACTTCACTTTTGTTAAGAAAAAAAAATCCCCTCTGGGTGATCTCTGTACATTGCAAGGATTATAACAAACTTTGTTGCATATTCCTACCTTTTATTATTCTGAAGAAATCCCTCTGTGCTGAGTGGGTCTAATAGGAGTGGTTTTATAATTATCTATCAGATGTGGCAGCTGCAGGGCACTAATGAAGAAATCTGCTGGGCCTGCATCCCTTTAGACGTGTTCCTATTGGGAGTATCTCACCAAAAATGACATTTTTGTTGCAGGGGATGCCAGAAATCTGACTTGTATCTTAGGCAGACTTCTGGGAAAATTGGTGAGTCAATCACACAAGCAGGAAATGATGTTTCTGGGGTGTGGTCAGTGTACATTCTGTGTACAGAACACCTCCAGGTAGCCATATTGCATTGCTTTTTCAGAAAATTACAGCGGCTGCAGATAAAAAAGGAAATGTCATTTTTAATAACATTCAATTACAATATGATTTGTGTCGCAATTGAATATGCTATATTGCTTTTTCTTAATTTGCTATTTTTGTCCCCCGAAAAAGTGGGGTTACTCTTTAAACCTTTGGGCACATGTACAGTAATCCCACAAGCCCTGGATCCTAACGATTAAATAAAAGCTTGCTGGGCCCACTCAGTTCAGTAGTAGTGGCCAGGAACAGAGAGGGGGCTATTTACTAATTTTCAGCATCAGGTGGAGTTATCCCCCTTCAAACGGCTCCCAACAATTAAAGTTCTGGCCTCTCCTTCTATAGTAATCTGCCAGGGCAGGTGGTGCATTTAATTTAATTGCGTCTGCAGCATAGATGATTACTCTGCTTGATCCTGAAAATGAGTAAATAGTCCCCTCTTTGTCCCCCACCCCTGCTGCTGAGCTGATTAGGCCAAGGGAACTTTTATTTATTTGCTGGCAGTCAGAGCTGATGGGATTATTGTGTGTGCACAGCAAGGTGTGTGTGGTAGGGGGCCCCTTTAGGTAGTCCGTATTGGGCCCCATGATTTCTAATAGAGGCCCTGACAGTGAAGGATAGTGGGTTGCTCGCTCTCCAAGATTCTCTCCCTTTGTCCATTCACAAAATGTCCTTAATTCATTTCACAGAATACAAGGCGTTCTGTGAACAGACAATAGAAGATAGAGACATTTATCCACCCCTTCTGAAAAGAATGCAAGACGTTTTGTGAATGTATAAGGGGAGAGGTAGGTAGCTAATGAGCAACATGGTGTCTTTCACTGTATGAAAACCGGAACTGTACATTGGGTGCTTACAGGGTGAATTGGCTCTGCCTCCTGTCAAAATTGGTCCTAGTATGTATGAATGTGAGTTAGGGATGTTAGATTGTTAGCTCCTTGAGAGAAGGGACTGATGTGATTGTACAATATACAGTACACAAATTTACGGCGCTATATAAGTACTTGTAATAAATAAATAAAATGTTTTATTCAAAGCAGCCCCATCCGCACATAGAACTATCATTAGAAGGATTTTTTTTTTACACTGCAAAATGTCCAAAAAAAGTTTTTGTTTTTTTTTTCAGAAATTAGCTTTAAAGTATAACTGCACCCTTCCACTTCTTGTACCTTGGCCTTCGCCAGCCTCAAACTTACCTGTCCGATGCAGTGAGATATCATCAAAGAAGATGTAGAGCTGCATATTTTAGCAAATTTCCCATCGCTCCCTGTCCATAGTGCTGTAGGGTTCACAGCTGTATGCAAAACAGAAGATATGCAAGCCAGGAGAACGGCGGGGGTATACTAGACGGCGCTGAAAGCCTTTGTTTATCACCAATTTTAGGCTACAGCCATTAGATCTTAGAGAACGTTACATAGATATCCCCATTGTTGTCTAATCCAGTCTCAGTATTGGTTAATACTCCTCAAATTTCCATTGTTACAATAAAAGGGTAAGAGTTGGAGAGAAGTTAACTTAACCACTTTAAGACCGGTGTTCCGTGAGAAAAACCTACCCCGTGAGAATTGCCTGCCCACGTCACTTCCTGTCAGGAACAGCTGAGCAGCGTAGCAGTGCGCATGCTCACAGTCCCGGTGACGTAATTGAACAGCTGAGGAGCTGACAAGTGCGCATGCTCTGAGGGTATGACATTTTGACGGTAGTGTGTGTAACGTTAGACGGCATGAGCTGTTGCGGTGGTTACATTAAAACAGCTCGGCCGCAACATGAGTCATCTCCGCTCCTACCACTGACACCTCCATGATCTTGGCTAGTAAATATAAAAGCGGCGGCGGGTGTATGTAATCAATGGTGGGATTCAAACATTTTAGTAACCAGTTCCGGCTGTGGGAAGGTAAGATTGGATTCTTACACTCTTCCTATTGCAGGTTATTTCGCTGTGATCTTAAATGGATGCCTCACCGCCCCCTCGGTGGCCAGTCCCTGCGCAACAGGTGAGTTTTATTTTAAACTCTCACTTGTCTGCCAGCTGGCTTACTGTAGCCTGAGCTTTTTCTTTCCTATGTGTTTCAGCCCATTTAGGTCTGACCAATGCCCTGCATCTGAATCAAAGGATAGGTCACCTTCAGGCCATCATCATGCATCATCCAAATCCAGGCACCGTAGATCCAGGTCTAGATCTAGGCACCATGAGGATAATCCAGGCTCAGTCAGCCTCCGGTCTTCCTGCCATGCTGACCGCCCTACACGCAAATCCTGCTGGGGCTGTAGGGCTGTAGTCCCTGAAGACAGATCCCTGTGTGACGCCTGCTATTCTCGGGCGATCAAGGAAAAACAGGTCCCAGATCAACCAGTGGAAACTCTGGTCAGGCGGATCGTTCAAGAATCCCTCAGGGATTGGGATCCTAGTCGGCTGTCTGGTCATGCATCTGATACACCAGTTCCCCTTCAGAGGGAAGATTTAAAGCCAGGCACTTCCCAGCCGAGTCAGTTCTCGGAAGATTCCTCTGGAAGTGAGGATGACCTAGAAGACCAAAGTACAGGTTTTGAATTTGCCATGGTCCCACCGCTAATGAAAGCGGTAAAAGAGGCGTTAAAGTGGGAAGAGCCAGCGGATTCCCCAGCAAAACAGAGGAAATATTTTAAACACCTTAAAAAAAGAGCAAGATCATTTCCCTTTTCTGAGCGAACTGGGAGAAATCATCACAGACGAATGGGAAGGAGTTGAAAGAAAGAACTCCTTATCGTCCAAGATCTCTAGGTTGTATCCTTTCAAGACTAAAAAGGTAAAACATCTTGATTCGGTACCTACGATAGACGCAGCCTTAATGAGGTTGGTTAAACACGTTACCCTGCCGTTAGAAGATTCTGTTTCTTTTAAAGATGGTCTGGATAGACGGATTGATACAGATCTTAAAAAGATCTATCTGTCAGCTGGTATGACCTGCAAACCAGCCCTGGCTCTAGCAGCCACGTCTAAGGCCATGGAGGCCTGGGTAGACAATGTGGAGGCCACACTGCAAAGTGTCTCAGAGGAAGTAGCCAGAAACTCGGCTGTCCAGGAGTTAAGGTTGACACCGGCTTTTTTGGGGGAGGCTTCCATTGATATCATTCGCCTGGTGGCATGGGTCATGCTCTGCTCTGTCACGGCCAAACGTGCTTTGTGGTTACGTCCTTGGCTGGCCGACCCTGCTTTCAAGCAAGCCTGGTGCAGGATTCCTTTCAAGGGTACGTCCCTTTTTGGCAATAAGCTGGACAGTGCCATTACCCGTGCCACTGGTGGTAAATCGGGTTTCCTCCCTCAGGATCGCCGTTTGCTAGACCGCAGAAGATTTCAGCACAAACAGAGCTCGGATCGATCCAGAGAAGCCCGCTCTTACAGGCCTGGTCATGAGTTCAGGAAGAACTGGAAATGATCTCAACCTACGGGTCAGAAGTTCAACAAGGGGACACCTTCAGGTGGTTGGGAGGCCACAAAGTCCTTTTGATATCAGGCCTGCCCAGGCGTTGCGAGTAGGCGCTCGCCTGCGTCAGTTTGCGCACGTTTGGGCAGCCTCGATCACAGATCAGTGGACCGTCAAGACCGTGTCTCAAGGTCATGTTTGGTCCTTCGAAGAAACTCCAGTTCTTCGGTTTATTCCTACAGCTCTACTTCGTGTGGAAGAAAAGAAGTCAATTCTTCTATCATACGTAGATTCCCTAATCTCCCAAGGCGCTGTCATTCCAGTTCCGGCCGAAGAAAGGTTTCAAGGCCTTTATTCACCTCTGTTCATGGTGTTAAAGAAAAGCGGCACCTGGAGGCCGGTCATAGATCTGACTCATCTAAACTCCTTCATAAAGAAAGAGAGGTTCAGGATGCAAACGCTCTTCACTATCCGTCAAGTGGTGCAGCCAGAGGATTGGATGATCTCTATAGATCTGAAAGATGCCTACTTTCACGTCCCAGTAGTGGCAGAGCTGCAAAAATTTCTTCGCTTCGCTGTGGGTCAAGTGCATCTCCAGTTTACCTGTCTCCCTTTCGGGCTTACCACCTCACCTCGGGTCTTTTCAAAGATCTTACTGGCTATTGTAGCCCTGATCAGATCAAAAGGGATCCGATTGTTTCACTATTTAGACGATCTGCTTTTTCTTTCACAAGATCAAGATCAGATTCTGCAACACAGGTCTCAGGTGATCTCCACTCTTCAAGAATTCGGGTGGCTCTTGAACCTGGAAAAAAGTCATCTAGATCCTACAAAATCCTTCATCTTCCTGGGGGCACTCTTCAGGCACCATCTCTCTACCGGTGGAGAAGATTCCAGTGATCCGCAGCAGGATACAACCGGCAATGTCAACCTCTCATCTTCGGGCCACTCAGTGCCTAAGAATAATAGGGACTATGGTCTCCACAGCTCCAATGGTCAAATGGGCACAGTGGAGGATGAGGCCCTTTCAAACCGGATTCCTCCATCAATTGAGCTCCGGGAACCCAGACACTCCTGTTCGGATAACATCCTCCATGAGGGCGAGTCTGTCTTGGTGGCTTCAAAGGGAAAATCTTCTAAATTGCCATTCAATCGTTCCCGTTCCTTGAATCGTTGTAACGTCAGACGCCAGCAGGATGGGCTGGGGCGCGTACTGCCTGTCGGAGGTGGCCCAGGGCAGGTGGGACTTTCCCACTCTCGGGCTGGTCTCAAATGTCCTGGAGCTTCGGGCGGCTTTTCGTGCCATCCAGGCTTTCCGTCACTTGGTGACAGGGTCCTCGGTTCTCCTGCGGCTAGACAATACGACGGCAGTCGCATGTATCAAGAGACAGGGGGGCACTCGCAGTTCCTCCCTTCTGGAAGAAGTGAAACCGATCGTGTCATGGGCCCAACGGAATCTTTCCAACTTGTCAGCTGCCTACCTTCCGGGAGTTCAGAAAATCCAGGCAGATTTTCTGTCAAGAACCGTTCTAGACAACAACGAATGGTCCCTTCATCCGGAAACCTTCAAGTGGGTCACCTCTCTGGGGATCCTTCCGGAGGTAGAGCTGTTTGCCTCTCCAAGCAATGCCAAACTGACGAAGTTCTACTCGAGATGGCGTTATCCCCAAGCCTACGGGGTAGATGCTCTGATGGACCACTGGAAGTTCCACAAAGCATATGCTTTTCCCCCGGTCCCAGTAATATTCAAATTCCTGCAGAGACTCAGGAGAGAGAGAGAGAGTAGAGGTCATAGCAATTCTTCAGTTTTGGCCGAGAAGACCTTGGTTTCCCCTGTTGTTTCAACTGAGTTTTCGGGATCCTGTTCCCCTGCCATTCAGGCCAGACCTTCTGTCTCAGGGTCCAGTGCTGCATCCCTGCCCAGCGCAACTACATCTCATGGCATGGTCCTTGAGAGGGAAAGACTGAAGGCTCTTGGTTGCCCAAGTGCTGCAATGTCCACAATGTTGAATGCTAGAAGACCGGGGCACCAATTAAGTCTACGAGAGGATTTGGTCTAGATTCAAGGATTACATGGCTAATGAGTCTGGTTCCATCACTAATCCTAAAATTCATCATGTTCTGGGGTTTCTCCAGTCAGGCATAGACCTATCCCTAGCTGTCGGCTCTCTCCGAGTCCAGATCTCAGCCATCTCTGCCTTCACGGGTACTGCATGGGTAAAACATCCTCTGGTTCGACAGTTTTTCAGAGGTGCGTCTAGGATGAGACCTCCCAGGAAACCCAGGTTCCCCAAATGGGACCTTCCACTAGTCCTTGAGTTTCTCTCATCAACAGTTTTGGAACATGGAGATTCGTTCTTCCTTAAGAATCTTTCTATGAAGATGGCTTTTTTGATAGCCATCACATCGGCTAAACGTGTTTCCGAAATTAGTCCTTTAGGTTGTAAAGAACCATTCTTGACATTCTTCCCTGATCGGGTCATCCTGGTCCCTATGCTGGGGTCCAATCCGAAGGTAAACTCAGTCTTTCATGTCAACCAAGAAATTGTTTTACCTACATTCAAATCTCAAGATGACCAGAGTATCCATCCGTTGGATGTGGGTGAAGTCCTACAGTTGTACTTCAAGTTCACAGCTTCTTTTCGCCAGTCAGACTATCTATTTGTTCTCTTTTATGGAAAGAACAGAGGCAAAAGGGCTTCCTCTAGATCTATATCTAGTTGGATAGTTCAGACCATCCAGTGGGCATACAGAGCCAAGGGACTGGCTCCTCTGGAAGTGGTGACAGCTCATTCCACCAGAGGGATTTCTACGTCATGGGCGGCTTCCCTTCACGTTGCACCGGATGTCATTTGCAGAGCGGCCTCATGGTTCTCGATTAATACTTTCATGTCACACTATTGTGTTGAACCTGCTTCTTTATCCTCGGTTGATTTTGGTTTAAAAATGTTGTCTGTTGACGGTGCAAATTAAACCTATTTCTGTTTGACCAGCAGTTGCCCGCCCGGGTGTGTATGGCTAGTTATTTCCCATACGTGTGCTGCCATGGAGTCTGTCAGGAAAAACTGAAAATTTATATCCATACTTACCGTAATTTTCCTTTCCTGATGGACTCCATGGCAGCAGAAGTTCCCTCCCATCTGCTGGAGTAGTCTATTTATGGAACACGGCTCCTGGCTTGGAGCAAAAATTTATGGGAGTGGGGTCCTATAGGGTAGGAGAGAAGGCGGAGCCTACCCATACGTGTGCTGCCATGGAGTCCATCATAAAAGGAAAATTATGGTAAGTATGGATGTAAATTTTCAGTTTTTCCATACACCTGGGCGAAAGAAAAATTAAAATATCTAGGGATACATATAACATCACAAATTGTAAAACTATATCAAACTAATTATATACCTCTATTAAATGAAATAAAAATAGATTTAAGAAAGAGATTAAATAATCAAATCTCATGGGTCAGAAGAATAAACGTCGTTAAGATGTTAATATTACCAAAGATTTTGTATAAATTCTCTTTATTACCAATAAATATTCCCGCAACCTTTTTTAGATTAATAAAAACCTTATTAACAAAATGTTATTAACGGAAAAACCCAGAGTGCAATACAAGATACTCACAAGGGATAAATCACAAGGTGGATTAGCAACCCCAGATATAGAAAGGTATTATAAAGCAGTAATTATCACACGAATGATCGATTGGACAAGAGAAGTAACGGAGAAAAATTGGGTGGGGATAGAATGCGCACAAAATAACACACACTTACACATAACCATATGGATACCACAGAAATGTAGAGAATCACAAGGAGCACATGAATTAACAAAGGTAGTCTATAAAGTATGGGATAAAATAAATAAACAATTGAACTGGGAATACAAATCACCAATGATTTCACTAAATGGCACAAAATATTTCCCACAAGGGAATGAGGGAAAATTCGGAAAATGGATAGGAAACACTCAATTAAAAGATGTACTTCACAAAGGTCACATTAATACACTACAAAGTTTAAAACAAAATAATAAAAATATGAAACTAGATGAATGGAGATATCTCCAACTGAGCCACTTTATAAAGACATTGCCACAACCGATTCGATCGGAAAAAAATTTAAATATCATCGAGAAATTAAGTTATACTTCCACTCAAATACATGGAGTGTCACAAATATATAAAATGCTGACAGAGTGGCACAGCTTGGAGAACCCTCTGTTCATGGTAAAATGGGAGAAAGAAATAGGGGCACAACTGTCAAAACAGGAATCGGACGTAGTATTAAAGGCGGATGGATCCGTAGCCATAGACGTTAGTACAACAGAATTAAACTATAAATGTCTGTCAAGATGGTATATGACACCAGAATTAATGAATAAATATCAACCGGACAAGACAGATAAATGTTGGCGGGAGTGTGGAAGTACTGGAACAATGTACCATATGTTCTGGGACTGCCCAAAGATCAGAGAATTTTGGACTAGGGATAAGTTATAAAAAAACCTACAACTACTGTTGTATATCTCTTATGTATATTTTTCCTGGAATTTTCCTTTCTTTTGGAATTTTTCTTCTTTGTTTTCCTTTCCTTTTTTTTTCTTTATATGAGATATATATAAATTTTATGTGCGAACAAAATAAAAATTTTAAATAAAAAAAAAAGATCACAAGTAAATAACAATCCAATGGCTAAATGATAGCCACAGGTTTGAAACTAAAAATGACTGGGTGAGGAGCACACACCTCCATTCCTAAAGGTATATTACGTATGGGCAAGTTTTGGGACTTTGAATGAGACACCAGCTGGTTAAGGCTGTGCGACTCCATCCCTGAGATGAAAATTAAATAGAAAAAGTTGGGACTTTGAATGAGAACAACCGGCCTTAAGAAAACCATACTCACCGACCAGTCTCCAAACAAACTGAATCAACCTGTCTAACAATGTAGGTTAAAAACAGGGGTTTAGTTAACCACTTAAGCCCCGGAAGATTTTACCCCCTTCCTGACCAGGGGGTATTTTGCGATTCGGCACTGCGTGACTATAACGGACAATTGCGCGGTCGTGCGACGCTGTACCTAAACAAATTTGGCGTCCTTTTTTTCCCACAAACAGAGCTTTCTTTTGGTGGTATTTGATCACCTGTGCGATTTTTTGATCATGCACTATAAACAAAAAAAGAGCGTCAATTTTGCAAAAATAGCAATATTTTTCACATTTTTTTATATGAAATTTCCCCCCAAAAAAATGTAAAAATCAAAATTTTTTAACATTTTCGGCCAATTTGTTTTATGCTACCTATGTTTGGTAAAAAAAATCGCAAAAAGTGTATTTTGATTGGTTTGCGCAAAAGTTATCGCGTTTACTAACAAAGGGAAAGATTTTTGTCATTTTTGTTGTTTTTTTTAACGCGTAATGGCGGCGATCTACGATTTTTTTTTTGCGGTACTGCGACATTGGGGCGGGCAGATCGGACCCTTGACTGACATTTGTGACACTTTTGGGGTTACCAGTGACATTTCTACAGTAATCAGTGCTATATATATGCACTGTTACTGTAAAAATACACTGGTAGTGAAGGGGTTAACTTTATTTGGGAGGGAGGGGCTGTGTGTATCCCTAGGGGCGTGCTTTCTACTGTGATTGGCTGTGGCTTGAGCTGTAAGGACACTGATCAACGGATCTACATACTAGATCCGTGTGATCAGTGTCTTTACAGCGAGGAGAATGACAGGTGGCTTGTTTACACAAGCTGCCTGACATTCTCCCTCTCCCCTGCCGATCGCCGAGTGACCGGCGGACATCGGGTCCGCTGGTCACACGCGCGGGGGGGTCCGTGACCACGCGGGAGCGGGAGCGCGCCTCCGGCAGCACGCACTCGCTCCCTAGACCCTCACAAGCTAGTGATGTAGCCCTACGTCACTTTGCCTGTGAGGGGCTGACTGCCGACGTAGATCGGCGTTAGGCAGTCGGCAAGTGGTTAACACACACTCATTTAACACTCATTCAAAGTCCCAACTTTTTCTCTTTAATTTTCATCTCAGGGATGGAGACGCATAACCTTAACCAGCTGGTGTCTCATTCAAAGTCCCAAAACTTGCCCATATGAATACATTTAATTGGCCAGAATAATCATTTATTCTAGCCATAGAAAAAAATGTCCCTTCAAGCATGAATTGTGCCTAGTATTAACCTGCGTTTAGACGCAGTTACTGGCATCAGGCATTTGTTCTTCTCCAAAATGCCACTGCACTGGCTGTGGGGTTTTTTCTGCCTCTAAACTCCTCTTACTGTCAATATGTGCAAAGAAAATTAAGGACTGGCCGCACAGTGTAGGTTCCGTCCAAAAAAGTCCTTTATTCAATCATATGGGACAGAACAGAATCAGGAGTCACACTAAAATGGTACAGTTGATGCATTTCACACTAGGAGTGTAAAACGCCAGACTTCTGTACAGTCAGATGCGGGTACTTATTTTAGCTGCATTAAAAATACATTTAGTTTTTTTAAAGAATAAATAAATGCTTTAACTGGTGTTAATATCTGCCATGAGTTGAGCTTTAGGCCTAGAGGGTATAGCTGTAGCAGTATGGAGGGCACAGAGTGCACTCTATCTCAGTCTCTGTATTAAGCCAGGGGTGTTAATGGAAGGAATGCAGAGGAGACAGTCCAGATACCTGCAGTTGTTGTGTAGGGCAGGGGTCAGACTGATGTAAGGCTTCTGTACAGATTGCATGACTCTGCACCCACTGACCTAATTGCAGAGCTTGCAGGAAACTTTCCACATAACTCTTCTCAGATAACACAGCAATCATATTAACTCTCTCCGCACAGCATTTGTGACTGATCCTAATGTAGAACCATCATACCAGAAAAATGGGGGCTACCATTGCTGATCTTTTGAAAATGATTATTATTATACAGATGTAGCACTACTCCCAAGGGAGCTGCTGGTGATGGGTTACCATTAGCAACGGTAGAACATTCTGGCATGTTTCCAAGTGTTTTTACCTCAGACAAGGACCAGTCCAGTTTATTTGGTTTTTAGGTTTTATTAGGAACTTGGATAGGAGAAGGGATGAGTGGGATACTTCAACTGAACTAAACTATGCACAATAGGCCGGGACGACTTGAATAAATGCTTGTTAACGCTGGTTAATGCTGAGTAACGCTGAATACACTGAAATTAAAGCGGAGTTCCACCCAAAAGTGGAACTTCCGCTTTAGGGAGTCCTGACCCCCCGACATGCCACATTTGGCATGTCATTTTTTGGGGGGGGGAGCGGGTACCTAGTTTTGACAGGTACCCGCTCCCACTTCCGCTCGGAGCGCCGCGGCGCCCTGAGCGGAAGTTCTCCTCTCCCCCTCCCTCCCTGCAATCTTCTGGGACACGTCAGAGGTCCCAGAAGATTGCCGGCCAATCACGGCGCGCAGCGCGACTCGCGCATGCGCAGTGGGTACCCGGCTGTGAAGCCGCAAACTGTAACAGCCGGGTGCCCACAGCAGTGATGCCGGCGCCGAGGGAGAGGATCGAGGCTTCCGGCGGCCGCATCGCTGGACCGTTGGACAGGTGAGTAAATGGCTGGAACTCCGCTTTAAGCCAGCCACAGCTAGGCCGCTGCTTCACTTTGCCTTTGGCTATGAAAGGTCCTCTTGCTGAACAATTTCAGGGCCCTTCCTGGCTCCCTCCTTTATCCCTAATATTCAGGGCTTAACAACTTGGCACCCCCTTTACTGTAACACTCTGGATTAACTGTCTCCTTGATCCCTTTGACCTCTCTGGAGTGGTCCCCTCTCTTAGGTAGACCCCTGGGCAGATCCTTGAGTACTCACTACACTGTTTTTCCTGAAGTCCTCTGCCCAGCAGCTCCACTCAGTCAGCACACACTGGATCCTGTCAGCTCAGCTCAACCCCGGGTCCCTAGGCCGACTGCCTGGACAACTTTCCTCACATTAGCAGGAGGAGAGACAGCCGTCCACCTCCTCCTGGGACCTTGCTCCCGCCAAAAGACACCCTGTCACATGCCCCCCTAGGATTTATTCCCAATCCCAGGATGCACTGCAGCAATGTCTACCCATTGGGACAGTCATAAACCCTGGTGTGCTATTGGCTAGGTTTCCTCCACTGTCCAACAAGGTCCCTTATTGGATACAGTGGGGAGACTCCTCAGGCTCAACAGGTCACACCTGGAAGCACGTGACAGGCTAGCTAACAGATCAGGCCCTCCTGATAAGCAGAACAGGGCCACATATATGCTTTGCCTAGCACCCACCCAGGAGGGTGCTACACAGGATTTATATAGCGCCAACAGTATGCGCAGTGTTTTACAATATAAAGGGAGACAATACTGCAACAATACAATTCAATACAAGAGGGTTAGGAGGGCCCTGCTCCTGGGAGCTTACAATCTAAATGGCCTTGTTGTCACACTGATCTGATAGCTTTAACAATTTCTAAATCATTACCCAGACCCAGAAGTAGTATGCACCTCAGGATTTTCTTACTTCACTTTGATATTCTAATCTGCATGCTTGGTTGGGGTCAATAACTTTAAGTATGGAAGCCAGAGACAGCCAAGCATCAAGCATTCCAACAAATACATCAATGTATAAAACCCCTGAATGTGCCTTAGTGCCCTTCCTTTAGGCTGGGTTCACACATGCTGCAGCCGTGATTCACAGCAGGAGGTGCGAATCAGGTCCGAATTTTTGCCTGAATTTGCACCTGAATCTGAACCAAAAATACAGGGTCACTGATAAGACAGTACAGCCAGCCCTCCTGTACTGGGCCCAGGCCCTACAGTTTAAAAGGGGGGCCAGGGCACCTGCTGAGCAGAAGTGCCAGCTGTACTGTCTTCTTTCAGACACAGTTCCTCTTCTGCCTCCCCCTGCAGCGCTCCCAGCTTCCCCTCCTCTTCCTCCCTCCGGTTGCACTGCAGGGGGTGATTCAGAATGGAGAGAAGGGGAAGGAGCCAGTATATGTAAATTACTGGCCCTTTCCTTTTCTGAATGAACACAGTGAGCGATTGGTACCAAATCACTCGTGTTTTCATTAATCTCTGAAGCACAGTAAACTGTGTTTACTATGCTTCAGCTTGTGAATGAGCAGGTAGCTTTAGAGTGATTCCTATTCATTCATCTGTGCAGCAGGGGCTGTAGAGAAAGGGACTGATAAAATCTATGTCCTTAGTCACTTTTGGCCTGGGGGGGGGGGAGGGGGGAGGATGTATGGTAGGCTGTATGGGGCCCCATGATTTCTAACAGCAGCCCTGCAAAGACACACAGGACGCTTTCCAAATGCAGACCACAGCCGCCCTGGAGCTGTGTGAACTAACACTCCGCATCCAATTTTCATATGTGTAAACCCTGCCTTAAAGTGATTATAAATGGTCACCTTGTAAAATAGTGTATATTCAAGTAAAAACAAAGCCTCCTGCGCTCAAGTGCTGTCTGATGGAGTAGAAAGAGGTGCACTACAAACTCGGATGTAAAGAGAGCTGTTTGGTCTTGCTGCCCCCTTCAGGATCAAGGGTATCCAGAACCACTGGTAGAAAAGACAAAAAAGAAAAAGAGGGGCGCACCGACCTAGTGCATTACCATAAAACCATTTATTTAAAATATTAAAAAGTGTACAAAGTACTCACAAGACTGGTGTGATACATCCCACATCAAGAATAGCATATACAGTCTCCAAGGCAGCCAGGTCCCGATTGTGACGAATGAGCATGCAAATAGTCGCATGGGGCTGCTGTGGCTAGGCTGACGCGTTTCAGGGGCGAACCCCCTTCCTCAGAGCCAGAAAAAGTGCAGCCAGTTCCCTGCATTTATATCTGGTCTCCCACAGTACACAGGAAATGTCATCATTTTAGTAAATATAAACTGCTAAATACCTTTTCTCATCAGCAGTATATAGCAGCCTTGTGACTTCTATCAGTATCTGGTTAAAGCTTGTAGGAGGACTGCACTGGCTGTCCTATTAGGGTGCAGGACCCCTGACCCTCTCTCTGGACAGTGCTGATTGGCCCTGTGTTGATCACATGCACTCTCCCAGGAAAAAAAAAACCTCTCTAGCAATACACACCAACCAAACTGAGCATGTGCAGCCTGACTCCAGTAACTCTGTCTTATCCGGACATGGTATTGGGACATTGCAAGAAGAGGAGGATCTGTGCATACAGGATCAAACAGCCTTTTTACACAATGCAGATGATTAACCCCTTAGGTTCCACAGTGATTATAACAAGCATGCTTCACTGCATATACGCTCTGATTTTACTGTTGGGGGTTTAGTAACACCTTAAGCAACACCTAGCTCAACAAAAAGTCAATTTAAAAATCAACTGAGCTGGGTGGAAAATTATGGGATGAACAATGGCTGTATCTGATCAGATGCACTCACTGTTTGGCATTGCAACTGTATTTAGGGCTGAATACAATGGAGCACAGTCACTGTTAAGCTGAAAATTTTCCACCTGCCTCAGTTGATTGTTAACCACTGCGGCAGGCTGGCTTGGCTGCGCGAGCCAACGTAGCGGTATGTTGGTCGCGCGTGTGGTGCTAGGCTGGCGGCGGCACACTCTCGCCCCCACTAGGCCACGGGGATGCCGATGCATGGGGCCAGCTGCCCCCACTAGGCCGCGGGGATGCCGCCGGCCACCCGCAATCGCTCCCCGCTGAGAGAAGGACGGTCTGCTGTTGTAAACACAGCTGACCGTTCTTCTCTCTGAAATGATCACAGAGTCCATGTGATCCTTCTATATAGGAGCACAGGTCTCTGTGATCATTTCAAAAGCCCATCCCCCCCACTGTAAGTAAACACTCCCCTAGGCTTACATTTAACCCCTTGATCACCCCTAGGTTAACCCCTTCCCTGCCAGTGTCATTATTACAGTAACAGTGCATATTTTTAGCACTTTTTACTGTAGTAATGTCACTGGTCCCCCCAAAAGTGTCAAAAAGGTCAGCTAGGGGTCAGATCTGTCTGCCGCAATGTCGCAGTCCCGCTAAAAAGCGCAGATCGCCGCCATTACTAGTAAATAAATAAATAAATAAATAAAAATGACATAAATCTTTCCCCTAGTTTGTAGACACGATACATGCGCAAACCGATCAAAATACTCTTATTGTGGTTTTTTTGTACCAAAAATATGTAGCAGAATACAAATTGGCCTAAAATAATGAAAAAATTTGATTTTTACATTTTTTTTTGGGGAATATTATATAGCAGAAAGTGAAAAATATTGTTTGTTTGTTTTTTTTTTTCAGAATTGTCACTATTTTTTTGTGTATAGCGCAAAAAATAAAAATCGCATAGGTGATAAAATAAAGGACATCAATTTTATTTCAGTACAGCGTCGCACGACCGTACAATTTTCCGTTAAAATAATGCAGAGCCGAATTGTAAAAAATGGCCTGGTCATTAAGGGGGAAAATCCTTCTAGTCCAGAAGTGGTTAAATCTACTTTTATTAAGCCGGGGGGTGCTTGCAGGGATGCCCGCAGCTCAGATTTTTGATGATTCAGTAGGAATCGGCTGAAACTAGAGCTATCTGTGACCAGTTTTAACAGTTTTCCCCAGCGTGCTGTCCTATAATCTGACCTGATAAAAAAAGCTGGATAATACCCACACGTTAGCAATGTCAGGCTCCCTTCGTCATCACCTAAACCCAGCCCTGGTGGCAGGCCATGTGCCATCTGTCAAAAGGTAAATGCCAAGCTGATCAAGTCGTTTCATTACTTTCTGACCCCGAGAAATTATGCAGATCAAGATATCCTACTTCCCTTCCCGCATGCTTCTTTCAGGAGAGTTTCATATGTTGGAAATAAATGTCTATCCAGTCAACCAAAAGTACCAACCCAAGTACTGGAACTAGAGACAGCAGGGAACTAGCTTTTCTACAAAGACAGCGATTGCCAGGCTATTTCTGTTATGACAGGCTTCCAGTTAAACCAGCTGTCATGTTGAAATCCCCCTAGGGGTTTGTACTTCAAATAAGCACTGTCATAAAGCCTCATTCTTCTGACCTTGACCAGTATGGTACAATGACACCTTGATTTTTTTTCTTGGCTGAAAAAAAGGCTCCTGCTTAAAATCTCTTAAAAAAACTTAAAAGTCAAACAATTTGCTGACTACTGAACTTTTTTTTACCTGGTCTGCTGATTACAGGTATAAGTAATTGACTTGCTGAGCCAGTTGAGAAAGTTCCTTATATGATGCCTTAGGCTTATGTAACTCGTGCCTTCAAAGGGGCTCATTTATCAAACTGTGGGGGCCGTGTGCTGCCCCGTTTTGACTTCTGCCATTCACCAGTCCTGGTCAGAAGGTAAAAAGACACTTTGAATTGGTTGCTTCACAGACCTCCTTCAAGCCCTTTGACAAATGAGGGCCATTATGATATGTAACTGCAACTATGCGATTTTAAAAGGAAACAAGGTTTCTTTATTTTTAACCTCTTTAAGACCGGAAGGATTTGCCCCCTTAATGACCAGGCCCTATCCTCCTGTATTGAATTGTAACTGTATTGTCTTCCCTCATATTGTAAAGCGCTGCGCAAACTGTCGGCGCTATATAAATCCTGTATAATAATAATAATAATATTTTGCAATTCGGCACTGTATTATTTTAACAGACAATTGCGTGGTCATGCGACACTGTACCCAAATAAAATTGACATCCTTTTTTTCCCACAAATAGAGCTTTCTTTTGGTGGTATTTGATCACCTGTGTGTTTTTTATTTTTTGCGCTATAAACAAAAAAACGCGACAATTTTGAGAAAAAAAAAACAATATTTTTCACATTCTGCTATATGACATTCTCAAAAAAAATTTACAAATCAAATTTTTTTTAACATTTTAGGCCAATTTGTTTTCTGCTACATATTTTTGGTAAAAAAAAAATTGCAATAAGCGTATTTGGATTGGTTTGCGCAAAAGTTATTGTGTCTACTAACTACGGGAAAGATTTTCATTTTTATTGTTATATTTTTTTTAACTAGTAATGGCGGCGATCTGCGATTTTTTGCTGGACAGATCGGACCCCTAACTGACATTTTTTACACTTTTGGGGGTGCCAGTGACATTACTAGAGTAATCAGTGCTAAGAATATGCACTGTTACTGTAATAATGACACTGGCAGGGAAGGGGTTAACAGTATAGGTCAGTGATGGCGAACCTTGGCACCTCAGATGTTTTGGAACTACATTTCCCATGATGCTCATGCATTCTGCAGTGTATTGGTGCATCATAGGAAATGTAGTCCCAAAACATCTGGGGTGCCATGGTTCTCCACCACTGGTATAGGTGATCAAGGGGTTAAATGTGACCCTAGGGGAGTGATTCTAACTGTGTTGGGGGGGCGTGGCTTCTGAGATGACCATAGAGACATGTGATCCTATATAGAAGGATCACATGAGCTCTGTAATCATTTCAGGGAGAAGGACGGTCGGCTGTGTTTACAACAGCCGACCATCCTTCTCTATAATTGGGGAACGATCGCAGGTGTCAGGCGGCAATCAAAGCTGTCTGACACACGCATCTGCTTCCCCGCCACCTAGCTTCCCGCGTGCAACCGACGTAGATCTACGTCGGTTTTGCGCAGGAGAACCACCCTGCCCCAGTAAATAGGCGGCAGGTGGTCGGGAAGTGGTTAAAATGTGAAAGTCCATCCAAATTACCTAAGCCTCAACACAACTTTTGAAAATATAATTCCTTTATAAAAATGAAGTTTAGATATGCATATTTTTGCACAATTACATTGGTGCAGCTTGTAGTATGAGTGTGTCATACCTGGAAGATCCCCGTGGAAGCTAGTATTCACTGTAATAGACATCACTACTACACTGATCACCGCTAGCTTCTGAGTCCTATGCCAAGTGGCAGCCCTGCTGCAAAGGAGGTCGCCCGCTCAGCATGGCTTCCATTCAGAGAACACTTTGCATTCTCTCAATAAATGTAAAGTGAACTCTGAATGAGGTGGAGAGGCAGGGTAATGACGTCACAATCTCTACCTCATCTAATCAGAGAACACATTGCATTCATTGCAAAAATGTAAGGGTTTGCTGAATGGTGCCCGTGTTAAGCGAACAACCTTCTTTGTTCCCCAAGTAGCTTGGCAGCTCCTTGGCATAGGACCTGGAAGCTAGCAGTAAAAACTGTAGTTGCAGTGCCTACTACAATCATTTCCAGCTTCCACGGGGATTGGCCAGGTATGATACAGATGTAGCGCCCTCCTAGGTAGATGCTAGTGAGTGTATATAGTTTTTGGTTTCTCTGCTTAACAGAGAGACAGCTAGGCAAATTTAAGTGCTGTCTGATTAACATAGAGTTGTGATTGTTAAGTGAGGTCTGCTCAGTGTGCTCTGGTGCTGCTCATGCCGTCTTGAAAGTGTCACACTGATCCAATAGCTATGGGGTATATTGGACAGTGGGTGGAAACCTGGCAGATGAAAGCATGGATGTCTGTACAGCCCTGGCCAATTACAAGGGGATGTGCAACAGGCATGCTGGGTAACTGTATTTATATCAAAAAGCATGTGGGCTCAGGGTCTTTCTCTACAAAGAGAGGTCCAGGAGGGGAGGGGGCTACTGCCCAGCCTCAGCTGGTCGACCTGAGGGCCCGAAACACTGAAGCTGCAACCGATGGTTCTTGTGAGAGCTGACGGAGGGAGAATGTCCGCGGACCCTGTCTGGTACTACTGCAGAAGGCGGTCATGTGTGCTTCAGGAGCCTTGTGAGTACAGACCCCTACAGAGGATCCCAGGGACTTGTGCTGTTGGATCCCCCTCTGGGTGCTAGAAATCAGCTGCTGGGTGCGAGCTAAAGGGGACACTGGCTAGTGTTCCCTCAGCTACAAAGGGACTTGTTCATTACATACAGCTGCTGTATGATCTGACTGATGATCAGCTACAGTACACAGTTACTATTCAGAGAGTTGTCCTCACCTGTGCATAGGACAAACAGAGCTCCTGCTCTATCCCCTCCCCGCACTTATGCTCGAGCTCAGAGCAAAGCCTTTACCCTGTTCATCAAAAAGCAGAGACCCCATATGCTCCGCCTGGGAGGGGTGACAGGCAAAAGATACCCAGGCTCTCTCGGTTTCAAAGGTTCGTGCAGCGGAAGGTAGCCATGAAGTATGGGTATGACTACCCCTATGCTCCCAGGGAGATCAAGGAGGAGCTAGAGGCCAAGAGGATTTCCTGGTGTGAGGAAGCAGTTTGGAACTTTATGGACATCCCCAAACCCTATCGGAACAAGCCCAAGCCCCAGCTTTGGGAAGAGTTTATCAGTGAAAGAAAACCGGGGACTGGGAAGATCCATTTACATTGACTAGGTAGTAAAACGGCCTGGAAAGAGGAATCTGAAATGGTCCAAAAATATCTGGAGCCCTGAAGGGAAAATAGTCCAGATATCGCACCCCTGATTTCTATTGCTAAGCTATGCTCAAGCTGTTGCTATCTACTGTAGCTGAATTTTTTCTGTTTGAAAAAGTTCTGTTGAGTTCAGAAACTATGCTGGGAGCCTCTGGAAAAAGGAAAGAAGAGTACCAGTTTTTTTCCAAGCTTCTGTGCTTGAACAACTGTTGAGGAATGGAATCAACTGTCTGAAGTTTGCTAATGTTGTTTGACAGGGGCAATCCCCTATTCCCAAATCCCCTTTCCCTTTTATCCTTGGAAATTGAAAAAGGCGGTGTCTGGGATTTTGCTCTATCTTCTGGAGTAAGGGACTTCTGCTACAGAGGACTTCTCCTGTTTTATCCAGGGCCTTTTATCTGGTAAACCCCTTGTTGCTCAAAGGACACTTTGATCTGCGAAGATTATTTGGTCAATTGAGCCCTATTGCCAAGTCAGGTTTATGTGAGTTGCTGCCATGTCAGAGGGAAGTTGCTCGCTACCTTTCCTCAAGGGAAGTGCTGGAAGAAGGACTTATGCTGAGAGCTCCTTCAGTTGTCCTGTACGTGCTGGGGAAAAAGGACTTCCGCTGAAAGCTTCCCCAGTTCAATTAACTTTGTTGTTGTCTGCATGCAGGCGAGTCATTGCTGTAGGCTCAGGAAATGGCTTGCCACAAGAAGATTTGTTGCTGCTGATGCCGCAAGAGTGGTGGCATTGGAGGTACCAGTTGAGTGGAGTACACATTTCTTCATGCTAGCTTGTGGGTTGACTAGCAGAGTCAGAACCCAGCTACTTAAAAGGGACTTTATGCATTTAGGCTTATATGCTAAAGTTCAAAATGGTAATTGAACATACCTAGCTAGTCTGAGCAGGTAGGAGGTTTTTGTCTTTTGCAGGAACACAAAGAGACGACGTGTCAAGAGTTACCCTTAGGGTGCAGGATTCACAAAATTTGCCTCTAGGGGAATCTTAGCTGTAGATGCATGTCAGGTGGGAAGGTCACCTCTACGGAGAGGATGTTCCCACTGTTAGTGGTTAGGATGTATAAAAGTAATGTACATGTGTATTTTTCTCTTTTTCTTCTGCAGGTTTGTGAGGAGCTTCTATGCCTTGGCAGAGGCATTCCACTGTAACATTCTGTATTATACTGTGTACTATAGTTAGTCAGGTTGTGATTGATTATCCTGCCCTACCAAACAATTTTTTGTTTGGCAGGGGGGTGCACAGGTAAAAGCGCATTTGGTGAAGTTCTGCCTTAACTTGTGTATACTGTATATTGTACAGCAGATGCATTATATTTTTTCACTATAACGTATTTGTACATACTGGCCTCATATGGGGTATGCCCCATGGTCTTGTTCATTTATTTCCCTTTTTCCCCTTTCCAGGTTTGTGGGATACTCCACTAGATTTTTGGACAAAGTTTTGTAGGGGTGGCTGTCCATGCCAATGAGGACATGGCTTATTTTTGCAGGGGTGGATATAGTGCCCTCCTAGGTAGGTGCTAGAGTGAGTGTATTTATTTTTTAGTTTCTCTGCCTAACAGAGAGACATCTAGGCAAATTTAAGGGCTGTCTGCTTAACAGAGAATTGTGATTGTTTAGTGAGGTGAGCCATGATTATGGCCTGATGGCCAAAACGTGTTGGATTTTTATTTGACTGTTGTTTATATGCTACAATAAAACACTATTTTAACTGATGTCCATAGTACCAGCCTTTCTCCTTTTTTGTTTAGTGAGGTCTGCTCAGTGTGTTTTGATGCTGGTAATGCTGTCTTGAAAATTCACACTGATCCAATAGCTATGGAGTATATTGGATAGTGGGTGGAAATCTGGCAAATGAGAGGTGTGTACAGCCCTGGCCAATTAGAAGGGGATGTGCCCCAAGGCATGCTGGGTAACTGTATTTATATCTGAAGAGCATGTGGGCTCGGGGTCTTCCTTTAAAGAGAGAGGTCCAGGAGGGGAGGATGCTGCTGCCCCTCCTCAGCGCAGGCTGCCATGCAGCCTCAGGTGGCCGACCTGAGGGTCTGAAACACTGAAGCTGCAACCCATGGTTCTTGTGAGAACTGAGGATGTCGGCGGATCCTGTCTGGTACTACTGTGGAAGGGTGTGGCTGGGGCTTCAGGAGACCTGTGAGTACAGACCCCCAACAGGAGATCCCTGTGACTTGTGCTGTTAGATTCCCCCTCTAGGTGCTAGAAGACAGCTGCTGGGTGCGAGCTAAAGGGGACACCTGGCCTCTTGAAGAGGCAAGGTTCACTGAGTTCCTTCAGCTACAAAGGGACTTGTTCATTCTGTACAGTTGCTGTATGGTCCGGCTGATGATCAGCTACACAGTTCTATTGAGAGAGTGGTCGTCACCTGTGAATAGTTCATTCGGAGTATCCTACTATTTCCCTTCTCCAATCCAAGTTCTCTAAATAAAACATAAAAACAAATCCCCTAGACTGGTCATTGAAGATAATGAGCAGAAGGAGTGTGCACACCTGACTGTGTGAAAACACCCTGTAACTGGCTGTAGATCAATCAGTGAGAGGTTTAGGGGCCAATATTTAAGCGGCTCCTGCGGGGGTAGCACTACACATGTATACTTACATTGGTCCCAATGTAACTATGTTTACACAAACTTTAATGAACACAAACTAGTCATGCACTGATTAAAATTGGGTCAGATCCTGAGGAACCGGCTAAAATTCTCTTGCTGGGTGGCCCTGTTATCCTCCTCCAGCCCAACATCCTTTGACTGAAAAATCATAGGAGCCAAGTAGAAAATGCAACTGCATTCAGTCAAATGCTGTATTTTGACCACCTGTGGCTGTATACCGACACTGTTAGGTGAGGATGGAGGAATCTGTTGGAATTCATCAGTGTATGGCCAGCGTTACAAATAAGGGTCACCGTTTCTGTGTCAAGCCATTTGCCTTGTGAAGAGCTCAGGAGAGCTGGAAGGTAAAGAAGAGGGTAGTCTGGGACAAAGATTGAGTCTGCTAATAACTAAGCTAGCTAACGCCATATGGACTTTTTTTCTTTAATGTAAACATTTTGTACATAGTGCAAAAGTGGTGTACTAGGTAGTAAGCTAATTTTATTTATATATGTACAGTGGGTACGGAAAGTATTCAGACCCCCTTAAATTTTTCACTCTTTGTTATATTGCAGCCATTTGCTAAAATCATTTAGGTTCATTCTTCTTCCTCATGAATGTACACATAGCACCCCATACTGACAGAAAAACACAGAATTGTTGACATTGTTGCAGATTTATTAAAAAAGAAAAACTGAAATATCACATGGTCCTAAGTATTCAGACCCTTTGCTGTGACACTCATATATTTAACTCAGGTGCTTTCCATTTCTTCTGATCATCCTTGAGATGGTTCTACACCTTCATTTGAGTCCAGCTGTGTTTGATTATACTGATTGGACTTGATTAGGAAAGCCACACACCTGTCTATATAAGACCTTCCAGATCACAATGCATGTCAGAGCAAATGAGAATCATGAGGTCAAAGGAACTGCCTGAAGAGCTCAGAGACAGAATTGTGGCAAGGCACAGATCTGGCCAAGGTTACAAAAAGATTTCTGCTGCACTTAAGGTTCCTAAGAGCACAGTGGCCTCCATAATCCTCAAATGGAAGACGTTTGGGACGACCAGAACCCTTCCTAGAGCTGGCCATCCGGCCAAACTGAGCTATCGGGGGAGAAGAGCCTTGGTGAGAGAGGTAAAGAAGAACCCAAAGATCACTGTGGCTGAGCTCCAGAGATGCAGTCAGGAGATGGGAGAAAGTTGTAGAAAGTCAACCATCACTGCAGTCCTCCACCAGTCGGGGCTTTATGGCAGAGTGGCCCGACGGAAGCCTCTCCTCAGTGTAAGACACATGAAAGCCCGCATGGAGTTTGCTAAAAAACACCTGAAGGACTCCAAGATGGTGAGAAATAAGATTCCCTGGTCTGATAAGACCAAAATAGAACTTTTTGGCCTTAATTCTAAGCGGTATGTGTGGAGAAAACCAGGCACTGCTCATCACCTGTCCAATACAGTCCCAACAGTGAAGCATGGTGGTGGCAGCATCATGCTGTGGGAGTGTTTTTCAGCTGCAGGGACAGGACGACTGGTTGCAATCGAGGGAAAGATGAATGCAGCCAAGTACAGGGATATCCTGGACAAAAACCTTCTCCAGAGTGCTCTGGACCTCAGACTGGGCCGAAGGTTTACCTTCCAACAAGACAATGACCCTAAGCACACAGCTAAAATAACGAAGGAGTGGCTTCACAACAACTCCGTGACTGTTCTTGAATGACCCAGCCAGAGCCCTGACTTAAAACCAATTGAGCATCTCTGGAGAGACCTAAAAATGGCTGTCCACCAACGTTTACCATCCAACCTGACAGAACTGGAGAGGATCTGAAAGGAGGAATGGCAGAGGATCCCCAAATCCAGGTGTGAAAGACTTGTTGCATCTTTCCCAAAAAGACTCCTGGCTGTATTAGATCAAAAGGGGGCTTCTACTAAATACTGAGCAAAGGGTCTGAATACTTAGGACCATGTGATATTTCAGTTTTTCTTTTTTAATAAATCTGCAACAATGTCAACAATTCTGTGTTTTTCTGTCAGTATGGGGTGCTATGTGTACATTCATGAGGAAGAAGAATGAACTTAAATGATTTTAGCAAATGGCTGCAATATAACAATGTAAAAAAGGGTTGGTGCGCTAAACTTACAATTCCACAAAAACAATATATACAAACATAAATTGATTGTGAAAAATTCAAAAGAAAAAGTCCATTCTCTTGTGACAACGTGCAAAATGAATAAACTTTGAAGTGACTTGAAACAAATTGTGAATCCTGTAACTTTGATTGGATGTATGTGACCACCACGTGAGACGATCCCCACCACCAACAGGCTATTCTTCTTACCAGAAAGACAGGTTTATATGTGAGTTGAACATATTAAACGACCATTCACTCCCCATGCAGCTTCACCCGAAGTGTGTGTATAAGCCGCTTACCAGATATCAATATGGTTTGAACATGGGAATATAATCTCTTCTCCTCAGAATAGGCTGTCTGTTGGTATGACGATCCCAATACAGAGTATAGTGTCTCCTTATGGCTCCGCAACGGATCTGTTCTTTTTAAAATCTTTAGATGGTGAGCACAGGAATATGTCGTTCAGATGACCATGCAATCCATGGTACTCTAGATAATATACAGTTTCCGGCTATCTTTGGTCATGAAGGAGCGGGAATAATTGAAAGTGTTGGAAAAGGTGTAACCAATTTTAAACCAGGTATTTTAATTTTAACAACCTTTTTTTTTTGGAAAATTTTGTGAGATACTGTATTAGGTGTTCTTACAGCTTTGTTTGCCAATATCCAATCTCCTGAAGGCAGTAGTATAACCCAGTTTCTCAAAAGTACTTCACCCTGGAAAATGCATAGTTGTATTTTTGCATTCCTCACAAGAAAGGATCCTGGGATCCATGTCTAGCACTTTCTCCCAGGATCCTTTCTTGTGAGGAATGCAAAAATACAACTATGCATTTTCCAGGGTGAAGTACTTTTGAGAAACTGGGTTATACTACTGCCTTCAGGAGATTGGATATTGGCAAACAAAGCTGTAAGAACACCTAATACAGTATCTCACAAAATTTTCCAAAAAAAAAAGGTTGTTAAAATTAAAATACCTGGTTTAAAATTGGTTACACCTTTTCCAACACTTTCAATTATTCCCGCTCCTTCATGACCAAAGATAGCCGGAAACTGTATATTATCTAGAGTACCATGGATTGCATGGTCATCTGAACGACATATTCCTGTGCTCACCATCTAAAGATTTTAAAAAGAACAGATCCGTTGCGGAGCCATAAGGAGACACTATACTCTGTATTGGGATCGTCATACCAACAGACAGCCTATTCTGAGGAGAGGAGATTATATTCCCATGTTCAAACCATATTGATATCTGGTAAGCGGCTTATACACACACTTCGGGTGAAGCTGCATGGGGAGTGAATGGTCGTTTAATATGTTCAACTCACATATAAACCTGTCTTTTTGGTAAGAAGAATAGCCTGTTGGTGGTGGGGATCGTCTCACGTGGTGGTCACATACATCCAATCAAAGTTACAGGATTCACAATTTGTTTCAAGTCACTTCAAAGTTTATTCATTTTGCACGTTGTCACAAGAGAATGGACTTTTTCTTTTGAATTTTTCACAATCAATTTATGTTTGTATATATTGTTTTTGTGGAATTGTAAGTTTAGCGCACCAACCCTTTTTTACATATTAATACTTACACATCTTGGTAGCAGCTTTACGCACGTTTATCAGCGCACCTTCATTTTTTCATGCAATATAACAAAGAGTGAAAAATTTAAGGGGGTCTGAATACTTTCCGTACCCACTGTATATAGATGTACAGAAGAAAAAAACCAATTGAGTTCTCATGAACAGAGCCTACCATGCACGGATCAAAAATTAGGTGGTCCCTGTTGAACCTCCATCCATATATGGCCAGCTTTAACCATAGCGCAGTGGAAAAGACCACCAGCATAGCTTGTGCCTTAGGCTCCTTTCACACACTCTGTCCGTTGGACGGAGTCCGTTTTTCTCAGCGGGGGATCGAGCCGCCGATCCCCCGCTGAGCAGGAGGATGACAGCTGTGTCTCCGGGCTGTGTGCGGAGACACAGCTGTCAGTTCCCCATGTATCTCTATGGGGGAAATCGGATGGGAACGGACCGTTTGTCCATTCTCATCCGATGCCATCCGATCCGCTGGACGGATGGAAAATAGGGTTTCCATCCGTCCAGATTTGACGGATCGGATCGGGTCGGATGTCAGCGG